>NC_046657.1:73752757-73755910 GCF_010883055.1 Belonocnema kinseyi | reverse complement strand
AAGGGCGCACAATACTCCTGCCGAAAATAGGCAACTTAGCTGACCCGAAGAACTACAAGCCAATAACTTGTCTGAACACGCTTTATAAGATATTCACAGCTACCCTAAATGATAGAATTGTTCGGGCAACTGAACCTGTGTGGCAAGAAATGTATGAACAACGAGGCTCAAAGAAAGGCGTAGCCGGATGTCGGGAGAACCTGCTCATCGATAGATGTGTCTGCAAAGATGCAGCATTCTACCAGCGTGACCTATCGATGGCTTGGATTGATTATCGGAAAGCTTTCGATTCTACATCCCACAGACTTATCATCTGTCTTTTGGAAATCTTAAAGGTTCATCCGCAAATAGTTGGGTGCATAGAGAGATTGATGCCGCTTCGAAAAACCAGATTTACTATCTCATCTGGCAAAAATCGTGTGACAACTGACAAGGTCACGTTTCAGAGAGGTGTCTTTCAGGGCGACACCATGAGCCCACTCCTCTTTTGCCTTACATTATTGCCACTATCTCTAGCACTTCGCCATTCCGACGGGTACTTGTGCGGCAAACCTGGAGATCGAAAGTACAAGTTCACTCATGTATTTTACATGGACGATCTTAAGATCTATGCTAAAAACAGAGAGCAACTGCATCCAGCTTTGGGGATTGTCGAACGATATACTAAGGAAATTGGAATGGAATTTGGGTTAGACAAATGCGCCAAGGTTTATTTGAAGCGAGGAAAACTTAATGACATCCCTGAACATCCTGAGCTCGTTGATAGAAGCGCCATACGACACCTTTGCTCTGGAGAGACTTATACATACCTGGGCGTGCCACAGAGCCGCATTCAGGATGTGACATCTATAAAGGATACTCTCCAAAGCAGATACAAACGTCTCATTCGACAGATTTGGTCTTCTGAACTGTCGGGGAGAAACAAAGTATCTGCAACGAACATGCTTGCCGTCCCGGTACTACTATATTCATTTGGAGTAGTTCCATGGACGAAGAACGAGCTCAGATCTCTTGATATCGGGACAAGAAAGGTTATGCACATGAACAAAAGCATGCATCTTAAATCTTCCGTTCCGTGACTGTACATCTCACGCCGTCAAGGGGGTCGCGGAATATTGAGTCTCGAATGTCTTCACCACAGGATTATTCTGGGTACAGCACATAGAGTTGCAAATAGAAGAGACCCTCTTCTTAAAATGGTCAGGAATCACGAAGAAGTGGGCAAATGAGCATTTCTGTACAAAGCAGCGGAGGAGGCTGCTGAAACACTCGGACTTGACTTCATTATTAGGGGTGAGCAAAATGCATCAAATCTAATCTATCTCGAGTACTCACTCCTGAAAGCCCGGATTAAGAAAGCACAAGAGAAAAACTTTCGTGAACAGCTCCTCGATAAGAGGATGCACGGTATCTTCCACAGAAATGTGAATGATCAGTCAATGTCTTGTGAGCTAACGTCTGCTTTCCTTAAATCGCCCGGATTGAAGTTTGGTACAGAGGGTTTCATTTTTGCATGCCAAGACGGTGTCATTTCCACCTTAACATACGGTCGCCACATTTTGAGCCAAGGCATGCCCGATGATAGCTGCAGGGCGTGCCATGCACACCCCGAGCATTTAGCTCACATACTATCTAATTGTCCAACACACGCGGGAACGACCTACATTCAAAGGCACAATGCGGCACTAAGAGTACTTTATTACCATCTCTGTCGCTCCTACGGCATTCACCTCAATATCGCTCCTCTAAATGCTCCTAGGGAAATTGAGTCAATTGTCGAGAATGGGAAGTGCCGCATATACTGGAACTTTATATCTTCGACAATTGTTTCTGTTGCTCACTCGAGGCCTGACATGGTTCTTTTTGACATCGAGAAGTGAACCGTGTTCGTTATCGAATTTTCGGGACCAGCTGACAAAAACATAGCCAAGGAGAATGAAAAGAAAGAGAGGTATCGAGACCTTATAAGGGAGTTGCAACGATTGTACCCGGAATATTCTGTTAAACTGATCGTCCTTATCATCGGCGCTCTTGGAGGTGCCAAGCTTTCACTTGCTAATAGCCTAAAAAGCATCCCTGCGTGTCAACAATATGCTAGAACACTTGCGGGAAAAATGCAGAAAGCGGTTGTCCTTGGGTCACTCCGTGTTCTTACGGTGCACGAGGGTTTTGCTGGATCGTCGTATTGATTCCTTTACTCGAACCGCTCCGATAGAGTGGTGTGAGTGAGGAGTGACGCACGAAAGAGGGGTTAGGGTATAAGATCACTTCATTTTAATAATATTTGAAGGTTTAATAATACTAAAGTTACCGGAGTCAAACTGTACAAGGGGGAACTCGTGTTCCAATACAGTACGAATTTTCTGGCCCGCTTGAGGCCATTTTACCTAACTTTATGTTATAGCATGGTTTGGTCCGAGTGACCACTAATCGGCATAAAGCGGAAAGAAATAAACTTTTAAATTGGTTGAAGACCCCCTCAGTTTCATTGGGAAGTATAAGTTCCAATTAACTACGAACAATGAGACTTTCCTCCGTTCCTCTTATCTCTATTAATCGTTAAGAAAATTCCTCCTTTAAGGTATTATTGGCAGTCGCCGTTCGAGTTCTCTTTTTTTTACATTATGCTCCTTCTGAGCTCAGAGTAACGAATCACTCGACAGAGCGGCGTCTACCAGGTGTATACATATGAAACCAGTATTTTTTCAAGAAAAAATTACATCTATTTCAAGAGAATGATAACAAATATTTTATTCAAAGTATGCGCCCTCGCTGGCTACACATTTTGTCCACCTCTCAGGCAATTTATGGATACCTTTCCAAAAAAAGTCTTCGTTTTTTTAAGCAAACCAGTCATCGAGCCATTTTCCAACATTTTCGTAAGAAGTGAAGCGCTGTTCGCTGAGTGCGTGCCCCATCGATGCAAATAAGTGGTAGTCGGATGGAGCCAAGTCTGTTGAGTAAGCGGGGTGGGGTAGCGGTTGCCAGCTGTAGGACTCAACCAATTCCCGAGTCAGTTTTGTCCGGTGTGATGGTGCATTGTCATCGAGAAAAAATCACTTTTTCATGCCTAGTTTCATATTCTTGGCGTTTTTGGCGCAGAGCATGGTTCAAATTGGCCAATCTGTCTGGAAATGGTTGCCTGGGACACAT
>NC_046657.1:73746620-73752657 GCF_010883055.1 Belonocnema kinseyi | reverse complement strand
AGAGCATTTAAGAGAATTTGAAGCATTTCTTGTTTAAATAAATATAAATCATAATTACGACATATATTTTTACAAAAACATTCTAGAATGAAATGAACGTATATTTTTTAAATTACAGAGATACTACAGATCAGGAAATTCCCGAAATGTATTTATTGAAAATCGACTAATTTTTTAACTGAAAGCGTGACTGAAAATTTAATTATTCTATGTTTAGTTTAAAATTTATTTGTTTTAAGTGAAGATTCAACTATTTGTTGAAAATTCCTATTTTCCTCGTATAATTGAATTTACATTAGTTGAAACTTCATGTTTTTGGTTACAAATTAATTTCTATATTTGAAAATTTAACTATTTTGTTGAAAAGTCGTTTCTTTTTTGGCTGAAAATTTGTTTTACTGACTGAAAAATAAAGTATTTTATTTTTAGTAGCAAGTTTAGCCTTTTAGTTGAAAATTTATGTGTTTAGTTAAAAATTACATTTTTTACTTGATTTCGAATTTTAGTTGAAAATTCACTTCAAATATTCCAGTTTTGTGGAAAATTGACCTTTTTTGATAGAAATGTAATCTTTTTCATCAGAAATCGTTCTGTTTTGTAGAGAATATAACCGTTATATTTTTTATTATAAATTCATTTCTTTGGTTGAAAAAAAAAATTAGTTAAACTTTTTTTTACAGAAAATTCATCTGTTTAGTAGAAAATTCCGCTATTTGGTCAATATTTCGTATTTTTGGTTTAAAATTCTTTACTGTTATTGAAAATTAATTCCTTTGGCTAACAAAACGTTTCTTTTTATTTGAACATTCATTTTTTAAACTGAAGATGTAGCTATTCCATTTTTGCTTGAAAATTTATATTTATAGTTGAAAATAAATTAATTTCGCTCAAAACTTTTTTTCTTTCAATTTACTTTTCCAATTTCAAATTATATTATTTTGGTTTTTATTCGTAAATTTATCTTTTTTAGTTAGAAATTTTTATATTTTGTTGAAAGTGTATCTTTTTAGACAGGAAATTCATTTTTTATATTTCAAATTAAATTATTTTGTTGGGAATTTATTTTTTCGATAAAAAGTCATTTTTTTACTAAATAAAACTATTTTGTTGAAAATTTATGGTTTTTTTTATTTGTATTTGTATTTGTATTTTTTAGATGAAAATTCATGCACTTTGTTAAAATAAGTGTTTTTTGGTAGAAAATTTATATTTTCAGTTGCAAATTAAACTATTTGGTTTAAAATTCATATTTTGGATTAAAGACTTATTTAATAGACGGCCAAGTAGCAGGCGCTATTAAAATCAAGTTTGAACCGTATGTAAAGCGACAAGCAAGCACTCTTATTTAAACACTCAGGAATACTTCCGTTGTCCTCTTTTATCAACAAAGAGAGCAGATAGAAAAAGGTGGAAATGATAGTAACTTGCAATTTTCGAGATAGAGGAGAACAACAGAGGGTATGCCTCGTCTTTTCAGAGAACGCAGTGACCCTCAAGTTTTCACTCCCCTAATTCGCATTTAACGTTTCAAAACGATAATCGTGTTGCCACAACACGATTTCATCGTATTCTCTTAAAAACTCGCATCGTGTTGTGCCAACACGGTACTCGTGTTACGGCAAAAGAAAAACTCTCAACACGACGCATCGTGTTGGAAGCAGCAGATTTTTTTCCATGTACATGCTAAAGAAACTCACGAAAGAAAAAAAAGTCTGCCTAAATTCCCTCTCCCAACGAAGATTCACAGTCACTATCCATTTTACTTAACTTTAAGTACCCCACAATCACCTTAAACCAAAATCACCGCCTGCAGCCAGATTTTTATAATTAATACAATCATTCGCCTGCACATTTGTTCAGAGAAGTGGAATACTGCACAACGCCAAAACTTCGGAGCACTGGCCGATAACGAAAGACGAATTTGAATGTACACATTCGATAGTATAGATTGTACACATCCATCCTTGTACGGAAAAAAAGATATAGCTGAAAGAAAAATATTCTTGTCCTATGAACTAGAGAGTATAGTTCTTGAGAATACGTGATATGAAAATTCATTCGAAAGTTATGGTGCTGCAAACTAAAAATATACGCGCACACACAAACAAACATTCACGAAACGCTGTTTTCCTGGTTCAGAAGATCTAAATACGTCGAGATTTTACAAAAAAGATACTATACGAAGAAGCTTTAACCACACAAAAAAACGCTTCGAGTAGTTGAAGCTTCCCTTTCCGTTTTAAAGTTAGAGTCGCACTTGTCTCCGAAGCTGTTAATTGGTCTCGTGAGAAATCAATATAGTTGTCTCACCGGTACCGAGTGGGTCTAGATACTGTATACCCGTACTTCGCTGAACTAAACTTCTGTATAGTTCGAGCGGCAATACTGTTTTTTCCGTGTGGCGTGAAAAACCCCATCGTAAGTAGTTAAACGTAGTGAAAAAAAGACTAAGAGAGAATCTCGAATGATTACCTATCCGCGCGCTAACCACGTCCGTCCATGTTTAACATTCGAGATCTCGATGAGTCGAGAATCATCACGCAGCCACTGCTATCGGTCTTTATAAGGCAATATTTCTTTTTTATTATACTTAACTGCTGATTGATTCGAGCAATAAAAATGTTGAAAATATACAAAAATGTTGATATATGGCAAGTATTTAAATTTGTTGGAATATGTGCGATTTATTTGAACTATACTTTAAACTCGTAAAACTTGGCCGTACGAATGTTTCGTGGCTGGACTAGCCGACCGAAAACACTATTCAGTATATCATTCTTATATATTGACACAATCTCTTCAGCACTGTTATCATTTATCCGCACTTTCACTCTTCCATAGAGATGTCCATAGCCATCACGAAGATCAGGTCTAGCAGCAAGGAGTAGAACTAGATGTCCCTGTTTAAAAAACCTAATGACGTACTCGTGCTACTCATCTATTACTACATGGCACTGGTCTGGCTCTATCGGTAAAGCTTGGCCTGGCTCAGTTAAATCTTCGTAAAATACAATATTATAAATAAGAACTTCAGAAGGGTAAACTGCATCCGGTTTATGTGGCCAAATTAATTGTAAAAAATAAAGGTGTAAGTAGGAAATTAATTGTCGTATTAAGTAACTAAAGAATTATTGAATATATACACTAATCGAATCAGTAATTTCCTACTAATCATTCAGTGACAAATATTGATCGAACACTACTTCAAAAAAAGAAGAGTTATTTCAATATGAACAATTTGGAATATGAAGTAAATGCTCTACTATCAAAAAATGCATTTTGAATTATAGGTATTATATTTACCTATAGATTAGGAAAAATCAGAAACATTAAGAACGGAATACTTCTAATACTTCTCATTTTCTTGAAATAGAGAAAACCAGCTTTTGATTAATGTTTTAATAGAGACTAGTGAATATTATTCAACCAGTTTTAATGTAGAAAACACTTAATATTGTTTCATTTGTTCAAAATAAAAAGATAATATAATTAGTAGGAAGTACTTTCGATTAATTAGAAAATCACCAGGGGCCGATGTATTTTAATGCACCGATGACGAATATGATAGTGAAAGTACCCGGAAATTTAATTTCAAACGAAAAAACCCTAAACAAACTGAATTTTGACACACCTTTAAAGAAACAGCCATTCGGCACAGTTAATCGACGCTACAGCGCAAGGAAACTTTTACTATTTGGATTGCAGTTGAGCCTCTCATCAGGGCCCCTCTCAATAGGGCGCCTTCTCAACTGCGCTCGAACGTTACTCATACATTCTAGCCTCCGCGTTGACGGAGGGAGATTTCGAAGCATTGCCTTTGAATGGGGTACTCACGATGAAAATAAATCTGCCAGTGGATTGCACTTATATATTAGGCCTACAAATTAATCCGGTGTCTTTAATGCCTTATAACTGTTGGTCTAACTGGAATTTTTTCCTGCTCTAAGGTAGATTTAAAGGGCGAACTTTAAGCTTTAAAGCACAATATAATAAGTGGCGGCCTTGTAGACTTTAGCTAAAAATCATTAGTTAATAAAATTGCATCGCAGGGCCGCCAATTATTATATTTTGTTTCTAAGTGTGAGGTGTTCCCTTTAAAACGGGATTAGGACGGAAAAAAATGTTTAACTAAGATATACAAAACATAAACATAAAGGCACCGAATTAATTTGTAGACCTAATACATTCACAGAAAAAAGTAAGTGTAAATTTTGTTTTAGGTAATTTCGTATTTTTACCTGCCCGTAGAGACTAAAGATAAATATTAACAAGAGTGAAAAAGATGAGAACTGTCGGTTCTGTTCTCTATCTCTTTCACTCTTGCAAACTTTCTGCATGACATCTGTTGATCTGCAATCGTATGAAATCGCCATTACCCTGTCGGGAAAAAGGCAAGGATCAGAAAGACAACATCGGAAAGATTCAGAAAGTTTTCTGAAATAATTCGGAAAGGGTTCGGAAAGAATTCGGAAAAGGCTATGTGAACTTTGTTTCCGCTTCTTTCCGAACGTCGAGCTGTCCCACAATCCTTTCTAAGTCTTTCCTAATATCCCACTCTCTGACTTCTTTCCGATAATTTCCGAATGTCGCCAAATGTTTCCGATTTCTCTCTGAATGTTACAGAATGTTTCAGAATGACTCCCCACTTAATTCTTTCTAAATATATCCAATTTCTTTCCAAGTCGAATAAAAAATATATATTCTCGTAATAATAATTTATTTTTAACTTCAAAAGCATTTTAAATTGCAGAAATCCTATTTATTCCTGCTAACTCCAGCAAAGAAGTTTTCTCACAACCTGGAACCAGGAAAATTTGATAATTAAGAAAGCCTTTTAGACTCTTGTACATGACATACATTATTGTTGCACATTATTACATCCAAATATTTCCAATTTCGAATATTCCATCTGCCTAAGTTTATTTTAAATCACTATGAAAAGTCCTTGATAAAATTCCTTTTTCGTATTGTAAAAATAATCCACTATGAAATATAAATTACGCTGAGATTGGCAGAATGATGAAAAGCCATAAGAAGCGTCACTTTCATCGATTTCCATATTCAGAATAAAAAACAAGGTTTACTGAAAAAGTAACTGAGCACAATGGCCTTTTTACTAAAGGGACTATGGGAAACTAGGAATATCCTAAATTTTCTGCGATTTCAATCAACAACCTTTGGAAAAGCTCTGACGGCATCTCGTCTCTACTTGTCTTCAGCGCATAGTAAGCATTCGATTTTACTAATATTCGACTGAGCCAAAAGAATTGAATATCATTATATGTTAAGTGCAATCGAATACCTGCCATAATCGATATGAATGAAATCGAAGAAACAAAATGGCGACGCAAGAGACATTAACAGCGATTTTCCCAAGATTTTTTTAGCCAAGTAATACTTCTAAAAGTCCAACTTAGGGCAAATTATATTTCAAGAATAGCTTGTACATTTTTACAGTACAAAAATAATACAAATAATATAAATATATGTACAAAATAATAAAATAGTGATGAAATTTTCCTGTTTCTAGGTTATTTGGCAAAATATTTATACGGCCATTTATTTTCAATAGAGAATAAATAACAGTAGGACACACAGAGGAAACTATTTGAAACTGAAATTAATCTGATTAATTTGTTGAAAGTTTAGTAATTTTGTTATGAAGTCATTCTTTTAGGATAAAAAGTCATTTTTTGTTGCGAAAATCTATATATTTAGGTGGAATTTGCATTTGTTTGAATAAAAATCACAACTCTTTCATTAAAAGTTAATCTGTTTCATCTTTTTTTATTGAAAATACGACAAATCATAGTTGAAAATTAAAATAATTTATTAAATATTCTTTTATTGTTGGTCGATGATTCACCATTTTAGTTGAAATATTTTTTATTAGTTTATCTATATTCAATCTTTTTCTTATATTTCATTATATTTATAAATTTATTTATTTCAATAGATATTTAATTCATTTTTTTAATTTCATCAATTTATTAGTAAACTATATGTTGCTATCTATTTATTATAATAATTTAAATAA
>NC_046657.1:73745371-73746520 GCF_010883055.1 Belonocnema kinseyi | reverse complement strand
TTCTGCTGAATATGGTTACAAAAATAAAGAGGCAGTCGCGGACAATTGTCCAGGGGTGGTCCCGAAGGAATTAACCCCCAAGCGGAGGTGTGAAAACCGTGCTGAAAGCTGAATGGCACCTGGGTGAGGTGACTCTGGGATACCA
Organism: Belonocnema kinseyi; assembly: GCF_010883055.1. NCBI lineage: Eukaryota > Metazoa > Arthropoda > Insecta > Hymenoptera > Cynipidae > Belonocnema > Belonocnema kinseyi. Next base: position 73,746,375 of record NC_046657.1, on the reverse strand, counting down.
GGCGACCTCTCAGAGTAAGCAGCCTTATCCTTGCATGCGGGGCTCTACAACGATGGTCGAACCCCTTTCCCTAGCTTCTCGTGGGAACAACAATGACAACACCAAACATAGTTGTAGTAAGTGCGGTTCAAAACAACAGAACGCGCAGGACTCCCGACAATGGGTCGGCCAACAATGCCGACCAATCTAGAGCTGGGGGAGCCAATGAAAATGGATTCAATGCGATGGATCGGAGGGATCTCGCGACCTTTGGGTGGACGGAGCAACTGAATCACGACTTACTAGAGTGCTACGATGCGAGTGTGGCCCGTGAACGGGGTTACATGGCACGGCTGCATGCTCTGTGATGCGAGAAACACCCAGAGCTATCGCACCTTTCGCAACAACGTCTGCGAAACTATGCTGAATACTCCGTAAAAGGGGCTATGTAAGCGGAACGCCTACTCCAGCACAGCTAGAACAAGCCGGCAACAAAGAAAGAGAGGCGACACTAAGACCAACCGCGGGCAGGCATCCAATAGATGAAGATCGATGCTTTACGACCTGGAGAAACATCAACACCAAGGTTTCTCTCAAGCCTAAAGATCTGGCTGAAATGGATGACGAGCTTCGTGGACATTTTTCCGGTGAATCCGACCACTGGGCTATCAATTATTGTGTGTATAATGCAGCGAGGGCTTTGGCCGATGCGAACCGTAAAACAAAACCAACGGCTGATCATAAGACCAAAAGACGAATGCATCAACTTGGGATAAAGATAGGCTGGTCAAAACAGTACGCGTCCCGCATTCAATGTGTGATTGACTACATCACATTTGGCAGAAATTTTACCGCTAAGGTTCGAAAGTTCGCGCGCGAACTCCGGACCCGTTATCACACACTTAACAAGTCAAAGCTGCTGCCCATCAGGCAGCATATTCTTGAGAGAATACGGATACTATCTGACGCTAAGAGAAGTCTAGAGCGGAGGGAGAGATGGGTCAGAGAAAATCAACAGTTTCTCT
>NC_046657.1:73734656-73745271 GCF_010883055.1 Belonocnema kinseyi | reverse complement strand
TAAGAGGATGCACGGTATCTTCCACAGAAATGTGAAGGATCAGTCAATGTCTTGTAAGCTAACGTTTGCTTTCCTTAAATCGCCCGGATTAAAGTCTGGTACAGAGGGTTTCATTTTTGCATGCCAAGACGGTGTCATTTCCACCTCAAAATACCGTCGCCACATTTTGAGCCAAGACATTCCCGATGATAGCTGCAGGGCGTGCCATGCACACCCCGAGCATTTGGCTCACATACTATATAGTTGTCCAACACACGCGGGAACGACCTACATTCAAAGGCTAAGAGTGCTTTATTACCATCTCTGTCACTCCTACGGCATTCACCTTAATATCGCTCCTCTAAATGCTCCTAGGGAAATTGAATCAATTGTCGAGAATGGGAAGTGCCGCATATACTGGAACTTTATATTCTCGACAATTGTTTCTGTTGCTCACTCGAGGCCTGATATGGTTCTTCTTGACTTCGAGAAGCGAACCATGTTCGTTATCGAATTTTCGGCACCAGCTTTCACTTCCTAATGACCTAACAAGCATCCCTGCGTGTCGCTCCGTGTTCTTAGGCTGCACGAGGCTTTTGCTAGATCGTCATATTTATTCCTTCACAGACTGTAACCACATATCTCATGGTTGTGAGATATAATTTACATTTCACAGTTATTCGGAAAGAAATCAGAAACTTTTAGAACGAAAATTAACAGTGGCACAGCGATGAAACTTCTGAATAAGCTACTGGGACATCGCGATATTAATCGTACGTGAAGTACGCCGCGATGGCGAGACGAGGCGCATTGCGAATGAACTCTACCTACCAATCACAGCATCGTGTCCGTGGATAGCTCGCATAGCGATCCCAGCACGCATGCGAGTACTGTGCGTCCCGTGATTGTTAGCTGATTCATGATATGATACTGGACGTTATTGTGAAGAACTTTATTCTGATTTCGAGATAAAGAAGTGAACTTCGGAAATTCAGCCAAAATTTTGGTAAATTGGGTTGAACGATTGATCAAGCTAACTCGGAAGACAGGAGTGAATTTCAGGGAACCCTTAAGACTAAGACCGCTTGTTGTATCAACGACTCGAGATTCGTGGAGAAACGAAACGAGGGGGAAATGAGTCAACAAGTCTGCTCCAATTATCAAATATGGATCTGAGGCCACACAAAAATTTTAGGATACTTTGCGAATCAAATGCAGGTTTGCTAGTATACGTTTTCCACCGAAGGTGCTGACTCGTGAATCATTAGCAGCGAATAAAATTAAATCGCTCGGTTTTGTTTATTGAGCTCTTTTATCGGCCTACGTCAAGAATCTTCACTCTACAAGGCTCGCCTAGTTTTCCGAAGTGGTTTCATGATTTTTTCATGCATCGCATTTTTGCGATAAGTAAAATGACAGTAGCAAAAATTGCCCTTATTTTTATTGTAAGATTTACAACGTGTACGCGAATTAGAATTGCCGCGAGGATTGTGAGAATGAGATCTGTTCGGATGACGACCGCGTTTATTTTTAGTTTCATTGAATTTCCTAGTGAGGTTCTCAACTTGTTTAGCCAGTTGATTAACAACCGTGGCTAAAGAATCCATAGGGGATGGGAGACATCCGCCAAAAACGCTTCAGCTGTGATAGTAGGACCAGAGTTGGAAGAGGCTACCGCAAAAGTTTGCAATGCGGAAGCATTGGAAGCTTCGCAGACATTATCAGCCCAACTCGCAAGAGTTGTTAAATCCCCAAATTTAGACATTGCGATTATTGCTCTTATTGAGTTCGTTAGTTGCTCTTAAACGATTTATTTAAGGACTTCTTCGTTACGCACATTGTCATATAAGTTTCTCAGTTGATTAAGCAGGAGAGAAGGTTTGCCTTGGTTCACTACCTCTTGCTTGAGAAGTAGCCGAAGCCAAGCCTCATTAGAAATTGAGTAAGTGTCTAAAAGTATTTTTTATGCCTGTTTACATATTTTCGGACTGTTGGTTAATTATCTCTTTAATATTTGCCACTACGTCCGGCTCCAGTTGCGCTATAAGTGCATGCGCTTTATTTTGCTCATTTGTAATTTGACTTTGAGCGAAAGAAGCATTTACTGTAAGGAAATAGCAGGATGGTTCGTGTTTATAGAATTTAGGAATTTTAGGGCTGACGTAAGAATCGACATGATTGACATGTAAATTGGCCAGCTACCTGACGATGTGCTTTAGATCGTGTTGCTACGAAGACCCGGGTGGATCGACCCGCTCATCGGAGTTAGTCATTGTTAAACTGCCATCGAAGGTTTGATACAGAAAAAAAGGTTTAAAAATACGTAAAAAAATCAAAACATAAATTGGGAATTCAAATACTAAAAACCGAGAAATATCTCGATAAGTCCTACATTCGTTGACTTAAAACGTTATGAGAAAATAAGTAATCCTCACGATGAGGACGTCGAAAACTTATGCCAAATACAGAATAAATACTTAGAAACCTTGCACGACAGGAATGTAAATATTGCGGCAGAATAAGAGATATAGGTGTCAGGCTCTTTAAACCGTAAAGCCGCAATTTTTCAATAAATATTGTAAAATGCGCAAAACATCACAATAGAAAATATGTAAATCATACTTAAATAGATCAATCGCATTAATGAGAATATTAAATATAAATGAATAAATATCGCAGTACAATTTCATTCCGTCAAAAATACTCGGGGTTACGCTTTTTTAATTAAATTAAAATAAACGATCACATGCATCAAAATGGAGACTAACTAAGAATTACTTGCACAATTCGAAATTGAGATGAAGAATACAATTTTTTTAATACTTGACAGGTTCGAAAATATGGATGGAAAAAATGAGAACCACTCCTGAAAATGACTCACTTTACACTCGAAGATGTTAAAAATTCTCAGAAATAGATCATTCGTTTCTGATAAAAATTGTTGTAATCGAAGAAAATTTAATTTAAAGTCATTTGAAAATTTTTAGATGAAAAGAATGGTAACATTAAAGTAATTTGGAAGTTACCGTGAACGATGAAAATTTAGATTCAAATTTTTTGAGAATTATTTTTATAAATTTAAGTTAAGTTTATTCGAAAAATGAGTTCGATTTGATTTTAATTCCTTTTGTGACGATTACCATTATAAATGATCGATTGATGAACGGAGAAACCGTGACGTTTAGCGACTTCACTACATAACTGATATTAGAACGATGAAAACTTCAGTTAAGAAAATTCAAGTTAAAGTTAAAATTGATGACAATGTGAAAAATATTCATAAATTCGTATTTTAAATGGTAAAAATAATATTATTTACGACTTGCAAAATGCTTGAAATTAAAGATGAAGAGAAACTAAGTTGATGTACATTCCTTTAGTAATTCCTTAATATTTTTAGCCATGATGGAAATTCCTCGCCATTTCGGAAAATTGAATAATTGAGCGTCCTTCCAAACACCCTTTTCTGAAAATCATTTTTCGAGTGTAGAAAATCTTGCGAAATTTTCAGTTTTACTGGAGAAAATCCAGAGCTTCAGTATTTTGAAGTGGAAAAGTTACGGTCCAGCCTAGCAGTTGAGTTTATACATAATTGCCAAAAAGGTAAAACGTTGTGATAAAAAAGCCTTTCTAAAACGTCGGGTTCGCCACTGTAGGAAGTCTGGTAGGTGGTAAAATAACTTAATCTAACTCTATTATATAATTACCAAAACTTCTAGTGAGAAGATTGAATAAAGATTCACATGATTTAAAACTCGACAAATAATGTTTATTCAATTCAGAGAACATTACACGTGCTCATGTCACGTTAGGGCGATCACTAGGCCAAGCGTGCACATTACAATTATTATTGGTAGGGAAAATCCCTACAGATATAGTACAACTAACGCCATCTCTTAGAAATCCCTAAAAATAAATCAGCATTTCAAATAATATAAGTAATTGTTTTACTATCTTCAAACGTTCTATTTTTATCGATGTTGACGTATTATTTGTTGGGTTTTTCTCCATTTAAAATAGTCGAATCCAGTTACTCTTTCTTAGATGTTTTTACATCTTGTTAACTCAAAATTAACAAAAAGAATGGAATGATTTGCTTTCTTTTTCGCCGTGAATTGGAATCTACTCTCCTAAGAATTCAAAATTAAAACGCCCCATTCAAATTATTTAAAATTACTTTAGATATGTTTAAATTCAGAATTCTTTAGATTCAGTACAGTTTCCTATTTTTACATTTCCATAATTATGTTAATGTATTTCAATGCGCACCAACTTTCATTCTAGGTAGAAAAAGGTGTCAGGTCAAGTTAGAAAATTAAAGAAACATTTTTGTAATTATTTTCACAGTATTATTTATTTTTCTGTACAATGTAACATCAAATTATAATATAACCAATAATAATTTCCGTCCTATTAAACTAACCTTCAAACTCTAAAACAACTTAACTAAGTCCCTAAATACCTTACTGTCTGCAGCGGATTTTGATTATCAGCGCTCGCATTCGCCTGAAAATTTTGTCTGAAGAGTGGAAAACTGCAGAAAACCAAAACTTCTGAGCATAGCCGATTATTGACAGTTCAAAGCAGCAAAAACACGACTAGTCAAGAATCTCGAAAGTTCTCCCATTCGAGCACTAACCACGCCCGTGAATGCTTCAATTTCGAGTTCTCGATGAATCGAGAATCAACACGCAGCTACTGCTGTCGGTGTTTATCAAGTGATATTTATTTCTAATGATGCTGAACTGCTGAATAATTAAAATATCGGAAATTATTAAAATATACACAAATGTTGATATATGATATGTGTTGCCATTTATTGGCATTTTTGTTGTTTATTTAGACTATTATGTAAACTTGGTAAACGTGGCCATACGAATCTTTAGTGGCCGATGAACCGGTCCGAAACCACGATTCAGAGGATCGTTCTCATCTATTGGTACAATTTCTTCAGCAATATCGCCATTTATCCGTAGTTTCACTCTTCTAAAGCGATCAGGATCATCTTCTCTACGCACCAGGAGTGGGTATAGAGTTTTATTTTCGTATATCCCAATGACGTATACGTGCCTTTCATCAGTTGCTACATAGCACTCGTCAGGCTCTACTAGTCGATATATTCGTAAAGCTTTACCTAGCTGGTCGAAACTTTCGTAATATTCAATGTGGTGAATTTGAAGATACATAGGATGAACTTTATCCGGTTTATGTGAGGAAACTAATTCCGGAAAGAGAAAGTTAAAGTATAAATTTCATTATTGTCTTAACTAACTAAAGAATTTGTGAATATATAGGCTAATTAAATTAGTAATTTCCTGCTAATTGTTCAGTGCCCCAAAATTTAGCGAACACTGCTTTTGGAGAAGATGAGTTATTTCAATCTGAATGATTCAGAATAAGAATAAAATATACTCTTCATAAATAAAGCACTTTAAATGATAGATATTATTATATTTACCTATAGGATCAGGGAAAATGAGAAAAATGAAGCACAAAATACTAATTAAGATTCTCATTTTTTTTAATTAAGAAAATCCACTTTCGAAGAATTTTAAATAGACATTAATGAATATTCTTTAATATGTTCCAGAGTAGAAGATTTTTGTCGCAATTTTATTGGGCCATCGAATTTATCTTTATTTACATATAATCTGTTTATCGTGCGTGTCAATTATACTTGCGAATTATAAAACTGAAGTGAGATATTACGCAGTAGGGACATCGTTATTTATTCTAAACTATGATAAGATTGTTTCTTTTTGATGATTACGAAAGCCATTGTGAAAGCATCCGAAAATTTAATTTTTAAGTTAAAAACCCCGATAGCCCTAAATTTTGATATGGGTTTTCGCTTCTTTTGTGAAAAATGTTTGAACTAAACCAAAAGAAGCCGTTCATCAAGTGGTATAACATAAAAAGTTAGGTACACTGCTCGCAATTTCTGTATCAATTTGCAAACACACGTGAATAAATCTGTATACGAAAACCGTTTCTAAATTTTCCTAAACAAGAACTTATATTTCTTTCATCTTTTAACAATTAGGTATTATAAGAAGTATTTGTAATTTTCAGATACCGTTTATGAATGTTTATACAAATTCAGTAAAATTACCACAGGAGTTACTGCATTTTTCCAAGAAGCAAATTTCGTGAAATTCAGTTCCTTCAGTATCATTAAAGCGACGGAAATTTCCGAAGACTTCTAACAGTGTACATAACTTATTTGATAGAAGTTGTTGATACACTTTATTGGCTTGAACGTCAGATGAATGAAAACAAATAAGTTTCGTAAAGTGTTTCGGCACACCATGATCGCCCTTATCAATGAGTTTTATTAAATTTATGAAAAGTACATAAGGTCTTGTAGATACGCAGTTTCACAATTGGAAGTGTTATTCCTTGTTTAATATCTCAACTGCCAAACTATATACATTCATTAATTAAAAATTTTATTTTATTTTATTAATAGCTACACAGGATCAAAAAATGAATTCGAAAAGTTCTTCGACCAAACTAAATGGACTATACGTTTTTGGGTGTGCTGATTACCAATCCGTGGCCCCTATGACCCCTACACATCAGGAGCAAGGTTATTTCAAGGTCAAGTTCGTTTATTTGAGAGGTATAATCTTTTTGACCCCAGATTCTGAAAGGGCGGGAAATTCTAGGTTCGGATATAATTTTTCCAATCGGTCCCAGAGATCTCTAAAGGTCACATGAAGGTCAAAAACATTCTTTAAAATATAAAGGTGAAATCGACCATTCTAAATTCCCTGAAAAGTATCTAGTCATGGTAGTTGGATACAGAAGAAATGACATTCCCACTTAGATTCAAATACAATTGCAGAAACGGCTGCAATTCTGGCGCAATTCTCCGGCAATCGCGCGTGCAGTAAGTTATGACCCTGACACCTGGGTATTTTATTACTTTTACCCACACCTCTAAGCAACTTTTACAGGTCTTATTATTCGGTCCGACGGTCTTTCTGATGTCAAACTTATCCGATTCGTCTGTTTGAATGCCCGTCTGTTAACTATACTGCAGCAATGGAAGCTTGTGACTTGCAAATTTCGAGACAGTCGTGGCAAATTTTGTACGTACAAAAGATAGTTTACTTCCTACAAATTTAGCTGCAATAAGATTTACCTTTAGTTGTTTCGGTGAAGTCTCTAGGTACCCAGTGGGCACAAAATTTGGCGACGCCTTTACGACATCGTTACGAAATCTTTACGACAACTTTACAACATCGTATGTCCATGTCGTTTCGCTGGCTTTGCGATGTCGTAAAAACATCGTTAGATCGTGCGACTTATTTACGATATCGTAAAGACAGCGAAACGACATGGACATAGGGTGTCGTAAAGTTGTCGTAACGATGTCGTAAGGATGTCGTAAGAACGTCACCAAATTTGGTGCCCACTAGGTAAAGGCGTGAATCTGCCATGGCATGTTTTTTTTTGTTAAGATTTAAATTTTTAACGGAAAATTCAACTATACTATTTTTGGTTTGATGTTATCTTTTTTAGTTCAAAATTCATCAGGTTAGTTAAAAATAGATTTTTTCTAATTCAAAATTGAACAATTTGGATCAAAATTTGTCTTTTTTAATTGAAAATTCAGTTACTTCGTTGAAAATTCACAAATTTTGTTTAAAAGATCGATTTTTCTGTTGTTTACAATGATCGTTTTCTTTGAAAGTTAATCCTATTGTTCAAAAATTCTTTTTTTCTGTTAAAAATTCAAGCATTGCAGTTAAGCATTTATTATTGAAAAACCTGAAACTCACCTTAAATTTCTATATCCTTGAAAAAAAGAGATTCTTACATTTTTTACTCTTGAAAACCTGGAAATATGAGCATGCTACACAATATTTCCTCTGTTCCCCTGCGTTTTTCCTCTTTTCAATTTTCCCTTTTCCTCTTTTGTCAAAAAACGTCCCCCTTTTTCAAATATAGAGAGGGTGTCTACCTTACCTAGAAAACCTGGAATTGTCATGGAATATTTTTCAAAGCCAGCGAATTTGTTCGGCAGCGTGATGAATTTTTTTTAACCACGATATAAAATTTAATAACAATTATTCTTACTTTGTAAAAGTAGCTTTATATGACTTTATTTTACTATTTTCTTTTCCTTAGTTAAAAATTCAAGTATCTAGTTCAAAATTCATGTCTTGTTGAAATTTTTTTTTTTAGATATAAAGTTAATATTCTTGAATAAAAATGTATCTTTTTTCTTCAAAATCCAACAGTTTGTTTGCAATTTTTTATCTCTCTTGACTGAAAAAATTTTCTGTTGAAAATTCAACTACTGTTGAAAATTTCTATTTTTGGTTTTATTCAAATCTTTTTGATTGAAAATAAAACTATTTTTTGGTCGAAATATCAATTACTAAAATTTCCTTCATAATTTATATTTTTGGGAATGAAAACTTAAATGCTTGTTTGAAAGTCACTTTTGTTAAAAATTCTTTGTTTTAATTTGAAATTCATCTCTGTTGCAATATGCAAACATTTTGTTGAATGTGAACAGATTTTGTTAATAATTTATTTACCTTTGTTTGAAAAATAAACTATTTGATTGAAAACTGGCTTTTTCTTTGCGTGAAAAGAAATTTTTTTCTCGATAACTTAAAAAATTTTCTGAAAATTAAAAAATTAAAAATTCTTTTTTTTTAATAGATTACAAATTTTTGAATTTATGTTTTCGTTTAAAAGTTATTGGTTTTAAAATTAAACTATATGTTTGAAAATTCAATGTTCTGCTTAAAATTTTTAATATTTTGTTTAAACTTTGATTTTTTAGGGTTAACTATTATTTTTCAACCGAAAATGTACGAGTAACTATTCCATTTTTCGTTGAAACATTATTTTTTTAGTTAAAAATTAAACTATGTGGTTTGAAATTCATGTCTTTTGTTGCAATTTCGTCTATTTTAGAAGAATATTAGTCTTTTTGTACGTAAATTCATTTCTTTGATTGAAAATTTGTTTATTTTGTTGTAGATTCGATTGTTTCTTATTCAAAATTAATTTTTTACATGAAAATTTAACTGTTCCATTTTTGATTAAAAATGAATCTTTTTACTTGAAAATTAATTTCTTTCGTTGAAAACTCCATTTTTTCATCCGAAAATTTAACTAGTCCATTTTTGGTTCAATACTTATTGCATCAGTTGAAAATTCGTTTCTAAAGATGAACATTGAAGAGTTTTGTTGACATTTTTTTTTCTTGACAAATTTTTAATTATACATTTATCTTCATACTTCTCTGATGGCGAATTATTCTTCTTCTTTGAAAATTCATTTGTTTTAGTTATAATTTCATTTATTTGGTTGAAAATTCGCATTTTTGTGGGGTGAAAAATTAATTTTTTCAACTGTAAACTCAAGTACAAAATAAAATTTCAAGTCAAAAAATTTACTTTTTTAATGTCATTTCGCAGGATGAAAATTTAACTATTTTGATGAAAATCCGTTTTTTTAGTTTGTTAAAAATTAATTGTTTACTAAAATTATGACTAAGCAATGCAGCAATAATTTTGAAACATTTAAGACCCATGAATCTTGCCTTCTGTATCTATTTAGATAAAGTAAATTATTGTTTCCTCTTCGCAATAAGTCTAATGGTTCTAATGTAATTTGGGATTTCAAAACCCGAATAAATTTGAGGAGAAGGTAGATCGTCATTCATGAAGTCGGGAGAGCTCGGGTCCCATCTCGTGCATTTTCGACTTTACACGAGGCTGGTCTCCTCAGCATTTAACAGAGCCGACTCGCCGACATGCTACGTTTGCATGTGTTTCTCCCAGATGGGAGAGTAGTGGGGGCCGAAAAATCCCACGAGGAGCGAGTCAAGAAAGAATATAAGACGTTCGATTTCATGTGTCTATTTCAGACGTAATGCTAAAGTTCAAGCTGCAACACGAAAAAAGACAGATTTTCATTGCTAAACGCTCAGTGGCTTGATTCTGATTTCTTCATCATTAGCATTGCACGCAACGACGTTACTAAAAAATTATTGATGGCCTCGTCTTATTTAGCAAATAAGTCGAAAGACAAGGATCTGAAAAAAGTTCTCGAAGAACTGACGAACGATACAGAGGTTCCTAAAAAAATTTGGAAGTTAGAAATAACACCGGTGCCTTTTTTGAAAGTGAATCCAGTGGGGGAAAAAAATGAAGGATGTCCTAGAGACGCCTTTGGGACATCCCTAAGACGTATTTTATAGCATGTCTTTTAAAAATCCTAGAGATGCTCGTAAGACGTCTAATGCTAGTACGAAATATGTCCTGAGAAGAGTTGATCCATATCGATGATTCTGTGGCTGAGGAACCTCTTCAAGGTCTTTTAAGTTATACTACAGAAAGGATATTTTAGATGCAACAAGAAGTAATATTTCATGCCATGGATACAGTCTAATATGCTTTTGGGGGTTTAATGGCAGTTTAAGCCATTCCGCTTATAAGCAACAATACGCTTCTCAAGATGCAAATAAAAGTGACGAAATCTTAATCGCAACCACACTCATTCTTTTACGCTTACCAGGTGTATACATATGAAACCGGTATTTTTTCAAGAAAAAAACACATTTATTTCAAGAGAATGATAACAAATATTTTATTCAAAGTATGCGCCC
>NC_046657.1:73732844-73734556 GCF_010883055.1 Belonocnema kinseyi | reverse complement strand
TTCGTGGACTATCTTGAAAAAGGTAAAACCATAACCGGATCATACTATTCATCATTATTGGACCGATTGAAAATCGAAATCGCCGAAAAACGACCGCATTTGCAGAAGAAAAAACCGACTATTACTTGTTCCCTAACCTGAAGAGATGGCTCACCGGTAAGCGTTTTTACTCAAATGAGGAGCTTATAGCTGAAACTGAGGCGTATTTTGGAGACCATCCGATCGAGTACTTTTCGGACGGTATCAAAAAGTTAGAAAATCGTTGGACTCGCTGTATCGACTTAAAAGGAGAGTATGTTGAAAAATAAAACCGACTTTGGCCAAAAAAACGTCTCCGTGTTTCATTTTTCAGGGACTTATCAGACTGCCTAGTACATGTCTATTTGGTTGGGTAGGAAATAATTTTTTTTTTGGTTGAAAATAAATACTTATGAAATGCGAAATCACAAGAGTAGAAAATAATTCTCTTAAATACCAAATTTAAAAACTGCGATAATGCCAATGGCGACTGTGAGGTTATGTTGATTTTTGTCGTTTAAAAAGCCAACACAACCATTTTCACGTTCATCATGATATTATAAAACCAAAACGGCTACAATAAAAATATTTTTAGAAATATTCTTAAACCGAAACTCCAACAGAAATATTTCTAACGGGCTGTAGCTGTATTGAACAGATTTTATTTCAGGTAAAATATAGGTGCAGTATTTAGAAAATATTGCTGTAATGTCGATATTTCTATTGCTAAACAAGTATAGGTGTCACAACTAACCAGGTTCTGCTAGATATTTTAGGTGTGATTGATCTATTAAATAAGTCTCCGAGATTATAGGATCGACTATTCCTTATGACTTGATATTTTCTGATCTCACTGTAATCTTTGTTTTTACTATCAGAAGCTTCTTCTCCAAGCATCCCTATGGTAAGACACTATTTTTATTATTTCTCCACCATGAATCATTATCTTGTGCAAAGTTGAAGACATGGGATACCAATCATAGTGCAAGGCATACATTTTGGCAGTGGAAGTGCTAAGTTTTCTAAATTTAGTTGCATCGGTAGGAAGTTGAAATGACAAGGCAATCAAAATCGTTTGCAAATTATGAACAAGCTCTTCATTCAAACCAAGAGATATAGATAAAAGTTTAGGGTTACCAAATGCCCTTCCAGGAGTATTTCGTCAATTGGTGTTGCCACTGCCTCCTGACTTTGGCTTATCGACAATAAATCCAAAATTTTTCAACATAAGTTTTTGGATGTGGCTTTTGCATCCGAGTTTGAATTGAAAATTCCAGACTCCCTAATAGAAAGGTCATTATAGTTTTTCGGAGTTGCATGACAAATCGGACATGATTGCATTGATATTGTATCTGTAATTATGCTTAATACTTTTTCATCCATTAATGCAATATGTAACAAAAAATATACCGTTAATCGATGAGAGCCGGAAACAATTTAAAAAGGTTCAAGTTTACCTATTTCATCTTGAACAGCCGTTTTTTGCTGTAAGACATTTTTGGATCCCTATACATACCGTAACTGAAGTGGAAGACAAAATGGAGGAGTTTAAGAGTTTCTGTTGTTCTAATATATATGTCCTTCTTCGGAACTTACCAGGTGTATACATATGAAACCGGTATTGCCATCTAGCGGCCAGTAGCCACACTTGTAGGCACTGTCGGAACTTACCATTTGTGCTAATTGGCGTATTG
>NC_046657.1:73706210-73732744 GCF_010883055.1 Belonocnema kinseyi | reverse complement strand
TTTTTTCGACATTTTCTGGTGTAGTGACCTCTTTTGGGCGCCCAGATCGTTCAGCATCAACTGTGCTCGTACGTCCACAACGAAACTCGGTAAACCACTTATGAATCGTGCCAATCGACGGTGCAGAGTCCGGGTAATACTTATCCAGCTTAGCCTTGGTCTCAGATATCGTTTTCTTGCGAAGATAGTAGTGTTTGATCAAAACTCGAAACTCAGACTTTTCCATATTAAAAAAAACTCGGAGGTTAGTCACTTCTCAGTGCTGTAACTTGTAAATACGTAAACATAAATGGCTGAAGTTTTGACAGGCGTCATTTGAAGGATCAAGCTCGACGAAAATGGTTCACATTAGCGAATACTGATGCCATCTCTTAGAATTTTCAGGTACTTATCAGACTACCTAGTATATAATTTTCGTCGGTAACATTTAATATAAGTGCATTATATGATTACTTTTAATATTTTTTCGATTATTTTTCTATTTGTTTGAAACAAAGGTAAACTAAATATTCGTCTGAAATGAGAATCAAAATTTTGTATTTCTTGTTTAAAAATTCACAACTTTCGCCTTCGACTTTGATTCGCGAGCTCTCGCCGCATTGTACACGCTCGCAGAGGGTAGGTATTCGTTTGAACTAAGGCGCAATTGAACTTATGCCCATTTAACCTGAAACAGATGAATAACGCTTAATATTTTTGCGCTGTTGAAAAAAAAAGAAAATGTTAGTTACTTTAAATGGTATAGTTAATTTAAAATCGTGGCGTTATGTGGGGTGGCGTGTGCAATCCTTGTTGATTAAATTTAAATCTTGTTATAGGCAGTGAAAATAGAAAATAAGGGAACTTGTGCTCATCAGTCATATTATTATTTTCGAAAATTCTTAATAAATTGTCAAGGGTACGTAACAATAAATGTTTAAATAATGTAATTAGTTAATATTAACTACAGTTTAAAATGGTGTAAAAATGTTAAAAATATCTTAAAATTGAAAGCATTTCAAATAATATTGTGTAGAACCTTTAGATTTGATAACTATTCTAAAAACGTGATAATTATACATGTTTTCTGATTGAAAACATTAAAAATTGTAGAATTAAAACTTGGAGCGCTAAAAATTAAGGTCTTATTAATAAATCAATCATTCTGGTCTTTGAAACAGTCTTGAGGTTAGATTGAGAAAAATCATTTTTCGCACAAACAAGTCTCTTTCAATAACTATTATTCTATTATAATTTTCATGGACCCAAATAATTAATATTTTCATTCGTTGTTTCTCAAATATTTTGCAAGCTTTAAAATCTCTAAAATAGTTTGAAATCCTTTACAATGTTTTAAAAATAATTTAAATGTTTATCAAATCATTTCAAAATATTTGCAATCTTTCTGAAATCACGATGAAATTTTATTATTATTTTGAAATCTTGAAAATATTTTGGAATATATCAAATTATTGCAAAATACTTCCAATTTTCCAAAGCTTTTAAAATTATTTTCGATACATGAAATACGTTGTAATATAGTTTCTTTCAATATGGTGTACACTAGGGTGGTCCAAAAATTCATAGCAAATTTTTTTCACTTTACAGGGCAAGACTCCCCCCACCCAAAGTTTACATTTTCGTAGAAGGAAAATCCGTTATTTTTTGTTTTCCAACTTCGGATATTAACACATGCACCGAGTACTTTAAAATCCCATTTAATTAACATTAAAATATGACCCAAAAAGAAAAAAACTACATTTTTATGTATTATTGTAACTTTTTAGCAATTCCCGTCGTCTTTTTCATATTAATATTTACCAATGGACAATTTCAATATGCACCATGACTTTGCAATACAATTTTCAATTGTTTAAACTAATTGAAATTATTTAATTTAATAATTAATGTAAATTATTATTAAATGTATTATTTAATGCAAATTATTTAATGATTTCAATTATTTTTGAAGTGCCCGGTGCACGTGTTAATATTCGAATTTCGAAAAACAAAACATGATGGATTTTCCTTCTCCGAAAATGGAAACTTTTTTGTGGGGGGGGGGGGGGGGGGAGTCTTGCTCTCGAGAGTGAAAAAATAATGTTGCCCTGCATTTTTGGACCACTCTAGTGTACACCATATTGAAAGAACTTATATTACAAAGTATTTCAAGTATTGAAAAAGATTTCAAAACGATTCCGAATGATTTTACAAAGATTTTAAATATGTTAGAATGCCTTTACAAAGATTAAAAATATATGCAAATAGTTGTAAATATTTCACATATTACATATTTCAAAAAGATGAAGAAAATGTCACAATAAATTAAAACATTACACAAAGAAAAAAAATTCAAATGATTTTGCAAAAATTAAAAATTTTGGAAAAGATTCAAGAAATATTTCATGTATCAAAAATTGTTTCAAAAGCTTTGTAAGATTTTAAGTATTTTGCAATGATTTGATGTAATGCAAAATATTTTCATGATTTCAAAAGAATAATTGCATCGTGATTTCCGAAAGATTGGAAATATTTTTAAATGATTTGACAAAAATTTAAATTATTTTTAAACTATCGTAAAATATTTCAAAGTATTTCAGAGATTTTAAACCTTGCAGAAGATTTGAGAAAGATTTTTAAACATTTGAAAAAGAATTTAAATATTTGAAATTGTAAATGTTTCAGAAAGATGGAAGAAATTTCACAACAGTTTCGTCATTGTCATTAGAAGAATTTAATTATTCATATTTCAAATATAGATTTAAACTTCCCTTGTACTTTTTTTTTTAAATTTACTATAGACAAACAAGAAAAAGTTTCAAACATAAGAAAGGGCCTGTGCTGTCAATATAATATACACATACTTCCGCTATAGTAAATATTAATCTTCTAATAAAAATTTCACACAATTATCAGTA
The DNA here is from genome assembly GCF_010883055.1 of Belonocnema kinseyi. Classification (NCBI taxonomy): domain Eukaryota; kingdom Metazoa; phylum Arthropoda; class Insecta; order Hymenoptera; family Cynipidae; genus Belonocnema; species Belonocnema kinseyi. The sequence continues at coordinate 73,729,847 of NC_046657.1, read as the reverse complement.
AAAACTCAAAATACCAGCAAAAATATGAAACATTAATACAATATTACAGTAAAAAAAAACATAACCACACTGAAACATTGGAGTTATTATATACGGAATATTATTTTTATAGTCATAGATTAAGAACTGAAATCTTTGTGACGTAATATTATTTTTCATAGATTTGATTATATAATTTCCGCGCAAAATGTAATGCTCATAATCATTTACAGTAAGTCGACTTTAAAATAACAACCTTTGAAACTTCCAAAGAGTTTGAGGTAAGATCAAACACCACACTATTGCAATTACATGAAGAACATCACTGTCTTAAACATAAACTTTAGGTTATACTTTATTTTGCAATGTTTATAAGGTACCTAGAAACAGTTTATTATCTTTAAAGTTATTACAGTTGAATTGTGAATACCAATTAAACTTTCAACATGGTATCCTGAAAACTTGGATTTTGTTACTTGTGTAGTTTCTATCCGCTACCGCGAGTTGCGTATTTTCTATTCCTCCTTACGAGTTGCGTAGATTCTATTTGTCAGCGCGAGTTACGTAGATTCTATTTGTGACCGTGAGTTGCGTACTTTCTTTTAGGACCCATCGAATTGTGCATTTTCTTGGAGTTGCTTGGCTGACTTAGCAGCGCCACTCACGGTGTGCCCAATCTCATGTATTTTGGGGCGGTGGAGTGGGGGGGGGGTACTTATAGATTGTGGCAAAATGTGAGTTCAGCGCCACCTACGGGAAGTAGCAATAACTATTTTCTACGATAACGGCCCCCCCCTCCTTCCCTTCTCACCCTAATTTGTAGGTTATGTTGACTTCTCTTTCTGAAATAAATACATGAATAATAAGAACCAATAAAACAAACCAAAAATCGAACAAAATAAAATCGATCAAATGCAATAAAATGTTGAAGTCTGTTGCAATCGATTTATCATAGAAAGATTCCAATGGAACGATTCCAACAGACTTTAACATTTTATTGCATTTGATCGATGATCGATTTGATTTGATTCCATTTGTAGATTGTGTTATCGGTGAAAATCCATTGTGAATCCAAGTTCATCACGCAAAAAAATATAATTCTTGCAGCTACAGTGAACTTGAGCAGACGTGAGCAGATGATAGAACTTCTATCGTCTGCTTAAGTTCATTTCGAATTCTGAATTCACACGAGCGCCACCTAGGGGACGTAGCAATTACTAAAATCCGTTCACTACTTTTCTATGAGAGTGGGCACACCGTGGCGCCACTCATTCGCCCTGTTAATTCGGTGTAGTGTTTCATTCGGGCGATATTTGACAAGAAACATACTAAATGAGTAAAAGTCTCGTTCAATCGTCAAAATTATCATCTCGACTTGTTTCGTTTCCACGAAAGTATTAGTTCAACCGAGCGATGCCGAGTACTTGATTATAGACTCCAGGCAAGATAAATTGTTTCTAGTCTCTTCTTCTGAATTTAAATTTCTATCCATTTCGAATTTTTCTTCCAATATTTGACAACCAAAGCGCCAAAAGTCAAAATAAGTGGATGACGAGATGATCCGACACGATTCAAACAAAAGATTTACCAAACAGGACATATCGAAAAAGCTTTTGGGAGCCGACTGACGTCGAGCGAGGTAACCGCTTTTCTCGGCTCGAATGCCAGACTAATTCTGTAAAAAAGCTGTATTTTATTTATAAATACGTAAAAAGATAAATATTTGTTTAAACAATTATTCTTTACCATAATAATTGTTTGCTGTCATCGAAATGTTCTTAAATATATAGAAGTTAGTTATTTATAGTTAATTGCATCGAAAAATTCAAGCTTTTACCTCCAGAAATAACCAAATAGTGAATGGTTTGATGGTTTAATTTAAGGTTAGAAATTGAATGTTGGCTAGAATTTGTATACTATTTTTTTAAATTTAATATACCTCCATTACAATTTGATCATTTTTGCGATAATGTGAAATAATTATCCGCATTCAATTTTAAAAATTATCTATACATAAGTTTTCATTTTTCCTAAAATTGGTATAAAAGGTGAAAAGTCAATCGATTTAAATATTAAGTAATGCAGTTGAACATTTTTAATAATATAGAGTGAAAAATTATTTGAATATTTCATTTACAATAATTCTTTAATACTCTTTGTTGTGAACTGATTGATTGATAATTAATTCATTAATTAAAGTAGCTAATACTGCTTTCCCTAAATTTTTCCTTGAAGATGTTAATCTTGGGAATCTAAACTGGGTACTTTACGAGAAGGTAATCTCCCTGCATAGCAGAAATAGAAGTAATGATACTTCAGTACGACTGAGCAGGACTCACAAGCGTTTTGCACAGCTTCAGTTCAAATTTCAACGGCGTGGCGGCGTGTATCAAATGTTCATTGCGTGATTTGCTACGTAACATCAAATAAAATAATCAAATGCAAATGTTAGGATACTTGCTCGAAACTTACGGGAAGATAATTAAACGCTGAACAATTTTAAACTGTTTACAATGAAGCAACACTGAACTAAAAAATTAAGAGCTCTTTCAATAGCCATAAAGTGTCTGGAACGACGACCAAAGTAAATTCAGGAAATTTCCAACTTTTCTACTTATCCTTCCCGTCTGTTTAATAAAACTTCATGCATCGTTGAAAATCCGCTTAGTCGAGAAGAGATTCAAGACTTTTGGGAACATGTATATAGAGATATTCATCAGTTTAATCAAAATGCTTCAGATATCTCACTCTTTCGTAACTTCTGCCAAAGGCAATGGTCGCAACTTTGAGAGGAGAAGTGTCCACTAATTACTGCTGAAGAAGTGGAGAAAGTTGTCGCTAAATCTAAGAAACCCTAAAGCCGAAGATTTTCAAGTCCCAAGAACTATAGGCCTATAGATTTTTTGAATACCAGCTCGTCATATCAATCGAACCGGTATGGAGTGCAATAGTTGAACAAAGAGGATGCCAGAGAGGGCTGGCAGATTGCAGGGAGAGCATGTTAATATACAGCTTCATTACTCAGAATTTGCTGAGGTATCGACGCAATCTGTCCATGGTTTAGTTTACCAGCGTGAGGCATTCGCTAACACGAAACATGAGCTACTTATCAAGCGGCTTGAGTGTCTGGAGATGCATCCAATATTAATGCAAGGTGCTCTCTATTCACTACTTTATCTTTTTTTTAAAGAAACAATCTCATTATATTTTTGAACAAATAGTGATATTTCTATTGTGTTATATTTCATTCCATTAACCTTAAATTATAAATTATATGTCATAAATCTAAATTATTTTTGCGATGCGCAAAGAACATATTAAATAAGGATGACTTAGCTAGACCAATCAGATAATGACAAGTTTCTTCTACACTGGAACATGTTAAAGAATATTCATTAGCTAGTCTCTAATCAGAATTATTTAAAAGCGGGTTTCGTTTATAAAAAAATGAGAACTGTACTTAATGTTTTGTACTTCATCTTTCTGATTTTCCCTAATCCTTTGGGTAAATATAATAACATCTATAATTTAAAATACATTATTAATATTAGTATATTTAATTTTTATTCGAAATCGTTTAGAGTGAAATAACTCTTCTGCTTCCAAAGGAAAGTGTCCACTACATCTTTGTCACTAAATGATTAGTAGGAAGTTACAAATTCAATTAGCCGATATATTAACAAATTTTTTAGTAAGCTAATACAATTAAGAATTTCCTGCTTAAACTTTTTCTTTGCAGAATTAACTTGGCCGCATAAGCCGGATGCCATTCATCCTTCTGATCTTCATATTTACAATATTGCATTCTGGGAACTACTACCTGACCTAGATCCCGATGTAGACATACGTCTAAATTACTGCCATGTTGCAACAGATGAAAGGAACGAGTACGTTATTGGATTATTCCTAGTTGACCATATGCTCATAATCCCACTTGTGGGTCCTAGACCGGATCTTCATGGCATAGGAAGAGTGAAAGTACGGATAAATGGCAACATTGCCAAAGAGCTTGTACCAATCTATCAGAACGATCCTCTGAATAGTGTTTTCGGCCGTGTTGTTCGGCCACGAAACATTCGTCTAGCCAAGTTTCATTAAGCATTATTAGAAGAGAGCGAACAAGCCCAGGCTCGGCTCCTTCCTTGCGGAGAACGAATAGGTTTAATGAGTGGAATTGGTGGGATAGGATGCGCACGCAAAGCACATATAACGATGTCTCACCACTTCTCCCCATGTGGCGGTTTCCATAGAGGGAAGTGGTGGGAGAGCGCCGTATGCTCCCAGCGTAAACGTGCTTTCCCACCACTTCCACTTATACAGCGGTTCTCAGCAGCGAAGGAGCCGAGCCTGGGCTCGGTGTGCAACTAAAGACTGCGTTCGCCCGGTCTCTGATTATCAGCAAGAAATATTATCTTATAAACGCCTTTGACAGTTCGAGATTCTCGCTTAGTCACGTTTTTACTTCGTTTAACTACTTTCGAACGGGAAGTTTAACACCGAGCGTGGATGCGGACACTGGATGTTGTTTAATGTTTATGTTGAGGCTCGTCTTTTGATAACTGGCTATGCTCAGGAGTTTTGGTTTTCTGCAGTTTTCCACTTCTCTGACCAAATGTTCAGGCGAATTCGAGCGCTTATAATAAAAATCCGGCTGCAGACGGTAAGGGATTTAGGGACTCCATAGAATTGAGCACGTCGGGCATTACCTGAATGCTTTGTAGGGTTTAAAGTTAGTTCATAAGGATGGAAACTATCAGTAGTTATATTATAATTGATTATCTTATGGAGAAAAATAAATAATTCTTTAACAGAATATTTTTACATCTTTCTTTAATTTTTTTAATTCACGCGACACCTTTTTCAATGTGACGTTTCAGTTTATAATTCTGAGGACAGCAGATTACAGTTTAAAGCGGAATATAAATATGACAACGTAAAAAAGAAAACAGTTTCGACTATTTGAAATAGTGCAAAAAAACTAACACTAATAGCGTCAACATCAATTAAAATATAAACAATTCAAATGATAAATCAATTATTTAGGATATCTTTTTCGAAAATTAGAAAGCCAAATTTTCAATGAAAAATTTAAATCAGAATTTATAATACTTTTAAATTCTTCTTCAACGTTCAATATTTTTGGAAATGAAAGAAAAACAAGAATTTTAAGTGCAACGGAAAATTAAATTAAAAATCAATGAACATTTATATTATTTTTTAACGTCCAATGTTCATATTCAACTACCGAATGCTTGAAAATAGAAAAAAAACAGGAGCCGTATTTTTTTTGCAACGAGTTACCTCCACACGGATTGAAATATTAAGTTGAAAATTTGAGAAATTACTCTAAACGCATCAATGAAGTTTTAAATGCATAAATTGTCAATTTGATCAAAACAAAAATTCCATTTTTAGTACAATAACGCGAGATAGAGAAAAAGGTATGGAAGAAGGATTGTGGTTTTTTATTTATTTTAAGGTAGTTCCGAAAATAAATACAGTAGAATCTCGATTATGCGGCCTTCGATTATCCGAGGTTCCGCGTAATCCGAGGCAATATTTCAGCTAAAAAATGATTAAGCAGATTGAAACAGTGCTCCATCACCGACTTCCTTGATCCACGTTAGTTACAAAGCTTTGTACCATAAAGATAAATTCACATTCGCAAGTTGTTTATTTTTATTTGCTAAATACTTATATTTATTTGTCTATTTTAAATATATCAAAAATAGATAACTCTTTCGAATATCGTACTTCTTCCGTATTATCCGAGTTATCTCCTCCGCACATTACCTCGGATAATCGAGGTTCTTCTGTACCTCAAAGCCTACAGAGCTTTGAGAAACTTAATCTTTAACTATACTTAATTAAGTAGAAAATTCAGAATATAAACACACATACACATACTGCGCTCTAAAATAGATATTTTTTATGAGAGCAAAGCGCTATATCCAGCAGACCAAGGTTGAGTTCTTGCTTCAGGGGGTCTCAAAATAGAAGATCCGTTTATAAGCCTAGGTTTGAAATTTCGAAAGATTCTAATAATTTTTGAATTATGAATAATATGAGTGGGGTTAAAAATTATGAAAAAATAATATTACTTTAGACAGAATAGCTTACCACCACTTGAAATTAAACATTCTTCCATGGGTGTTTTTTCAATGTTTAGAGGTTATTCTGTCAAACTAAGCGTTTTATAATTCTGACTTTTGCCCTAGGTGGCGTTGGACCATGAGTTCAAGTTTTTTTCTAAATTGTAAAAAAATGATGGCTTATTTTATAACAAGATAAAAAAATAGGGAAATGAGACAAGAAATTTTCTTACACTCTAGCATAAGGGTTATGACCCACACGGATTTTTCTGATGGGAATACGTTTTGAAAATATAAAATTTCAAAAATTGCATATTTCATTATTTCTTCAATTTAGGGGCGTTAAGTTAATCTTTAACGATGCCATTAATTTTTTAAGAGTTTTCGCGAGAAGCTGTTCCTCGCTGCACTTTCATCAGTTCGGACGGTCACTGTTGTTAAAAATAAAAAAATATAATATATTTAAAAAATCAATAACGCAAGAAAGAATCGAAAATTAAACCAGACGTTCAAATAGGCCTTTTTCCCTTTTGCCAGTGCCACTTTCATGTAAACAACATTTCTTATGTTAGCCGGTCATCAATGTAAGCATCCGAGTATTTTGCTACTCTTTTGTGTTCAAAATATTGGTTTCAATTTTTCCTTGTTTAAAATTTAAATTTTTCTTATACTTTGCAATATTTTTTTATTACGACATTTAGGTTTGGTCCAAAGACAGTTGTTTCCGAATTATTTAGATTACATTTTAATCTCCAGGTATGGAGTGTGCAGGATGCGTGTAGGCATCTACTGATAACGCAGACGAAAATGCTGAATAATATGCGTGAGTTAACAGTCCCTTGCTGCAGACCCTCATTTTGCGCGAATATCACATCTGACTTGCTTTTGCTTTGAAACACAGATATTTTTTTCCCTTGCAAGGCGTTCTGTATGACTTTAATGAGCTATTTCGGAAACGCCTTCTTTATTCCACTACACCTTTGCGGCAGGCATACTCTGTCCTCGTAAGAGATTTGGGGTATTGGTTACCCCGAACCTACGGAGATCAGCCACTCCAAAATGTGTGTGCAATATTTTTCTAAGCTCCGCACGCGCGGAACCGTGCCACAAGCGCCGCGTGTCCAGAACGGCTCGACTATACTGCTGATCAAACGGTTCGCTTGTTCGGGGTAATGAATTCCCCGAATCAGTGGAGCCGTTCTAATAAACACAAGTGGCGCTGTTCACCGTTTGATTGGCGCGACAATTGTACGTGTTGGGGGAGCAGCTCTACCAAAATTCTCTCCGTGTAGCCTATTGAACAATCCAAGTTGACGTCAATTTTTAGAGTTATCCTTTATAATCTATCTTTGACTTTATATTAGTAAACAAAGGTAAAGATAGCTCAAAGGCTAACCTTCATAACAAAGGAAAGCCACTACTACGTGGCTATAATATTATTTTCAAACAAATATTTATTTTTTATTTTACTTGACCATCACAGCCATTTACAAGTAATTTTATAATTCACCAAAGGACAAAACTAGAAATTGAAAAAACATTTTACTTTAAAAATTAAATTTACAATCTTGAACAACCTAACTTCTCTAGATTGAAGCCGTTTAGAAACTTATTTTAACAAAAAAGACAAATTTTTAACAAAAGACCTGAAATTTCCAATAAAAATATTATTTTTTAACCAAAAATAGAATAGTTGAATTTCGCAGGATGAACAATTCATTTGATTGGTTGAAGATTTTTCTCTTTGGTTGAATATTAAACTACTTTTTTTATTTTTTTTGAAATTCAACTCATTTGTTGAAAATTCATATTTTTTTGTTGAATGCAATAGTTTTTAATATCAAAATAAAAGCATTCTTTGGAAATTACTATATATCAGTCGAAATGATCTTGAGTCATCCGACGGATTATAATAGTTTATGAAGGTAAACAAAATTAAATTTAACATAGAAGATAAACCATTTTAATGTCTACGACTATAATTAAACACTTTTTTTCCGTTTAGCTTCCTTAAAAAAAGAAGCCGACCATTTTTTTAAATATACTTTTAAGAGGTTTTGTCCTTAAAAATTACATTTTTATGTATTTTCACTACCATATTTTCAATCATCATCTCAAAATACATCAGTCTATTAAGTTTCAAATGAACCAAAGGTGCTCATTATTTGCAACTGTTTCTTTTTTTGATAAAAACAAACTATCTCATTTCTTGAACAAATACTGATATTTTTATTGCGTTATATCTTATTCCAGTGCCTCTAAATTATATATAAAATGTCATAAATCTAGGGTATTTTTGCGAAGCAAAAAAAAATATTATTTAAGTTAGGATCATTTGGATGGATCAGTGAAATTTCGAATATGGTCTTCTACACTGGAAATTATTCGAAAATATTTATCAGTAAGTCGGTAATTAGAATTCTTCAAAAGTGGGTTTAGTTTCTTTAAAAAAATGAAAACCATATTTGGTATTCTGTGTTTGATCTTTATGATTCTGCCTAATCCTATGGGTAAATATAATAATATTAATAATTTAAAGTACATTATAATTATTAGTATATTTAAATTATATTCGAAATCGTGCAGAGTGAAATAACTCTTCTTCTCCCAAAGCACGGTGTTCGCTAAATCTTTATAGCTGCTGTCAACCGGGGCGTATCGTTATACAATAGTTTTTACAAAATCATCAAAGGCTAAATAATTTTATTTTCAAACTGTTCTTAGGCCCAATATCAAGAGTCAATGGGTTCAATATCTCTTTCGCATATCTCTTTTTATTATCTCTTTTTAATATCACCCATATAAATGAAAAAATGTATAATTGTAGGAAACTAATATTGCTAAATATGTTAACTTCTCACATCGGTCAAAGGTAAATTTGTATATATTATATATTATATTTAGAATTGTTTTTAAGCTGCAAGGTGAGGGGCGAATCGCCTGTTGCTACGCTTATGGATGACCCGAGAAATCCAGCCCCCACCACTTTCCACACATCTTTCGGTTCTATGTTCGTGTGACTGGAGAGCTACGGGCTCTTTCGGTTCGACTGTATCTCGCTTCGCAATTCGCTCTTCTCTCATTCTAAGATCGTGTGTTCTACACATGTATGTTTAAATACACGCTTATAAAAAGTCATTTTTACTTCCTTGAAACAAATGCATTGTTCATAAATGGAGACTGAAGAAGGGTCTTTCACTTTAGTTTTGGTCTTTTTCATAAAGTAATATTACTTATTTTCAAAGAAATATTTAATTGAGGCAAATAAATGTAAGCACTTTGATGAAAAAAATTATTTTTTCAATCATAGAAATTTAAATACGATTAAGTTAACATTGTTTGATTCAAACGTACAATCTATAGGTTGGATTAATATTTTTTTGAATGATAGAAATATTAATTGAGGACAAAAAATCGACATTTTAAAATAAATGAATGACTGATTGTGCAAAATGAATGCGCCATGAATGGAAATGAATATTTCTTTGAAATAAGAAAATGTTAATTGATTGAAAGAAATATATTTAAAATTCAAGCCAATATTTTACAGGCTCAAAAAACTATTACCTCACAACAAATTTTTATATATTCAAAGCAAAAAAATATCCCACTGATTTTAAAAAATATGTTTGATTTAAAAAAAATTGCATTGTTTAAATAAATGTTCATTTGTTATGATTAATTTAATTCCAGTATTCAAATTAAATCTTTCCTTCAACTAAAGAAATAGATATTTATCTGAACACAATATCTTGAAGATCTAAATTAATCCTTCATTGGTATCAATGCATGAAATCTTTGTAACAAATAAATATATTTTCAATTTAATTATTATTATCTTTAATTAATTCATTATTTCTTCGATTTACATATAACTAAATACTTCATTTAAGTATGAGAAATTAATTGATTCAAATTCGTTCTAATCAATACAAGGAATCCCACTCATTGAATCAAATAAATATTTCTTCAAACGACTTATCAGATTCCAACCAATCTATACGTTTTAAATTAGGGAAATCATTTTTTCGAATGTGAGAAATATTTATTTGAATCAAGAAAATATAGTCAAAGAATGCATTGCTTTAGATCAATAAAAGATATGTGGTTTAAATAACGCAAAGGAATAGGATTCAAGTAAATGCATTTACTTGGTTCGAAATATTCTTTTTTTCAGTGTTGATCATAACTACTGAAAAACATTAATATATTTTTATAACTCATATTAACATCTATTAAAATGTTTAAACAATTTACAAATTTTCTACATCACGTGTACATCATGATTTGTGAAAATCTTTAGTGATTCGCCTCGATTTACTGTAATTATTAGTAGGAAACCACTAATGTGACTAATCAATATATTCACTTACTCGTTAGTTAATTAATACAACTATTAATTTCAACATATACTTTCTCTTTACAGAATTAGTTTGGCCACACAAACCGGATGCAGTTCATCCTTCTGACCTTCATATTTATAATATTACATTTTACGAAGATTTAAGTCACCAAGGTATACCGACAGTATTAGGGCTAGACCATATTGATGTAGGAACAGATGAGAGGCACGAGTACGTCATTGGGTTATTCATCTTTCACTACATGTTCCCAATCCTGGCTCCTAGAGCGGATCTTCATAATCGCTTAGGAAGAGTGAAAGTGCGGATAAATGGCAACATAGCCGCAGAGATTGTACCAATGTATGACGAAGATCCTCTGAATAGTGTTTTTGGCCCGGTTGTCCGGCCAAGAAACATTCGTATGGCCGAGTTTCACTTACACGAGTAATTCCAGGACCATTCACTCTAAATAATAACTATCTATAATAATAATTCTTCAATAAGTTTTTTACACCTAATATTCGTACATCTTCCGCTTTTTGGGTGCATTTAGTTATAAAGTTATATTGTATGAAAGGAGTAATTAATTCGTAGCGACATTGATTTTTTATCCTTCGACATCGGCTCTTCCTTTCATTGCAAATGAGAATGCCCAAGCCAAAGGACTGTCAAAGGAGGCAACGATAGGCTGTGCTTCCGCAGTCTATATAGATACTGAACGACGGGATGAAGCCAGCTTTTGCTCTGCGCGAGGTTTCTGTCCTCGCTGAGCTGACCTTAGGACACCTGCGTTATTGTTTAACAGATGTAACGTGAGGTTTAAATTCGTCTATTCCGAGCCTACCTAACCCTATAAACGGAATACCTGAGGTCCAAGCCTTCCTGGGTCCAGCCTATAACTAGAGAACGTGCTCGCACAGAACCCTTAAAGATTGACTTATAGTTCGGGACCGTAATTAAAACATGTAACAGCTGAAGGGGAAGGGATGGGTCCAGAGATTTTGTTACGATTTGTCACGGAGGGGGGAAGGGCTCCTTCATTTTTGCACGTCATTTTTGGAAATTCGTAAATTGAACAATAACTTTCATTGGTAAAAAGCTTATGCGGCTTATCGGCCAGACATTTAATTTATTTTAGGCCCAGCTCTTTTGTCCACGTTTCGGACTAGTACCAGTCCCTCTTCAAGACTCCTGTTTGAATCACAGTAAAAAATTTGTAAATAAATTAGAAAAAAGTGAGAGAATTCTAATTTTTTTGGAATTATTTGACTTCGATCCAAACAGGAGTCTTGCAAAGGGACTGGTACTAGTCCGAAAGGTTGACAAATGAGCTGAACCTAAAATAAATGTAATTTCTGACCGCTAAACCGCATAAGTTTTTTACCATGTATACAAAATGGGTCACCTAAGATTATGTATATTTAATAACTTTCATAAATTGTAAAGAAATTTATTTACAATTTAAAAAAGTCAGGAGATTTTATTGTTTGGTGAAAAGTTCGAGACTTTAAAAAAAAACTGCAAAAGTCATAAAATTTGTTATTTCTGAAAACTATAAATTACGTACAATAAGAGCGGTTGGGGGGGGGGGGGGGGGGGGGGGGGGGGGGGGGGGGATTTTGTCACGGCTTGTTACAAAGGGAGGAAGGGTCTTGAAGAGGGCCTGTAATCCGTTATGTAATTTAAATACGGCCCCTTACCTGATTGAAAGACTACAAAAATATAAATTGCGATTAGTGAGCTAATTTCACGTAAAATATGAGATTCCTTTTTCATTAATTAATATTTGAATATCAAAATGTATAAGTTGTGGTTATTAATTAACAAGTGACTGACTTCAATGAAAATGAAGACTAAATTCTAAGAGAGTTAAAGTAGTTTAACTCTGGAGAGAAATCTCATTTATAAAGAAGGAATCCTTTGTAACTTTTACTATATTAAAGGAAGCTATTATTGTAGAATTTAAAATTGAAAAAGGGAATAATTAAATAGTATTTAAATGAAATTTTATCATTAGCCTGTTTCGAGAGTCATATCACAAAAAAGTTAGAATACTGCGTTTAGGCTAAGTCTGTCCAAGGTGCAGGGGTCAATTTAATGCAAAGGTTTTCTATATCCAGGTGAAATAAAGAAACTTTTCTTGAATATTTTCTATCAAACAATGTAAAGAATTTAATTTAGATACTAGGTACCTGTATGTACACATAGCGTACAGCAGGGTTAATAAATAAAAACTGCGATTATAAAAAGAATCTTATTCTTTCTCCATGAGAAACCCCTTTCTATTAAATACTTCTTCTAATTTTTCTAATTTTTAATGTTTTTTTAATTCTAATTTTTCAGATTAGCATCCGCTCCCGGCGAAATCCTGTGGTTGTCCTTATGACAAATTTTTAAATATATATATATATATATTTATATATATTCATATATACAGTAAGGACGTTTACTATGTAGTCATAGACAATATAATTATATAAACTCTAGCATACAATGCAACCCGTCTTGCATTTGGGCGATGCAAAAAAGTACTATATGGGCGATTTTAATTCGGTTTCCAAATCTCCCGCGCTCGAGATCTTGCGCTGATTAGTCAAAGGCTTCGAGACTCAGAAGACGTGCGCAAAATATACGTATAACAAAATTCTGAAAAAAGGTTATGTTCCCTAGGATTCACCAAGCATTTCAAATAAATAATTAGTTAAGAATTAAAAACAATGTAACACAATATTAGAATGTGTTCACAAAAATCCTCGGGACGTTGTTTCTTTGGGAAATTTTTCTCAAGTCTTTGTTTGCGAAATCTTTTTTATTCGTTGAAATAATTGAATTATTTGACATCTATAATTAGTAAAGAAAACTTCTAATATGTTTTGAAACCTTTTCAAACCTTCCAAATGTTTTAAGATCTTTGAAATCTGGTGAACTGTAACCTTTTCAAAATCTTTGAAACCCTTTACATCTTTCAAAAGTTTAAAAATCTTTGTGAAATTGTTATGAAATATTTAAAATCTAATAAACACGCCTTTGTAAAATGTCCAAAATCCTTTAAAATATTTTAAAATCTTTTAAACATTTAATGTGTGTGTATACTCAAAAACCGAGTGGTGAAACTCTTGAAAATTCCGTTATATGGCCATCGCTCATTCTAATAGACCTTTTTATTGTAGACGTCGGCCGTGCACACTTGCCGAAATTTTACATCATTTCCGTTTTTTTCGAACAGGTTTGTTTCGAAATGTATGGAAAATCATACCAAAGGGCCTATGATATGGTTACAAAAATTAATAGGCGGTCGAAGACAATCGTCCAGGGGTTGTCCCGAAGGAATTAACCACCAAGCGCAGGTGTAAAAACCGTCCCACAAGCTGAATGGCACCTGGGTAAGGTGTTTCGAATGGTGACTCTGGGAAATAGAACGCGCAGGACTCCCGACAATAGGTCGACCAACAATGCCGACTACTCCAGAGCTGGGGGAGCCAATGAAGATAGAGTCAATGCGATGGATTGGCGGAATCTCGGAGCTTTTATGTGAACGGAGCGAAAAAATCACGACTTGCTACATTATTACGATGCGAATATGGCCCCTGAAGGAGAGGATTACATGGCATGACTACATGCGCTGTGGTTCGAGAAACACCCAAAGCTATCGCACTTTTCTCATCAGCGTCTGCGAAACCATGACGAACTACACTGAAAAAGGGGCTATTTAAGAGGAGCGCCTACTCTACCACAGCCAGAATAAGCCGACAACAGAGAAAGAGAGGCGACACTAAGACCAATCGCAGGCAGACATCCGATAGAAGAAGAACGATGCTTTATGACCTCTGGACTATCAATTGTTGTGTGTATAATGCAGCGAGAGCTTTGTCCGATGCGAACCGTAAAACAAAACCAACTGTTGATCATAAGACCAAAAGACGAATGTATGAACTAGCTATCATTATAGGCTGGGGAAGACAGTACGCGACCCGTATTTAGTGTATGATTGACTACATAAAATATGGCAGGCACCCTTTATGACACAATTAACAAGTCAAAGCTGCTAAAACTCAGGCATCATATTGTTGAGAGAATACGGATACTACTTGACGCTAAGATAATTCTGGAGTGGAGAAAGAGGTGGGTCAGAGAGAAACTGTTGGTTTTCACTATCCCACTTCGACTCTTGCAAGACCCTCCAGTTACTGTCGATCACTCGCCCAAACCAGAGGAGGCCATCAGAATGGACCCGTATTTTTACTTCTCGGAAGTCCCAAGTCCGAAGTGTTTGGTGCAAGGGCGCACAGTACACCTGCCGAAAATGAGCAGCTTAGATGACCTGAAGAGTAACAGCCCTATCACTTGTCTAAACACCTTGTATAAGATATTCACAGCTATCCTAAATGATAGGATTGTTCGGGCAATTGAAACTGTGTGGCAAGAAATGTATGAACAACGAGGCTCAAAGAAAGGCGTAGCAGGATGTCAGGAGAACCCGCTCATCGATAGATGTGTCTGCAAAGATGCAGTATCCTATCAGCATGACCTATCAATGGCCCGGATTAATTACCGGAAAGCTTTCGATTCAGGTAAAAAGGCTCATCCGGAAAAAATCGTGCGACAACTAACAAGGTCACCTTTCAGAGAGGTGTCCTTCAGGGCGACACTATGAGCCCACTCCTCTTTTGCCTCACAGTATTGTCACTATTTCTAGCACATCGCCATTCCGAGAAGTACTTTTGCGGCAAGCCTGAAAATCGAAAGTACAAGGTCTCTTATTTATTTTACATGGATGATCTTAAGATTTATACATTTATACATCTAGCTCTAGGGATTGTCGAACGCTACATTAAAGAAACAGGAATAGAATTTGGCTTAGACAAATACGCTAAGGTTTCTTTGAAGCGAGGAAAACTGAATGGCATCCCTAATGGCAGCCACAGAGCCGCATTTAGGATTTGACATCTATAAAGGATACTCTTTAAAGCAGATACAAACGTCTCATCAGGCAGATTTGGTCTTCCGAACTGTTGGCGAGAAACAAAGTATCTGCAATGAACATGCTTGCTGATCCGGTAGTACTCTATTGATTTCGAGTGGTTCCATAAACGAAGAGCGAGTTCAGATCCCTTGATATCTTGACACGAAAGGTTGTGCACATAAACAAAAGCATGCATCTTAAGTCCCCTGTCCCGCCACTCTACATCTCACATCGTCAAGGTGGTCGCAGAATATTAAATCTTGCATGTCTTTACAACAGGATTGTTGTTTGTACAGCACATAGAGTCGCAAATGGAAGAGACCCCCTTCATCAAAGGGTCAGGAAGCGCGAACAAGTGGGCAAAGGAGCATTTCTGTATAAAGCAGTGAAGGAGGCTGCTGAAATACTCGGACTTAACTTCAGTATCAGAAGTCTTAAAATGCATCAAATTTTATCTATCTGGAGTACTTACTCCTAAAAGATTGGATGAAGAAAGCACCGGAGAAAAACTTCCGTGCACAGCTCCTCAATAAGAGGATGCACGGAATCTTTCATAGAAATTTGCAAAATCAGTCAATGTCGTGTGAGCTAACTTTTACTTTCCTTAAATTACCCGAATTGAAGTCTGGCACGGAGGATTTTATTTTGGCATGTTAAGGCGATGCCTTTTCCACCTGAACATACCGTCGTCACATTTTTAGCCAAGACATTTCCCAAAAGACCCAAAATAGAGTCAATTGTCGAAAATGAGTAGTGCTGCATTTACTGGAACCTGCTAATTGACAAGTGTGACGGCAAAGGGTCAGCATCCCATCAGTGCGCTCTGCCAATGGTCTGGATTGACTTCCAGAAATTTTCCGCTTTCACCTCTTACAGACTTATCATCTGTCTGTTTGAAAGCTTTAAGGTTCATTTACATATAGTAAAATGCACAGGGAGATTGAAGTCCGTTTGGAAAACTAGATTTACTATCTCATCTGGAAATTATCTTGTGAAACGAATAACTTCACCTTCCAGATGAGTGTATTTCAAGACGATACCATGCAACCCCTGCTCTCTTGCATCACACTTCGTCCTTTATTTCTCGCACTGCGAATTTCTCCTAGTGCCAAAATTCATCCGAAAAAAGTAAAGGTTATTGGCATTCCTAATGACCCTAAGCTTGTGGATATAAGTGTTATTAGACATCTCGACACGGAATAAACTATTTTTCTAGTCAAATTCATTTTCTCGCAGTTGAGTGATTCAATATCTCAGGCGTAACTTTTTATCTTTTGTTTAAGGGGGTATCTCTATATAGATAGCCATCGGTTCTGTTCTCGTGCCCGTAAACTCTGAAAATCAGAAAACTCTGATTGCGAGATAAACGCGTTTAAAGTCCGAGGGCGCATCTGCCTACCTGCTCCACGTGCTGAAGGACGTTAGCACAAATAGCCACAGCAACTAAACCGCTTCAGATTTAGGTCTAAAATTTTAACAGAGTATTCTTGAAATGTTATACTTTCGATTTGTAAAATAAAAAAATCGATTTTTTCATCAATCTATATAGGGATATCCCCTTAAACTGAAAATTGTACTTTTTATACTTATCATTAACCGAGATTTCAATTTCAGGCTCCCGTCACTTTGAGATTGTAAATGGCCACATTTTATCACTTGGAATTGGATATCTTTTTTAATTATACTTTTTTTTTGCCACAATAAACACGTCAGCTGGGGAGTAGCTTCGTTATTTTGAACGATATTTGTCTTGACAAACGACAGTGTACCGACTTGCTTGTACTTACTGAGCACTCTCCATACGTGAGTGGCGCGTGCCTAGATGGCACCAGCGGATTTTGAATATCTTTTTATACATATAGGTACATTCACATTGTATATACCATGATATGGAGAATATACTGTATAGACACGCATGCACGCATGCACGCATGCACGTGTGTGTGTGTGTGTGTGTGTGTGTGATGAGCAAGATGCTCCGAAATGTGCGTGTAGCAGATCGACGTGAAACGACTTAGCGAGGATTCGTTTCTCTACCAGTTTCAATTTTATTTTTTGCAAAAACTATGCGGGTAACATTATCCATTATTCACTCCTAATGTTCATGATATTGTTATTTACTAGTAAATAGTTCTCCATTCAATTTTGTAACATCATTCAGTCCCTACAGGAGTTTATTTACTTGCATTTATCTTTTTTTTGTGTAAGGTATAGGCCGAACGTGCAAAAGGTTCTGACTTAGATGTTAATTCGACAGTTCGATAGATCTCGAAGTCCTTAGTATGCTGGTTCAATTTTAGACATTTCTGTAATTTGTCATTTTTCCGACAAATACCTTGACAGCCACGCGGATTTAATCATTCGAAAAGCATCTACTGCTCGCAAATTCCTGGAATATTATGATTCGTCCAAGACGTCGTTCACCTTGTTATGAAATTCTATTTATACTTCTGGTCTTTGCAAATACTCTGTTTTGATTTGCGTTTGCTTCGTCTTTTTAGATCCGTTTACCTTCGTCCTTATGGTCTTATTATACTTTAAAAGTTAAAAAACTATAAACTCATACAGCAAACATGAAACAAATAAACTTTGAAGTAACTCGAATATAAGAATTTTTGGAAATAATCTCAAATATTCTCTAGTGCCCGGAAGTTCTCTGGAATATTTCTTTATTTCTATAAAACCATCAGAAAAATCTGAAATGTTGTGCATTTTTATCAAATATTCTGGGATATCCATGATTCTTTTGTGAATCAGTTTCTAAGAAAATTAATATCTGGTTTCTTTAGCGAAATTCTATATTGATCTGACTAATAATAATAATGATAGCCGAAGGTGTTCTCGTGTTGATGTCGCGGTAGGGCTTGAGCTTTCCTCTTATGACTTTGACGGCTATGTTAGTGGTAGCACTGCTACTGAGAGGGTTTCCAATGTCAGATAGGCTGATAACAAAGAGGAGCGGGACTAAGAAGAAAATCAAAACCCAAATAATAATGGATATTATATTAAAGGTATTAAAACGATTGATGCTTCCCAAGGATCGTCGGGACGTCCCTGAAGCCACAGCTGGGGGCTACAGCATGTTAGATGGTGGCGATGATGAGCTGCGAGATGGTCTGGCAGATCTCACTAATGAAACAACTGGCCAACAAGAACTTCTGCGACAAACAGTAAGCAGTGGAATATCAAATGTGCCTTCTAAGCATGCTTTGGCTACCGTTAGCTATTTGCAGCAAACGACCTCGACAGAAATACCGCGGGAAAGCATGAAGTGTGCGTCTCTATTACGAAAGTGCGAAATTTGAAATAAAAATGGGAAAAAGATACCATTTAAGAACGAAATTTGCTGCAAAGTACTCGTATACTCATATACAGAAACTTACACTAACAGATTTTATTGCCAAGGTAAAAGACGTCAGGACTAACTACACATCACAGAATACCCAGCAATGGAGAATAAACAACAGCTTGATTTGGCGTAGAAAAACGACGGCAATGAACAGCATTTAGAGGAAGCCGCGTTCTACAGTCAAGCAGAGGCAATTGATGTTCTTTTTCAACCTATTGGTGACCCAACACCGTCACAACATCCAGAGGTGGATGACCTTCTACAACTAGAGGTAGAAGCAGAGGTTAAGCAACCAAAAAAGTGACGAAAATGAACATCCTTTATGAACAGAGATGTTATGCGCCTTTATTTTTTGGCAGAGAAATCTGGGGAAAGTGTGAGGACAGGACATAACACACTCTTCTCACTTAAATTCCCAATGTTAGCTACAAAAATAATTGAGCTGAATCTGGCAGATCAAAAACGCTCAATATCTGTAAACAGATTGCTTTCGGCTGTAGAAATAGCTGCAATCAACATGGAAATGGAACAGCAGCTTCCTATTGATGAACTCCCCTTTCAAGATGTAGACAACGAAGAACTGATTGAATCTGAAGGCATAGGTGCTAGGGATAATAAAGATCAGGTATCAGATTCATTAGAATCACATACGGATATTAATAATGTTGATGTGGATAGCGAAATCCCAGAAAAACTACAGCACCTTGAAAGTAATTTTGGTTATGTTTACTTGAGTTTATATATGTAGAACCAACACTAAGGCATTCTCTGCTTAAAGTGAACATCACAAACGATCTGCTTGCATTACTAGAACACCTCAACAGCAAGGTTTTACCTACGTATTTGAACGTAACATAAACTGTGTTAGAGGTGCAAATTTTTGTATACTGCGAAGCTGCGGCAAACGTTAGAATTTTAGCAACGTAAGTTGCAAATTGGGTCGAATAACTCAATATAAAAAAGGAAATAGAACCAGAAAGCTGATAAACCATGTTACTAAAATCATCTACCCTCCACACATCGAGACATTAACATAAGCAATATTGAAGGAGATTATGTTAGGTACAAGAAAAGTAGTGCTCAGAGGTAAAAAAATCGAAACTTTCAGACAGATAAGAGAAGATTCTATCATGAGTTGAGTGTAAAGGAAAATAACCAGCAAGACACCGAAGTCTGTCAATTGGAAAACGTGTCCAATTCGAGTGTTTGGGGAATAATGAACAGATTTAATTTGGACACTGCGTGGTTCAAGCTGGAGACATTAAAGTCAAGTAATAGCCCTGAAATGCAGCTGTCAAACATCACCGATTCAGATGTTTAAGCGATCATTAAACACCCAGATCTGATACCATGCTTTATGCTGTAGGGTACTACGTATATGTTTCCTAAAAAACCAAATGCTCAAAATCAATCTGAATTTCGACTGATAGCCTGTCTTCCAACAATTTGGTCAATGTCTTACTGTAAAGATCTAGTCACTATAGACGCTGTCGCCATGACTCAAGCTTGTAAGCATCAAAGGAACTTACACATGGCATACATTTACTACAAGCAAGCTTTTCCTTCCGTGCCGCATGCCTATTTTCTTGAAATTTTAAAGCTTTACAAAATCTGCTTACGCATTATTGACTTTCTAAATCATGCGATGAGGCTCGGGGGTACTAGAATCAAGTATTTTGATCATGGGCAACCAAGGATAACTAGACCAATACGCTTTACGAGGAGTATATTTAAAGGAGTCTTCTTCAGTGCAATATGGTTCTGTTAAGCATTGAACACATTGAGTAAAACACTAAACTTATGGGTTCAGAATTCATGATAATTAGGATGGTCATCAAGTGACCCATCTTCTGTACATATATGACCTAAAGCTGCACGCTAGTTCAACCCAGAAACTGCAACAGGTGATCGACGTCACAAAGCAGTTTTCCAATGATATCCACAAGGAGTTCGGACTAGACAAATGCAGAACAGTGAATTTAGTCAGAGGGGAATTTGGGACCACAGAGTTAGAGAACGAGTTCGAAAATGAGATTGAGGCAATGGCTGCAGGTGAATCATTATAATATCTGGGTATTCTTAAATCGAAAGGTATTTAGCATACGATAGATAAAACAAGCCTAACAACTGCTTTCACTACGAGATTTATATTGCTTATGAAGAGTTTTCTGAACTCAGCAACCAAATCAAGGCAATAAACACATATGCCATGCCTGTCCTCGCGTACTCCTTCGGGCTCATCAAATGGTTTAACACCGACCTTGAAAATTTAAACAGAATTGCCCACGTAGAAATGACGAAGCACCAAATGCATCACAATACGTTAGATTAACATGATTTGGATTGTGTGGCATCCAATATTTGGCTAAAAGAGAGTGTTCTGTATCCAGAGATGGAAGGATTCGTCTTAGCGATACAAGTCAAGGTTGTCAGCGCCAGAACTTATCGAAAACACGTGTTACATCAAGACGTGGTTGACCGATGCCGATTATGTGGAGATACCAACGAATCCATCGAACACATTATTGATGGCTGTCGCCTGATGGCTCCAAGAATATACGCACAGGCATAATGATGTAGTGGGCACTATACATCAACAACTTGCCCTGAACCTAGGACTGTAAAAAGTACGGATGCCTTTCTATAGATACATTCCAATGCCCATTTCAGAAAGCCAAGATTATATCATATATTGGGATGCTACTATCCAAACGGATCATTACATCTATGCCAATCGACCTGATATCGTGATGCGAGGAAAAAAGTTGAAAGAGTCTGCATCATCGACATTGCTTATCCACTTAAACAAAATTTGCAGTCAACCTATACAACCAAGATCAACAAGTATAGTGAGTTAAGACATGAAGTAAGGACTATATGTCTCCATATTACTAGCTGTCTCGAAAATATGTTTTGAATAATACATTATGTAGAGATAAGAAATTGAATAAAAGCATTTTATAAATACACCGTCGATCATAAAACAGACACTGACATTGTCTTCAAATATAGAAACAATATCTTCGATAATGTTCCTCTTTAAAGTTGCAGTTTGTTTTAAAGAAATGGAAACGATTAATCATCTTGCAGAATTGATAATATTTCCGAATGACGCATGATTAATTGGCAGTTATTTGGTTTCA
Source organism: Belonocnema kinseyi (assembly GCF_010883055.1). Classification (NCBI taxonomy): domain Eukaryota; kingdom Metazoa; phylum Arthropoda; class Insecta; order Hymenoptera; family Cynipidae; genus Belonocnema; species Belonocnema kinseyi. The sequence goes on along the minus strand of NC_046657.1, from coordinate 73,707,978 downwards.
ATAATGTATCTGTTCATAGCGGACAATTGAAAAACTATTTTTGGGGGTGACATTTAGTGGTTGTTTTCACCCTTTTTACCTACTGAGTAGTAGATGAGAATAATACGTAACACAAATTTGTTTTGCACAATTATTTAAGTATTTATTATAAATAATAATGAGTATTGCATGAAATTTAAAAGTTTAACTAACGTAAGGGTATTTTACACTCTTACAATTAAAAGAGCGAATTTAAGTTTTTTGTACTTTGAACAGAATTTTGAAATGTGCACACGAATTTTCTCACAATCGGATTGCAAGGGTAAGCTGCATTTTTTAAATAATGTAATAATTAGAATACAGGGGTAATTTACCTACTAAAGAGTTTTTTCAGGAAAATGCTTCAATATGTTAACATCGATTTCCTCTTAACTTTATGACAGTATAGGTTTTCCGCTATTACAAACTATGTAGGCCAGCAGTTCTAGGAATTAGTAAACTGCGGGCGGTTAAACCGAGAGTCTGGTGTATTAGGTAATGTATTCGCATAAGTACTCACGCACTTCAACTTTGTCCCTATGCTGTTGCTTCAAGCAAATTTTAACACCCTTTCTCGAATCCGAGGGGTCAATCCGGCCTCGAATGTATCTACATTTTCATATAATTTCATAATTTTCATTATTTGAATTACTCGGCAGTTCAGTATAATCAGCAAGAAATATTACCTTATAAACATCGATGGCAGCAGCTACGTGGTGATTCTGGACTCATCAGGATCAGGAATATTAAGCATGGATGAGCGTCATTAGCGTTCGGATGGGCGACTGTTCGATGTTCTCGCTTAGTCTTGTTTTTATTGCGTTTAACTACTTTCGAACGGGAAATTGGACGCTGAGTATGGATGTGGGCACTCGATGCTGTCAAATGTCCATATTCAAACTCGTCGTTCAATAATCAGCTGTGCGCAGGATTTTTGGTTTTCTGCAGTTTTCCACTTCTTTGACCAAATGTTCAAGCGAATTCGAGCGCTTTTAAAAAAAATTAGGCTGCAGACGGTAAGAGATTTAGGAACTACAAAGGATTGAGTACGTCAGGCATCAACTGGAGCCTTATTGAGATTTGGACTATTTGGGTTGATTGTGGGGTAGCTTGGGTTTAGTTAAAAGGATAGTGTCTGTGGATCTCCTGTAGAAGGGGGTATTTAGGTAGACTTATTAAGGTTGTTTTAAAGAATTCAGGCCGGTTTAGAAGGGAGTAAATTATTATTGGTTATAGTATAATTTAATTATATATTTTGGAAAAAAAATAAATCTATGAAGAATATTTCGAAACTGTTTCTTTAAGGGGCTAATACACAAATAAAGACCCTTTTTCAACAATTATTTTTTGGTAGTAGACTTTATTACATAAAAGTGGGTTTCTCAGCATATTAAAGTACATATTTTTAAATGTAAAAAAATTTGTTTAATCTTTTTTCATAACTTCCCGCGGAGATACGCCAGCCCGAAAAAAATCGATTTTCATTCGGGGGCCACGATAACTCCACTTTGGCTTATCGGAAACACAAGATCCAAAAAGATTCTTAAAAAGCACATGCTTGGGTATCGGATGAACCTCAATTATTAAAAAATATTAAAAAATGAATTAATGGTAGAAGTTTCTGTGTTTTTGACCGTTTTTTGCAACGTAAATTGTTTTAAAAAGATTTTAAATGTTAATGAAAAATTATGCAAAATTGCATAAAATAAACTAAACTAAACTAAACTAAACTAAACTAAACTAAACTAAA
>NC_046657.1:73702481-73706110 GCF_010883055.1 Belonocnema kinseyi | reverse complement strand
AACTAAACTAAACTAAACTAAACTAAACTAAACTAAACTAAACTAAACTAAACTAAACTAAACTAAACTAAACTAAACTAAACTAAACTAAACTAAACTAAAGCAAAGGAAAGCAAAGCAAAATAAAATAAAATAAAATAAAATTGCAAAATTCAAAATGGCAGATGCAAAACCGCGGACGAAATCTATGAAAATTGATCCGATATGCTACATGTTTGCTACTCGGGGGTTTTCAGGGTCGCTGAAAACGAATCGAACCTCAGAATTGAAAAATTAAAAATGGCGAATTCAATATGGCGGAAAAAATATATGAAAATTGATCCGATTCGCTTAATGTTTGCTATTCGGGGGTTTTCAGGGTCGCTGTAAACGGATCCAAATGACTAAAAGAACCCGCACTAATACTACCGGGTAAGTACTAAAGAATTGTTCAATTCGTTTTTCAGGACATGTTTTTTCGATCTCGCGGCGCCAGATCGAGTTCACGGAGCCCGACCTTACATTAAAAGTTGGTTCATGCACACCGTGCGTTACGAGCGCTGCGGGGTGTCGCACGGCGTATTTCGGTTTTCAGATTTTTCCAGCACGCTCTAAGACAAATGTTGGTTGCTATCCTATTTTAGATGTATATAGTGACCGAAAATGAGAAAAAAATTTTTTGGGTTTTTTGAAAGATCATTTGTGTACTAGCCCCTGAATTTCCTAAATTTACGTGAAATCTTTCATTACCTGCAATGAAACGTGGACAGCAGATTACAATTTACGTTGTAGAACAAAGCAAATACGAAAACATTATAATTATTATTTTATTATAATTATATTTCTTGAAAATTAATGACATCAAGTATACATCGGTATAAAATTTAGAATAAATTAAACTTAAAACTAGATAGTAACGACAAACATTCAAAGTTGACAACGATATTCTTGAAAGATAAAAGATAGAAAGAATCAAATTAAATTCAGAATAAATTAAAATTCTTTTTTCACGTCTTGCATTCAAATCTTACTACCACTTTCTCTGAAATAATAATAAAACAATAGTCCAACTAAAAACGATATTCAGAAAAAATACAAATTCTGTTTTAACTTCAAATTCTTTAATTTAACTACGGAATTCTTGAAAATTAAAAAAAAAACTTGAATCGAGTCGAAAATTAAATTAAGAGAAAAGTAAATCGTAGATTGTTGTTTAAAGTGAAGGATTAACATTTAACAGCTAAGTTCATGGAAATTACAAAAAGCATGAATCCAAAGAGCAAAGAAAAAGTAAAATTAGAATAAATCAACAATCAAACGCTTTTTTACGCCTAACTTTTACATTTAATTGCCAAATTCTTGAAAATTAAAATAAAACAAGCATTCAACTAAAAATTTAATTCAGAATAAATTAAAATTTAAACTCTTTTGGCACCCAACGTTCAAATTTAACTACGAAATTTTTTTAATCAAAAGGCCATGAATCCAACGTGAATTTAATCTAAGAATAAATAAATATGATATTTGTTCTTTAGCATCCAACATTCAAAATTTAACTACAAAATTCTTGGGAATTATAAATAAATTAATATTAATAAAATTTAAAAAGTGTACAACTACCTACGTGTAATAGATCCAATTTAATTTAGAATGGAAGGAAATTTTCCTCCAAGCATTACTCATAATAAAGAGCAAAAATTAGAAATGGTGTTTCATAGCCCATTGAGACGGTAATCAAGTCGTTCAAACATCCTTGTCCTATACTTTCCCTTCACTACTTCCCCTATATCCTCCTACTCCTCCACCCTCACTTCACTCCATCACTAACATCTTCCTCCAATATTTCTCGCTCTACTTGCTTCTGCAGCTAAGATTCCCCTTCTCCCACTGTCCTTTTTTAGTCCTCATTCCCCTTCTGCTTATTCTAACTTCTGATCATTTCTTCTGCTTCCCCAAACTTCCCTTACTTCGCCTCCTTTATTTCCACTACTTTCCTTTATTTATTTACACTACTTCTCTTTCATTCACTATACCTCACTTTCCCTAGTTCCTCTTTCCTCTTTTCCTCTCACATCATTTCCCATCACTTGCCCTCCCCAGACCTCTTCTACGTCCAGTTTAACTATTGTTTATTCTGAATCGAGTCCGCTTCTGTCCCCGAAGAATGATATAAATCCTGTCCCAACCAATACGTTTTATTCAGAAATTCATACCGAATAAGTCCAACTGACTCCACAGCGTTTGTGTATAATTTCAGTTTCAATAACACGTGTCGAAATTCTTTACCTTCTTTAAACCTCCGAAGGCTGCAGCTTCGTCGGCAGCAGCCTTCGTAGGCTTGTAATGTCTATGGATTTATGCTATTTAATGCCTTTCAGTGATACTCGGTTTACCGCCGAATTGTATGCCATGCAATGTTTTTCACAAACCAAGCATCGACCCATGTCAATCCCATTTAATCCTGTCGACAAAATATTGAATGAAATCAATGCCAGTCAATACGATTTAATTATTTATCGGACAAAAATGCAATTGATCCGCATTTGAAGGCATTGAAATCTCCGTTTTTCTTGATGACAATCTATGCGTCCCAATCAACTCGTTGTTACCGGGATGCTTTGCTGTTCGTCAAATGACTTATTTTACGAAAATTTTATTGTGTGGATCGTTTATTTCTCCTTCGGCAATCACGCATTTCCGCTCCAGAAATGGCTGCCTTTTTCCTTCCAGTGGTGCCTTAGAGATGATGACGATGTTTCTAATGCGCACTTCGGTGCGCATGCGTTGGCTTCATACTGACTCTGCAGTCGTCTATATTCAGCCATGGTAAGATAATGTGTGACTCCATAGAGAGTGATAAAACGGTAGGTTTGTTATCTGAAACAAATTAAACGAACTGCCTAGTAGGGCAGAACGTTGCATCTCGGCGCGATGTCGAAATGCGAAAGCGGACGACGAAGCTGGAGGGGGAAGTGGTACCCGCGCTTACTTATGCGCGGCTACTCCTTCCCCCTCTAAAACCGTCACGCGCGGGCTCACATAGGCTGGAATTTTGAGGCTTTGCTTATGGGGAAGTTTTTTTTATATCTGAATGTTGGATTTTTTAAGAAATCTAAAAACGTGAGAAACCACCCTAATGGAGGGATTAGCAAGGAACTGATTGCTATGGAATGGCGGTGCCCATTTAAGAGCCTTCGAAAGACCCTTAAGAAGGCTACTATGAAAAGCATTGAATCTGGGCATTGCCAAAGGACGTGTTCAAGGTCTTCGTCTGTTTGAAGGTTTCAAGAGCACCTAGGCAAGTCTATGATGTTCTTACGCGATAAGCTAGCTCTGAGCTTGTAGTGATTACTTCTCATGCGACAAAGGGATACAATCCACTCGCTTTTTACAAGGAAATTGTAAAACCAGGGTTTTCTGCGGGTTTCGTAAAAGTGATTTGTGTGAAAAGTATAAAAACGCTTTCTTCTCGTTTCACAATAGTCTTGGAAAATTTTATTGAGGTGTTCTCGAAAAGAGCTGACAAAGTCCGATTAGGGGAACCCTATCTTAACCCGTCAGCGCCCAAGGTTTTTTTTGTCTCAGATTTCGTTCAAACTCAAGTATAATGATCACTTAAGTATAGATACAGTACGTGCAAGGTTTTGTCA
>NC_046657.1:73686074-73702381 GCF_010883055.1 Belonocnema kinseyi | reverse complement strand
TGGTCGCACCGCGGGAAATTCAAAATCACGAGCGATAAAAATAATTATGCGTCTGCGTTCGCAGCGATGCCATATGGCACCCAGGGGCGCTGACGGGTTAAGGAGGGAGGCATTAGAACTGGCAGATTTCGCGGTTACATCTGCGAGCTCGTTTCCCGGATTTCCCTTGTGGCCTGGTACCCATGCTAGAGTAATATTACATTTAAGTGCGGTAAGGGAGGCAACACGATTTCTGGTTAGGAAGATAAGGTGAGATTTAATTTTCCTGGGGTTAGTTCAAGAGACACTTTCTAAGACACTTAACGAGTCAATAGAGAAAATGGATGCAGAGTAATTAATTTTCCATGAGTGTGTAAATTTCCCAGCGGGGCAAACCGAGGCGCAGCCTGAAGATTTGCCATCTTGAGACTTTGAGCCCTCCGCCTGTAAAATCAAGGAGTCTCCAAGCTCCTCAATAGCCTTCTGGAAGAAAGATGAACATTTATTTGAGGAGAGAAAGTATGATGACTGTATATATATTTTTTAGCTAGAAAAGTGAATTGAAATTTAAGGGGGTGTTTACATGTTTTTGCTAAAATTACATTTATGGGGGTACTTGTGCTATAGACTACAACTAATCTCAGGGCTTGGTTTCTAATTGTTCTAGTTTATCAAAGAATTTATGGTCTTGGAATGTGTAAATATGAGAACCGTAGTCTAAACAACTTCTGATGAGAGAGTCATAAATCGTTATAAGAGTATAGGGGTGGGCATACCACCACACACCTCTCAAGACTCTTATGATATTTAGGTTTTTTCTGAGTTTATCGATTAAAAACTTAAAGTGTTCATTACACGAAAGTGAGTAATACAGAATAATTCCTAAAAAATTGTCGTGTAAGGATGACTTAATGAAACAGTTATTAAGATTTAATGTATATATGAGGTCATCCAAATTCAATTCAATTTCATCATCAAAGTTATGCTCAAAATACCAACTAAGTCTATTGTAAATTATTTTTTTCATTTACATGAATAAGCAGGAGGCTAAGGATATCTGTCTAAATTTTCCTGGCTTTGACTTAGGAATGAAAAATACCAAAAAAAAGTGTTCCAGGAAGGTGGAAAGGAGCCAGACAATAACATGTCGTTATAAATTTTTTAAAGAATGGTATTAGCTTCAGAAGGACAGTGACTAATGATATTATTATCAATTTTATCTAATACGGGAGAAGATTTATTTTTTTAGGAAGAAATGGCTGTGGTAAGTTCATTTTCAGTGAACGGAGACTCAAGAAAATGGTTGGTCCTAAAGTTTAGCTTTAGCTGTAAGTTTTTTATAATTTAAATAGTTTGGATAATTAGATCGTCTTTTAAATTTGATAGAAGCTTTACGCCTATCCTTAATAGCATTGCCACATTCTTCATTCCACCAAGTAGCTGGAATGGAAGGTTTGTTTTTAAATGGGTGGCCTTGAGTTGATTGTTTGGAAGTGGCTAAGGATACCGCGGATGACAAGATAGCCTCATCCACGCATTCAACAAAAGAATTGTAGCTAGAGATGGCATTCTATGTCGGTGGAAGAATGTCAGTCACCCTGGACTCTATGATATTCTTTAAATTGGAAGAAAAGGACGGCCAGTTTATTCTTTTTAAGTTATATTTGTGTGAATAGTAATTGGAAATAGGTACTGGCACACCCAGGCTAGTGATCACTGGGTAATGGTCACTGCCTAGGGCGTCGTCCCATACATCATGTGCACAAAAGGTAAAAAGTTGAGGGCTTATAAAAGTAAGGTCCAGAATCAAGGGAGATTCATCTGGACCACTAACATAAGTTGACTTCCCATTATTTGAAGAAATAAAGTCTGAATCATTAAGGGCTGCACAAATTGCTTCGCCATTTTGACAAACCCGGGTACTATCCCATAGACTGTAATGTAAATTAAAAACCCCGCCAATAAGAACGTTATTCGAATTGACATCGTTTACTGATTCTAAAAATCGCTTCCAGTTATTTTCTGAGATTCTTCCGCCGACCGAGGGGACCCTGTAAACGGAAACTATAAGAAGTTGACTAAGTGAAGTGTCAATAGATATAGAAAGAGTTTCCAGGCTATTTTCAATGTTAAGTATAGAGGATACCCTTGAGGAGGTTATACCACTTCTAATTGCAATTACCAAATCACTGCGATTGTTGGCAGCCCTGCCAGCTCTAATGATGTTAAAATCTCTATTTATGGAAAATGATTTATCAGGTTTTAGCAATGTTTCACACAGTAAAAGAATATCAAAGTCCTTCGAAATATTTGCGAGAGGAAAGAACGCTGATGAAATTAGTGAGTATTAAAAGTAGATTGCCAATAATTGTAAGTAAGTTCCATGATGAGGAGGAGACTAGGGTGCTGTGGGGGGGAAGGAGGGGGGGTGGAAGGAGTGAAAGTAGAGTAGGATTGTTGGGGAGGGTTACAATTTTTATTTTTTGCAGAATCTGGTTAGTTAGGAGAAGCAAAGGGGTTTCCTTTGTATAGCGTCCCTGGAGGGCGTAGAGAAAAGCCGTTGAGGAGGGAGCTTGGCATCCTTGTTTTATGCAGGGATGAGAAGGAAGGGTTGGGAGCTGAGTTCCTGCGACGATTTGCGGATACGGTCAGCTGAGACTGTTTATTTTTATTTTCTCTAGGGTTCATGAGGGGGAGGAGAATTGGTTGAGCTAGGAGTGATAGGTGTGTGGGTAGAGGCGTTCAAGGCTTCTGAGTAAACTAAAGGGGGAGAGTCCATGGGAGTAATCGGGGGAGAAACATTTCTGAGTCCAGAGTAGTTGTTCGCGTTGGAGTGGGAGTCATGATGAGGTTGTTTGTCGGGTTTCCTGGGTCTGAGGATGGCTTTAGCCTCCACGAATGTTAAGCAGTTGTGAATGGCATAGTAGCGAAAGTCTCTTTCAAATATGTATTCCGGGAATTCTCTGGAATTTGGCACGTGGGGTCCTGAGCAGTTTACGCACTTCGGGGTTTCATTCGCATTAAGGCAGGGGGAAGCATCGGCGTGTGCGTCCTCACCGCAACGTTTACAGCGAGCTTTTGAGCGGCATTGTTTGCTGATATGGCCATATCGGAGACATTTCCAGCAGATTTTAACTGGTGAGACGTAAGGCTCTACAATCGTTAAGGCATTCTAAATTGCTGCTCTTTCCGGGAGGATTCTACCTTTAAACTACATTTTTTCGGTCTAGACGTCGAGCATCAACAATTTTGATCGACTGGGTGTTGCTGAGGATAACTAGATTGTCTTTTATCTCATTTTCAGACAAGTCAAGAGGGATACCGCCGGTTACACCTTGACAGGTGACAAAATATGACGGGATGGATGCCCTTAAACCCATCTTCTTAAAAGATTTGTCACTTATGATTATATTGGCTTCGCGGAATCATTTAACCATGACTGATAGTTTACCAAATCCGGAGCTTTTAACATCTGCGATGGAATTCTTAAACACATTATTGAGTAGTTTCGCATGTTTAAATCTATCAAGATCTTTATCCGCGAGGTCAGAGTTAGCAAGGCATTCTATAATCACCTTACACGATCCCCGTTCAGTTTCTTCATAACGATATTCGAGAATCGGCTGGGTACGGCGGCCGGTGCTGAATGTCTGTTAAATGTTGTTGGTCTCTGTTTATTCGTAAGCGTCGTAAGTCTGTGTTCCGATGATCGTGTAAGTACTGTTAAGGTCAGAGTAGTCCAGAAGTTAAGAGTCATTGTCCTTCGGGAGGGGTTGAGAAAGAACGTTTGTAATGTAACTGCCCACTGTCTTGTGTCCTTTCGACCTCCTCATCGTAAGAAGGCATTCGACGCCTTTAAAAAAATCTGCGGTTGGTTTGTTGTGGGGGTCGGTGTTTTGATTACTCACCAGGGGGTCTGGTGGGTCGTTGTTTGAGGCCATGCCTTCATCTAGGAAAGTTCCCGTGCAAATTTATGAGCCCGCGCGCGATGCGCCGACCACTTTACAGTATATGCTGTTTGAAAGCAGAGCTTTTCTTTAGCGTCCAGGCAAGTAACACCGATAAAAGATGGCTTCTTCATAACAATCAAAAAGCGGAAATCCATTGGGGAGTCCACACTCAATTCGCGAAAGCGCCGCACTCGGAAAACTCGGAAAACTCACTTTGGCGTGAAAACACATCCACTCTCTAACCTTGTCACAGTTGGACCCCGATGTCTTTGAGTGTGATACTCTTAAAACTGCGCATATGCGTTGCCACAATAAAGAAATTATCACGTTATCATAATAAGAATACTTTGGATAAAACAACATAAGCAGTAGAATAAGAATAAATAATATATAATTGGGTATATTATTAAACATTTATTAAATATTCTAAATAATATAGAAATAGTGCGAATTTCTAATAGGCGCAAGTGTGCAGCGACAGTGCGCTTGCGTGCCGCTCGTAATTGCATGGTTCCAGGATTCACGAGGACTTGAAAATACTGGGAGATTGAAGAAGGTTTAAATGAGGACTTGGAAGATACTGGGAGGCTGTAGGAGTATTAAAGAAGGACTTGAAAAATACAATTGAGTTAACAGGAGTACTAAATTTGGAATGCTTAGACTTTCAGAGAATCGAAATAGGAAGTGCAGGCTGGAATAGGCTCAAAGGAGCTTTTTTATACAATTAGCAGGCGTAACGTAGGGTTAAAATTTCGGCTTAGGCATGATCACGGAGCATCCGTGTTGGACGTTACATCAGTTATATAACTAAAGTGACTTCGCCAAAATCCTTTAAGGGACATACATGTCCATCATACTTGAGGCCTCCCATGAAATATATATTTATATTTTTCCACGTGTAGGCTTTAATCAGGTTGTAATTAGAACCTCCATTGAGCCCCCATGTCCTACCTCACTGCACCATTGGACTCTTAATGTAGGATGTCATGAGAGCCTACATTGAGCCTGCATCTGTCCCTACTGTAGTATTCTTCTGTGAATTTCTTCGCAATTTGGAGTACAAGGACCTTTGTTTATAAAATGAAATGGTTATGCAACATATATAAACACATACATTTCATCGATCTGAAGAATGTTACCCACGCTAGAGGGGCAGATTATTTAAATAAAGATAATTTGAATAAACCAATGAGAATACGACTAGTGTCTTCTATACTGAAACATATGGAGAAATATTCATTAGTCTCAAATCAAAAGTTTTTAGAAGTGGGTTTTCTTTACATAAAAATAAAGGAGAACCGTAATTAGTATCCTGTGCTCTATCTTTCTGATTTTTCCCAATCCTATAGGTAAATATAATAATATCTATATTGTAAAGTGCATTATTAATAGCAATATATTTATTTCCGATTTGAAATTATTCAGATTGAAATAACTTTTCTTCTGCTAGTGCACAATGTTCGCTAAATCTTTGTCACTGAATTATAAGTAGGAAATTACTAATTCGATTAATTGATGCATATTTACTAATTCTTTAGTTAGTTATTACAATAAATATTTGTCCACTTATACTTTCTCTTTTCATAATTAATTTGGCCACATAAGCCGGATTCAGTTCATCCTTCTGAAATTCATATTTACAATATTGAATATTTCGAAGGCTTACGTAACCCGGTTCAACTTTCAGAATATAGAGCTACCCCATTGCTATGTAGGAACAGCTGAAGGGCACGAGAACATTATTGGGTTATACCTACTTAAACATATGTTCCAACTTCTGGCCCTGGAGTGGATCTTTATAATCGCTTCGAAAGAGTGAAAGAACGGATAAATGGCAACATTTCCAAAGAGATTGTACCAATATATGAAACCGATCCTCTGAACAGTGTCATCGGTCGGGTTTGTCTAGCCACGAAACATTCGTATAGGCGAGTTTCACTACTAAATTCGGAAGTATTGGACAAGATAATTTACACCGCGTCAAAAGGGGCGCTGAGGCCTAATAATAAATATGAATATTATAAGCAGTCCATTTACCGATTTACCGATAGTATGATGCTAATGGAATACTTGCAAAAATTTAATAATAACTGCGTTTTCCCCTTAAAACTATCATTTCTGATCTGGCCGAGACCTGACCTTATATTTGTAAGATTTAGAATTTTTCTATGCACAAGAAAGTTTAAATTTATTTTTGGTGTTACATTTTTTGATCAGGGGAATGAATGTATTGATAATTTCGATGTTAATTTTTTTTGTCTTCATGGCATTTAATCAATATTTTTTTAATATTGATGTAAAATTGTGAGAAAAATTCTATCTAGCTCCGCTGGAGTTCGAGCCCCGGTCCTTCTGATTTCGATTCAATATTCAACAAATATACTAAAACTATATTTTTTTCGTGATGAAGAAACTAGCCTCTCCACTTCTCTGACATAATGCTTGAAAAAATTATTCCGAAATTTTCGATTTCCTTTTTTTAAAATGTCGTCTATTCCCAGGTGCGAATTGAGCGTCGGCCCACGGTAGGGCCAACCATCGAACGGTCGGTCCAACTGTGTGCGCCATTGGTCGGGCCAACCAGCTAAATGCCAACCAGCTTCGTCTTCTCAATGTCTGACCGACGTTTGATCCCATACATGGACCATCTAATAAAATGATGTCGGCCCAACCTTCGACAACAATGTGGGGTCGACTTTGACTTTTGATGGTTGGTACTAAATTGGCAAGAAACGTCCGGCCAACCTTGTAGCCAACGGTAGGGCCACCCTTTGGAAGCAATGGTCGAGCCAAGCAAACACATAATAATAGCCCGACTTTAATTACTAACTGTTGGCTTCGGAGTACTGCCGTTCCAATAAAAAATACTTATCTAAGTAAACCAATGTTTATTAAACTGACATGTAATATACATTAAAAATTATAATTAAACTTGATTTTTTAGTCCACCTTCACGGTCGTGAGCTCGTGCCAGGGAAATAATCCAACAGCACATCTGAAAAGTGTTAAGAGAAAGGTAAGTATCATTTTTTCAAATGTAGTAATCTTAAGGAATTTTTATTTTATTTAATGTGACTCAAGCGAGTACTTTCCAGACAAAAAAACATTAAAAGGATGGCAGCTGGGCCGGAAAAACTGTTAAATAACCAAGAATTTAATAAGACTGAGAAACACCGGGGATTTACAGTTAATTTGTTTTTTGACTGGGAATATGGCAAATTTTTGGGGAAAAAATGTGGCCAACTTTGATTTCATCAATTTTTGATAGGTTTTTTCATGTAATACTTAAATCATTTAGAAAATTTAGTGGTTGAAAACGGCTGTCTTCCCTGATAGTTTTGCATTTCAGTTTTAATTTTGATTTAAACTTTTTTACAAAATTGTTTTTTCAACAAGCCTCAAGAATCAGGCTCATATTTTTATATAAGAAGCTTAGTTTCAATTTTAGATTTAATTCTTGCATTTTAGGTTATTTTTTTTACCTTCGATTTTTGGAACTTTAAATCAGAATAGAATATAGAATTTTTAAAAAATACTACCAAATTAGGAATGGATTTAATAGTTTTTAAAAGGGCTTAGAAAAATTAATTTTAAAAAATAAGAATAAATCTGTATCTCACCTTGAATTGTGTTCTAAGTCAATGTGGTTATGAATCGCAAATTATTCTTTCCTCTTCCGCTTGCGCTGAAACCTTCTTGTACTTGTTTGCCAATAAATGTTTTTAAAATGTTAGGGATGGCTTCTTTGATGTCAGCCGTTCGGCGTGTGGCAACCGTCATTAATGTTTTCTGAAACAGAATAAACGTTATTCTAGTGAAATACTATTATTATAATTTTTTATTTTTTTAGTGGGAAATCTGAAATTATGAGAGTTAAGAAATAAATAATTAATTTGAAAAAGAGAGAAACAATCGGGTAATAATTGTTCTTTAATAGCTGATGCCAGTGATTCTATTTTCTCTGGGTTCTTTGAAACTATGTTATCGAAATCTATGAATTTCTGAAGATGTTTTATTGGTAACTCAATTTGAATATTTTCCACATGCTTAGTTGTATCAACTAGTAAAGACGTGTTCATATTTTGTTGTAATGTACCTTCTAGAATATCAATCCTTTTTTTCACTTTTTTGATTATTTTCCGTTTGAAAACATGAGCACTTTGGATCAAGGCTGGTTGGATGGTTTTAATCATAGTTGTGATATCCATGTTCTGGTCTAATTTTTTTCTTTCAGTACGTGAACCATGAATACGCTCCTCATCAGCTGGATGTTCTACGATGATAACGGGTAGTTGCTTTCTGATAAAATTATCGTCTTCTATTAGCTCAACTTCTATTACGTCTCCAGAATTAGATTGGTCGAGAAAGTTATTTTCGACATTTTCATGTTTTTCGTTCTCATCTGTCTTCTGTTCTTCGCCTGAATTGTTTTCCTCATTGTTTTTATTTTGAGAGAGCGTTTCGACATCGATTTCAGTAATTTAATAGGTTTAGTAATTACTGTATCAAATTATAAATTGATGCTTCAATAAAAATTGAATATCATTACTTTAGAAGTACAGTGAAACCTCCACCTACGGACACCTCTCCAGAGCGGACACCTCTGTTTACAGACACTTAACGTGATTCCCCGACCCAAGGTATAGGAAATCCCATATTAAGTTACTTCTTCCTGACGGACACTCTATAATGGACACGAATACTTTTGTTGCTCCCCGAGATATGAATTTACCTCTACGAGACGGACAGTTTCAATACAACCTGACTCATTAGCTTGATGGCAGGCATAGGGGTATAGAGATAAATGTAATTGTGTCATTAATAAACCTCTCAAGCACTTAGGGCCCCTCTATTTTTGACTGCCAAAATTTAAATTTATATTTACGAGATGGACAGTTTTAATACAACCTGACTAATTAGCTTGATGGCAGACATAGGGGTAGGGATAAATGTAATTTTTTCATTACTAAACCTGCCAAGTAATTATTCATTTTGTTTTTTCATTCACTTTATTAATTTTCTTTACATATTACTGTTTAGCAATTCACCCTCTCGAGTGGAAACCTCTCTAGGGCGGACACCTCTCCTAAGCGGACAGAAAGTCGTTCACCGTGAGTGCTCGTTATGGAGAAGTTTCACTGTAATAATTAAATTTCCAATTTTCACTTTGCGAATTTGCGTCTAGTGCGTAATTTATATCATTACAAAGTTCCAATATAATAAAAAAGAACGTTATATAGCTTATAAAAATGTTTCAATCTTTTTCAAATCCATGGCTGCATTGAGTAGTACTTATTTTTAATATATTTTTCCATCAAATTTGTCGTAAATAGAAACCTAAGAAATTTTCAAAACCTTATATCTATATGATTTAACCACTCACAGCAATAGGATGTACCGGGATATCTCATTTGATCCCATTTAGCTCCTAAGTTGTCACAAGGATATCCCAGGGATAACCCGTCAGATATCCCACAAGGCGGAAATTTGGATATCCCAGGTAGAACCCCAAGATATCCAGGATATCCCTGAGACGTTTATGGGATATCTGGGATATTTTGGGCTATCCCTGGGATAACCAAATTTCCGCCTTACGGGATATCCGACGGGTTATCCTTGGGATGTCCTTGGGACAACCTGGTAGATAAATGGGATCAAATGGAAATCCCGGCTTATCCTACTGCTGTGCGGGAAGTAATTTTTTATTGTTGCAATTGGCACATTTGATTAATTTCTTTATTTTCAATTTTGTAATCTTCTACTCACTACCATAAACAATAATTTTAAACCTGAATTCAGATCGGAAGTTGAATCAAGTTTTTGGCGCTTTGAAGGCGTTCTGTTTTCTGCGGACACTTTTAGGGCCCAGAAAATCTGAAATTAAGTGTTACTTTCTGTACAAGAAAATAAACGAATTAAAGTTAGTATTTTCCCAGTTTTTGACCGTTTAACCTAATGAAAAAAGTAAATAAGATTACCATTCGAAAGACTGAAAAAATAGTGCAAAAAATAGAATGTAATAGCCTTTACTCCGCCAAATCGAAAAATAAACTTAATATATGCTGAAAATAGATCATTTAAATCGAAAAGTACTAAAGTATTATATATTTTATTATTATATTATATATATATATTATTATATAATTACTAAAAAAGTACTAAAATTATATAATTCATTTGTATCGGTAATATTTTCCATAGTCGAAATAAAGATGATAATGCAAATTGCTCTTTAATTTTTAGTAAATTAAAATATCGTATACTATACGTAAACATTTATGAAAACTTAAAACAACTAGAAACTAATGCATTTTTTATGTTAAAATTTGTAAGCTATTTCATTCCCAGTGGGCACAAAATTCGGCGACGTCTTTACGACATCTTTTCGACATCTTAACGACATCCTATGTCCATGTCGTTTCGGTGTCTTTGCGATATCGTAAAGACATCGTCAAAACATACGACTTCTTTACGCTATCGTAAAAACACCTTAACGACATAGACATAGGATGTCGTAAAGTTGTCGTAAAGATGTCGTAACGAAGTCGTAAAGACGTCGCCAAACTGTGTGCTCACTGGGTTTTTTTCTTCAATGAAACGCATATTTTTTATTCAAAACTTTAGTAAATTGGGAAATATATTATGTTTATGAAATTTTTTATGATTTTTTATGATAAATTGTTTGTCAACGCTAGAATCTTAAATTTTACTAAAAATAAGACGACCATATTGAAATAGCTCAATATACTATAGTACGACTGGACCAAGTTGTTTCTTATTTTTTTCCAAATATGTACGATTTATGAACATCTTTAAAAAATAAACAAATTAAGAGGTGCTTTACACTTTTCCCATAACTGGTATTTTTTTATTCCATTTTTTCAATTATATTTATGCATAAAACGACAAATAAGCAAATGTTATAAAAAAATCGAATTAAATTTGTAAAAATGTAGTAAAATGGTGCTGTGAAATATATTAAAATATATTTTTAATTCAAGAAAAGTTTGAAAATGACGAGAATATATCACAAAATGCCATACTAGTGTCACTTCAAGTCGTCTGGTGCAATAATTATTTCTATTTAAAAATTGATTACTACATACATAATAATTATCATTTAAGGCCATGTGATGTGTATAACAGCTGATCAAGTCAGCCCTAAGATCAATATTTTTTCACCCATATTGAAAAATAAAAGTTTAAATAACGCGGAAATTTTTTTTAGGAAATGTTAATAAATATTAAAAGATCGTTTGTGGTCTTGCAAAGAGTTGGAGGAGGAAAACAGTTTATTTTTGCAAATAATTATTTTCGACGGATACATTTAGGTTTTACAGCGGAAGTTTGACTTTTAGCTTTCTCTGACTGTAATCATGCAATCTGCTTTACCTACAGACCCCTAGAAGTTCGAAGTTGTCTGCTCGCTGCGCTAGTGCTGCTTTGACACAGCTGATACCAGACTGATAGTATGTCAGACCAAACATGTTTATTTGCATCTCAAGTGCAAACATTAGTTTTTGAATTATTTGTGCATAATGTTCGTGATCGATTTTTGTTGTTTTGCCCCACTTTGGTCAATATACACCTCATAACTAGCCCATTCGCAACATTGCAAATTGCTAGCAGGGATTGACGACAGCACGGTCGGTATCTGTCCAAAATAGTGATAAAAAAAAACTTTTTTCACTATTCTAATTATTTAGGACCAGAGACAGATTCTTGCATGCCTTCTATTTATCGTGCCAAACTTTTAACGCGATATCTCATTCCGTGTGGACGTAAGTTGGGAAAGAAAACTTCCACGGGTATTATCTTCAAAAAAAATTTTTTTCTTAAACTTTCCACTGGAACAAAGCAGAGACATGGACTTTATTACCTTCTTTTTCATTTTCCAAACTTTCAAAGCGATACCTCAATTCGTTTAGACGTAAGTTAAGAAAGAAAAATTGAAGACCAGGTTTGGTCACGTGACCAAAGCTAGAAATGAACCGCGAAAACTTCACGAATCCCACGAAAAAAAACTGTAACTACAATTGACATAATTAAGAAAAACTAACGATATACAGCGCTATATATAAATTTAATATATTAATATATTATTATATTGAATATCTTACTCACTCTAATAAATCAACACGTACAGATGTCAACATGAGGCAAGCAGGACTAAGAAACGCGGAAACAAGATTCAAGATTATGAGTCAATCAAGTTAAGTGAAAAGTGCGGTAAATTTGAAAGTGATATTAATAATACTCACTAATTAATCAAGAAGGAGAGTTTTCTTCGAAACAAAAGCCTTGACATTTCAAAACGTTAAGGGAACGTTGATCATTTACTGTCAGCGAAGTACACTGGAAAGGTTTACAAAAAATTGTATCAGACTTGTAGAAATCTTTTTTTGACGTAAATTTCTAAAAATGCTGATCTTAATCGAAAGATAAAAACAATCCTGCTTTGTAAGTATACACATATTTTCATAAAACTAAGAATAAATCAATTTTTAAATCACCTAAAACTGATGGAATCGTCTTAACCTTATTTAAATGATATTTTTCTCTATTTTTCAACAAGTTTTTTCTTATTGCAAAGTTCATCATCGGAAAGTTTTACATTTTAGAATGATTTTTTTTAATCTGAATTATCGAAACATAAATTTCTTCTTTTGTCGTTTCAAGACAAATAGTTTTTGTTCGAATCAAGCCCCCAAGCTTCTATGCATTTTACATGTTAAATATGATGTATCGAAATCAAAAAAGTTCAAGTTCCACGAGCTTGGTGTTTAAATACTAACTAGCTATTTTTCTTTTAAAAAGATTTTGATATAAAATATTTTAACGTTTTGTAAATGATGCAAATAATTAATTACGTTGTGAAGTTCAAAATACAATGTAGTATTTTTTTTAGATAAATAAAAAACATAAATAAGTTTAAAAAATTATCGGTTCGAATTTTCTTTAGTATTTTTGTTGATAAAAATTATGATGAATTTTTATGTAGTGGAACTGATTTATTTGAAACTGTGATCAATAAAATATATAGAATATGGAACATCCACAGCAGGGTCGACGAGGGCAGACGCATGCTGTTGTGTAATTCGTTCAAGAAGAACAGAGCGAAAAAAGTGTCGTGGACCTGATTCCCTTGGATTGGCTAAACGATAATAAAAAGTCTTGTTCCTACCCGAAGACAAAACATTATAAGCACCTTGAGAAGTGGATTCGCAAGTGCAAAAATCCCGCAGCATCTTGGCATTAGAAGCAAGAAATAGTTTTAATCAAAAAATGCGATAGGTAATTAAGTATGACAGATAAATAACGAAAGGATCATTACACTGGCCCCACCACTCATGACGGGCCCACGAAACGTTTCGCTGACCCCGAAATTATCCGAAGAGCGCATTATTATCGTCCTAATTTGTTTAAATTTGTGCAATAATTTCAACACTTAGAGACTATCTCCTATGCGGCTAACACCATGGCAGGGCTAGCGAGACGTTTTGCTGGCCCCGACATTATCCAACATGAACTTTATATGGGCGAATTATTTTCGTCTTAATTCGTTAAAATTTGTCCAACAAACTTCAACCCGTAAAACTCTACCCTATGCGGCAAACACCATAGCGTGGTCAGAGAAACCTTTCGCTGGCCCTGCCACGGTGTTTTCCGCATAGAGGATAGTTTTTAGGGGTTAAGTTTGTTGTACAAATTCGAACAAATTAAGAATAAAATAAGGCGCCTACATGAAGTTCATTTTGGATAATGTAGGGGCTAACGAAACGTTTCGCTGGCTGCACTATGGTGCTTGCCGCGTAGGGGTTAGGTTTGAGGGGTTGGATTTTCGTTGGACAAATTTGAACAAATTAGGACGAAAATAATGCATGCATATAAAGTTGATTTTGGATAATCTCTGGGCCAGCTAAACCTTTTTCGGCTCCTGCCATGGTGTTTGCTGCATAGGGGTTAGTTTTTTAGGGTTGAAATTATTGCACAAATTTAGACAAATTAAGACGAAATTTATGCGTCTATATAAATATTTCGCTGGCCCTGCCACGGTGTTTGCCGCGTAGTTGGTATTTTTGGCGGGTTGAAGTTTGTTGCACAAATTTGAAGAAATGAAGACGAAAATAATGCAATCATATAAAGTTTGATTATGATAAAGTTTGTTTTTGAGAAATCAGGTACTTCCGGTGTTGCACGAATTCTAATTTTGGTTAGACCAATTGGGACAAATTTACTTTGATAAAAAGAGATATTTTGAGTTCCAATCGTGTACAAAACTACTATTTTTTCTGAAGTTTCGTGAACATGGCAGTTCACTTCTTTAGGGCTAACCTTAAAAGGAGGTATCAGGTTATGGTGTTCTTTTCTATACCCTCTGCGATGCCTTTGATTGGCCAGAGCCCATGAGAGCATTAAATCTATTATAATTCACTTAGTTTTACAGCATCTTATGAAAAAGGATTGAAACGCCTAGAGCGATATTTGAAGACTCTAGATCCTGGAAGTACAAGTGCAACCGAAAGATTGTCTGGCGCGGATGCTCCAACAAAGCAATACGTATCCAACATTCTGAGACGAAAAAACACTGCAGATTCAAGTCAAAGTTGTAACTTTTAAAAATGATATAGACAAAAGTTTTTGAACAAATAAAAGTTTTTTGGGTGCTAACTTCTTAAGTTCAAGTAATCTAAGGTCGACGCCCTACCCTGCAGTCTACTTGCACAAATAAACAGGGAGCTTAAAATAATTATTTCTTCTAACAAAATGAATTCATGTTATTTGTCGAAATATTTCTAAACAATTGTATTTTTAGAATTGAAAATTCAAATTTTCAAAGAAATCATGAAAATTAAAAACATAGTAACATGGGACTTTGATAAAAAAGAAAGCATGTTACATTTTTCCCTTAAACATAGAGTTGAAGCTTTCTCTAATAACATAATATGTCTAGCCTAATGCTGGCTTTATATGGGGAGTTAGAGATTAAAAATTAATTTAGTTCATATTTTTCTACTAGACCAAACTCTCGCTTTCAGTCCAGTAAACTGCGAGAGTTTGGTGTAATTAAAAACTTGCAATCACAAAGAATTTTTCATCATTCTTTTTTAAATTTATTTTTTGTAGAAGAACGTAATGAAGTCATATGGAAGAACAAAATATAACGTTGCGGAAGCTGTTAGAGCAATTTTACTAAGAATTATTGGACAACAAGTGCAAATACTGTACTCTGGCGAGGAGAAAAAACAGTAGCCTACCAGCTAAAAGAAATTTTAGCGCAACCAACACATTCGTCTGGATGAGTGGTAAGATCATTTTCCTCCATCCCTCATGAATAAGAAGTATTGGATCTAATACTTTTTTCACGAATAAGTATTCCAAATCTAATACTCTTTTGAAAAAAGTACTGGATATAAAACTTACGAATACTTATTTTTTAAAAGCGATAATATACGATCATGCCTAAATTGCACGCGTCCTATGCTCCAAATTAGCTATGTGTACATGTGAGGTATCTTTATAGGTACCAGTTCTAATAACCTTTTAGAAATTCTTAAGACACTACAGAATCCTCTATTTCTATTTCTCGATCTCTTGCAATCTTCTTAAGCCACTCATAATCTTATTTTAAAAGAATCTTTTAAAATTCTTAAGCATCTATCCCAAACTAAACTGTTTCTAAATCTTTAGGGATATTACGTGATTCGTTGAACTCTTTTAAAATCTTTAAACGTATTTTATAATCTTTTAGCACTGTTTAGACACTTTTTTAAAACGTCCAGAAATTTGTCAAAAGGTTTAAATGATTGCAGGGATAAGTTTATGACATTAATCTAAAATCATCTTCGAGAATTTAATAATTATCCAATCAGAAATGCACAATTTTATGATTATTTGTTGCCTGATCAAAGAATTACGTCCGATATTTTCGCCTACTTTTTTCAAACCCTAATGAAGCTCCAATATGACCTAGTTTTAAAATAAATTGATTACTCAAATAATCAAAAGCTTCCCATTATTTTTTAGAAAAATATATCAAGACCTTTTCGAAATGACATCCTATATTAATTTATAACTCATTCAACTCTTTTGAATGTTTATTTGTCAATCATTTTTCTCGTGGTTCAATAATAAATTAAAAAAAAAAAAATAATTTTTGTACTCATCCGAATTTTTTCCATCCGTAATTTTGAAAGCCTTAAGCGGTTTTTGACCTACCGAAACAACTCTGTTTTTTGTCAATTAAATAACCAAATTGAATTGCCCGCAGGTTTAATGTTACCAGGTGTATACATATGAAACCGGTATTGCCATTTAGCGGCCAGTAGGCACACTTGTAGGCACTGTCGGAACTTACCATTTGTGCTAATTGGCGTA
>NC_046657.1:73682881-73685974 GCF_010883055.1 Belonocnema kinseyi | reverse complement strand
CGAGGGCGCATACTTTGAATAAAATATTTCTTATCATTCTCTTGAAATAAATGTGTTTTTTTCTTGAAAAAATACCGGTTTCATATGTATACACCTGGTAACGTGTTGAAAGAGGCGTGAAAATAAAACATAGTATAACAGCGATGGCATCACGATAAAAAGCGAATTGCATGCAATTTTGAGAGATTAAAACTTTCCTTATATTTTAATTTTTTCAATTATGTGAAATTATCTCACTATATTTTCTGAGAAAGTAAAAATACAAGTAAATAAAATAATGAAAAATATTGTTTTATTGAAAGAACATAAACATCAAACTATTATTATTTTAAAAAATGTTACTCTTTAACATTTTTTTACACCAATGTACAAGAAAAAAGTTTACTTCGCAAGACGTGAATTCTCTTAAATGTGTAATAAACTCACCATGCAAGATCTTTTGCCAAGAATCATCAGAATACACTTTCTTTTAATTTCAGACATGCATATACTTTTTAGAGATACTTCGTTGATAGATGGTATCTCTCGAATTTTGTGCCTACCGATTTCTTCTGACTTGATTACTTTTTTAAAAACTTTTTGAACTTTGGAGATAACGAACCGTTTCATAAAAAATTAGTTCAAATCTAATCCATTAGCTCGAGACACAATTATAGTGACTTCGAAAAATTGTCAATTGTTCTATTGAACAAGACTATTAGGATACATCGTACCAATTTGAAACTTTTTTATTTTTACGCTTGTGTAAGAGATCTGAGAGTAGTAGGAATGCTCTTTTGTTTACTTTGCATTACTGATGAGAGGGTAACGCGTTGTGATTTTACTACCTGCTGCTTTTATTTCAGATGAACGTCGGAAAACTTGCGCTACAACTTTCTTTGCTGAGCGTACAATAGATTTTATTGTTCCTAAAGAGTTTTCGAATAGAAAGGCAGAGTAGTCTGATAACGGAGCTTGCATGTACCAAACATCATCTGCTACATGAATTAGATTGTGGGTGTTCATCACTAGAGATGATTTCCCATATAGTAGTGACATTTTGGAAACAAACTCTCGTAAAAAATCTTCTGCTTCATTTATCCGCTTGATGGATAATTCCCGATTGAATGCAATTCCGCAGGCACTTTGTAAGAGAAGAATTTGTCGATAGTAAATTGGCGGTAAGACTTTGCGAAAAATTAGAGGACCAGCGTACAACAGAATGAATCTACACTGAGTGGCATTCCAATTCGCTAATCCTTCCAAAGGAAAACAATTCCGCTGAAATTCGTCAGGTACAGAAGCAGACAATTGATCCAAAAGTTGAGATAGTAATTTTTGATCTTCTCGACTGAGCTTACTCCTGTTCTTTTCCAAAAAGCAATTTCTGTAGAAGTAATTTCATCGCACCTTCAGCAAGTAGATGCATACTGCCTAATAGCACACCTTTTACTGGATCAAACTTGTGAATACGAAGTCTTGGTGAAGTCTCGTCATTATGATGGTGTTCCGGTTGAGATTGGTTCTTGAAAGATTTTTTAGTTCGTCCAGGACAGTCTATCTCTGGATAAATTCTCACTTGAATTTTAGGAGAACCTTTGGTTGTTCTACGCGTTTCTGCTTTTATAGTGTACCTTTCACAAGCGCAATATCCGGTGTGTCCTTTAGTGCACTTAATAAAAGCTCGAGCAGGTGTATCACAAACCAAACCTTTTAATTCATAATCATATTTTTTTAATCGATTTCCACTCCATTTTGTATAAGCTGCGAACACTCTTCTACGAAGTCGTTTAAAAATTCGTTTGGACTGACGGGTTTCAAATTTCCACTATAGAGTGCAACACTAAAAGGGGTACAAAAATTATCTGGGTTTAAAACTTGCATCAAAATTGGAGTCATTATAATGTATGATTCATTGAAGAGGGGTCATCCGTCTATATTAGCAATGCCTGTGATTTTTTGCTCGTTGAAATCAGATTTTACTATCCTTGATAGTCCAGCTTTAATCCCTAGAGAAGCGTACTCTCCAAATTTTCCCTTCTTGGACAGCATTTCTGTGATCGTATTTTCTGTTCTCTTTGTATATAGCAATGTTTCCGCAGTTTTTGAAGATCGTAATGATTCTCTGATCTTAGCAGCTTCAAGAGTTCATCAATAACTGTGCGCAGAAGGAACTTGAATCTGAAAACGTATAATATAGCACTGAAAGTTAAAATCTTTAAGAATTTTCAGTTATTAGAATATCCCAGCGAATGAGAAGTCAACGACTAAATACTTTTAACATAATCGCCTTTACATTGGTTTCAACGAAAGGCTTCAAAAATCGAAGAAACCATTTTTAAGGCTGTCAGTAAAATGTCAAATGTTCAAAATTATAGACCAAATGATTTTTGCTAAAATCTAGAAAGTATTGAAGACTACTGATTTTTTTCCAGATGGGTCCTGATCATTCAACATCATTTTTCTCCTTGTACAAGAAATTTTAATTATTTAGAAAGAATAATCAAGATCGACAACAGATTCTGATAACAAAATTTATAATTATTTAAAAATTCTAAAAATATGTGTAACTTATTAAAGTGGCAAAGTTTTAAAATTCCCTACTTGTCACTACAGGTTAGAACAAACTTCAAAGTTAAAAAAAGTAGAAATTTTTAATACCAATATATTTAACTAGAATTTAAATGATTCTACTTAATTCGAAACTTCAGGGATTCCATCTTTTAACTTCTGTTCGACTTTTTCAATTAGGCTTTTTGAATCGCTAATGTATATCCGACGGCTGGCTTATATTAGGGCCAAGGTTTGACCGACCGTCGGGTGTATCATGGTGACTCGTAAAAGCCAATGTTATGGCGACGGTCGAACCATTTGTCGCCCAGAATCGGGCCGACCGTACATTCGCGATTTCTTTGAAACAATGAACCATAGTTTATCCGACGGTCTGCTAATACTTGGATTTGACCGATGGTCGGGTGGATCAAGGTTACTTGTGGCTGACCGACTGTTGTATCCAGAGTCAGACCGACCGCATTATTGCCATCGGGCCGACCAATTTACGACAGTTTATCCGATTGACGGCCCATAGTTGGGTAAGCATTGGTCCGACGGTCG
>NC_046657.1:73675209-73682867 GCF_010883055.1 Belonocnema kinseyi | reverse complement strand
CCCCCCCCCCCCCCGAAGATATCGGATGCCAACGTCGGTAGGACCATGGCAGCTTGAAAAGACCCTAGTCGGCCCAACTCTGTTTGCTGTGAATTGGTTACCATAGCAGGGCTGACTTTGGGGTGATGGTTAACCCCTGGCATCCGACCGAATTTCGCACCTGGGTTGTTTGCTGTTAGCACCCGACCTGCACTTACTGATCTTGAAACAAGACCTACATTTGCTGTAGTGGTGAAAAAATATGACTCATGCCTGCTCTTGCACTTCTTATAGACCCTCTCCTGATTGTGTAGGTGCAATATTGTCTGTCTTTGAACCAAATATTCGGAAAAATATCCGGAAGCGAATCATCATCTCGTTGCAAACTTCTGCAAAACAATTCCTCTAAAGTAATTACAAACGAAGCAAACTTCATCCTTCCGAGAAGTGATTTCGCCTAATTCCAGCTCCATACTTGCCGAACTATAACTTTCTCCACATATAGTCTTATCATTCCCCTCTTCTTTTCTGAAAAGAACCTTTGATCCATACAGGGATTCCCCATAATACCCAGATACTCTAGTTTTCTAAATTTCTAATTAACAAACCATGAAAACCATAACTAGATTGGACTTTTCAATTAAAATTAAATTAATTAATTCATTAATTTTCAATCTATTAAAATGTAAATTCTTCTTTAGGGTCTAGCATTAAAATTTAAATATAACTTTCTTAGAAATTAAAAAAAAAATTTTGGCATGAATCTCCATCATAAAAAATGAACGGATCAAATCCATCTTTAGCACACTTTTTTTAGTCCTAAAAGAATGGACGAATTCGTTAAGCAGCCATTTTTGATAAAAATTCCAAAAGTGAGCGCACTTTGAAAATTTTTGGGACCACTTTTTTTTTAATTTGAGAATTATATGCACGGATGTTTATAGTATTAAAAAGGAAAAACAATTTATCCTGATTTTAAGCCAAAAAACGCATGATATGAAAAAAAGTCTGAAGAAGAAAAACAATGGTTTTTAAAAGCTCTACAAGATTATCATAACAAATTTTTTGATTTTTTTGGAAAATCGAAAATTCAAATTTTGATTGCCTAAAGAATAATCAAAAATCAAAAATTCCATTTTGTGGTCAAACTATGTAGGATACGAAAAAAGATGAATTAACAAAAATTTTTATCCCAAAAAAGATCTACAATTTCGTTAAGAATCACATCTTGATACTGCCATCTAAAAAATATCTTTTTGATAAAGTTTAATTCAAGCAAACCATAAAAGCCAGTACGAAGAAATTTTTCAAGTAATAAAACACGTATGACACACAGCATTCATAAGAACCCCTATATTACTGTGCGCCACAAGTTCTATGTAACAACTGCACATTTATGAGAAGCATGGAAATTTACTGAGCGTCCACAAGTGCCACGGAACTACACTGCGCAGATTTTAGTGATATATTACTGTACTGTGCATCTATAAGTACCCCCTAACTTCACTGTGCCGCCCTAAATGCCACATAACTGTACTGCGCATCCGTAAGAGCAAACTCTGCTACATCTAAGAATAAGTCATAACCTTACTGCGCAGCCATAAGGGCCGAATTAACATACTGTGCACCCGTAAATCACATTTAACTGCATTGCGCAGTCTTTTTTCTGTCTACCTTATTACTACGAAGCTGAAAGTGCTGTGCTACTTTACTGCGCAGCCATATGTGCCATTGAACTTTCCTTTGCGGCCATAACATCACTGCGCATGTATAAGTGTCTTGTAACTATTCTGCACATCTGAAAGCGAAATGTAACTACACTGCGCATCCCCAAGTGTCATTTAACTGAACCGCGCAGCTATATGTGCCATGTAACTCTACTGCGCAGTTGAAAGTGCTGTGCAACTTTGCGTCGCAGTGATACCTACCACTGAACTTCGCCGTTTAATAGCTGAGGCGGGAATCATAATGATGAAGATTAATTTGCACCACATTAAAGGCGCCTCGGCGGTTCTACTCAGACGGATGTCAGTGATGCAGACAGGGCTCGCTCTAATTCAAGAACCCTGGTTATACAGAGAAAGCATTAGCGGCTTGTCAGGGTGTGGCACCATTTAAAAGGATCCACATTTTAAACCATAAAATTATTTAGAACTGAAGGATTTAATTTGAAAATTTTACAATTTTGAAAAATGCAGATGAAAACCATATACTTTTGCAGATAGTTAACATGCTATAATTTATGTTAAAACCTCTTATACTTTACAATTTACTTACCGACAAATGTTTTTTTTCTTAATTTTTAATAAATTTTATCCTGTATCTTATCTGATCTTAATACTATGTTTTATTTTTATAATAGCCAAAGTTTGAATAATTTAAATTTAAAATGAAAAAATATTGAAAGTTTGATTTAAAAACGAAATTATTTCCAATTGCAGTTATTTTAAGTCACCATATATTTAGTTCTAATAATGTAAATATACGATTAATGATACAAAATAAAATTATGCGTTAAATATAACGATATTATATATTAATATAATATAATTTGCACGCAATAAAATAATTTCTATTTTTTCCTCTTGTCTGTCACGTGCCCGCCAGATTTCCTTAAAAAACCTCTAGGCAATTGACAGATTTGTATCATAACTTTCCACTATTTTTATTAACTGCGATTAAACCGAAACTAGAAGTGATGATAATCGCGTTATTTTCAAATAAAATTTCACAATAAATTTACAATTTTGAAGAATAAAATGAGGAAGATGATAAAATGGAATATAAGCATATCAAAACTGTATAAAATATTTAAAGATAGAAACATTAAGAAAAAAACTATTCCACTTAATGTATGAACGTTAAAATCTATTTTTCTCAGCCGAACGTTCATGTATTTGTATAAAATTAGTGTTTTCTGGTAGAAAATTAATGTTGTTGGTTACAATATTTTGTTAAAAACTCGCTTTTTGTTTGATTGTAAACTAATTTTTTTTAATTGTAAATTTAATTAAATTTGAAATTTGGTTGAAAAATGAGATTTTTTTGTTGAAAATTCAACTATTGGTCTGGGCATGCATAGCTGTCAAGGGCATAAATGCGATTTTGGTGCCTGAGCTTTGCTGTGGGGATCTCACTGTTATTAGGGTGAGGCTTAGGGATGGAAGCGGGCAAAGACTAGAGGTTGTAATTGGCTCGGCTCATTTCCCTGGCGATGCGCATGGATCCTCGCCTCTCAGAGAGGTGGAAATTCTAATTCGGCACTGCCAGGAGCACATGATTCCTCTGTTGTTGGGATGTGATGCAAACTCTGACCATACGTTGTGGGGGAGCATAAATGGCAAAAAGAGAGGAAAAGTTTTAACCCAGGTAAACCAGTGGTTTCAAAAATCAGAAACCCTAGAAATACACTCTGGGGCTCATATAAAGAGGAACTCAGAGAAAGGCTAGTGGAATTTATCACAAACTAAGGCAGCATTAATGAGTGAGAGCAAGCCGCCGATTTCCTGCGAAGAGCTTTGTCTACATCGTGTGAAAACAATTGCCCTACAAGTACATTTAAGTCTAGGACAGGAACAGAATGGTGGCATACATACCTGGAGAAACTCCGCAAAAAGATAAGAGCGCTGTACCATAGGGAAAATCGAACTAAGTTGTCTTTAGACTAGGACATCTATAAGACGCCTCAGTATGTATACAATAGCAATAGAAGGAGGTATAAGCAGGAAGACTGGAGGAGCTTCTGTGAGGAAACGAAAGATATTCCAGAAACAGCAAGGCTTCACAAAATCCTAGGGAAAAGCCCGGAAGATCGCCTCGGGCTTATGAGACTCGAAAACGGCGAGTTTGCCAAAGACGAAGAAGCAAAGCCGAACCGCCCGATGGAAGTACACTTCCCGCGTTTTCAACGTATTCAAACCGACCTAGAGGAGGAACACTGTGGCCAACAGTTGAGGAGGGCCAATTGGAGTTTCGCCTCGAAAGTCGTGGGCAGCAAAGCGGTGGAATGGTCCATGGGTTCCTTCTGTCCCTTTAAGTCACCACGGGTGGATGGCAGCTACCCAATGCTTTCACAAAAAGGCCTGAAATTTGTCATTTCTCCTCTGACAAAGTTATTTAGGGCAAGCATCGTTCTAAAACATGTGCCATCGGCATGGAAAAACAGTAGAGAAACCTTTATTCCCGAACCCGGGAGGGAGGGCTACACTGCTGCAAAATATTTCAGACCGCTCAGCCTAACGTCTTTTATTCTAAAGACGCTGAAGAGGCTGGTTGAGAAATATATCAAGGATGAGGTCCTTTCGGCCTCACCACTGCACAGTTATGGCAGAATTGGAGCAGCATTTGGAAAAAAGGGGTATGCTCTAATGATTTTGGATAAAGAGGGTGACTTCAGTAATACCCCTCCAGAAGTTATCTGTCGAGAGGTTTTCAGGTGTGGAGTACCAAAACAGCTGGTAAGCTGGATTGAAAGCGTGCTTCGCCAAACAAAACTCGAAACAATATGGGGTGAATGTCTAGTGGAAGGAGTAGCGCCACGAGTCTCGCAGCCGGGGGGTCTCCTATTGCCCCTCCTGTCGTGCATGCTAGTGGATCACCTCCTTCGTAGGCTCAATAAAGAGGGGTATCATATTCAGGGATATGCGGATGACTTTGTAGTCCTAGTTGGGAAACTCATCTGGAAACGTTGATGGGCCTTACAAGGTCGGGGCTCCGCATCGTAGACCTCTGGTGCGATAGATCAGGGCTCTCGATAAATCCCAAAAGGACCAGTTTTAGGTTGACGTGGAGAATAAGGCCTGAAATACGTGCATGGCTCTATTCCGCTGTCGTCAAACCGAGACACCTTCATGCGGCTGTGGTCTAGTGGCCACAGGCAGAATTTAAAACGATGCAGGACAGGCTGCGACGATTGCAAACGCTAGCGTTTAGGGTTTTAACGCGGGCAATAAGGTCTACGCCCACAGCAGCGATGGGCATCATGCTCTAAGAAGAACCTCTTAATCTCGCGATAGCTGCAAAAACGGCACACGCGATGGGCCGCCTGGCGAGAGTAAACAGATGGACTCGGGAGACTAGACACACTAGGCTCCCGAGTGACATCAGCTCACTGCGGTTTCTTGAGATGAGGCAGGACAGAATAACAAAACGCTTCAATTTCGCAAGGGCTTTCCGCGTCTGAATTCCAAGTAGGGATGCGTGAAAAGGAAATGGTAACCCACTCCTTGGTAGCGTTCATGTTTCTCACCAAGTGCACTCGTCAGGTGAACCTGTTAAAGGGGTGTGGTTTACGAAAGTAAACCACAAAGTGACATGTTCTTTGAACGGGTGCGTGTGAGAAGCTTCGACGCGTATATAAATATTTTCAGCTGATGTTCATATATAATGGGGAGGCAGCGAAAGAAAATTATTTTTGTTGCAATTGCGTCAAACCAATAGTTGTTTCAAACGATAATGTATACAACAATCTTAGAAAGTTATGAAGAAGATAGTAATCTAAAATAATAGGATTTACTATTATGGGATTTTGGTATTCTACAAATCTATTATTATCTAGCGCGAATTCTACATCTATATTCTATTTTAGACTTTTCAAAATTTACTTTTCTTTTTACTCCGGATTTTATACAAGTTTGATTTAAATATGCCCAATTTTCCAACTTTCCGCTGATTCCTCCCGTCAATTTCTGTGCTCACTCGCACTCACCTACCTCTTCTCGCCGGGTGAAATAGTCACCCATAGAGTGACCCCCACCCATCACTCTGGTGATTTCTGAACGGTTCATCTGGGTGGATTCGCCCACTCACCTAGCGCCGCTGAACGGTTTCGAGTGCACCTGAGTGCACTCGGTGAGAAACCTACAAAAGAACCCCTTTAAGGGCAAATCTGTTACACGGATGGCTCCAAGTGAGAGAGAGAGAGTCCTTGCCGTTCTTCGATGTGCTGAGATACTATTATAGGAATACCCTGCTGGAAGACAGATGACGATCTATTCGGACAGCTAAACGACACTAACTGCAGTGGGAAAACCAGATATAACATCAGCAAGAAGCGGTGTAGCAAGTGAATACATATGGCCGGAACCGGTACTAGGACTAGCATCTTGCTGCCTCGGTCTTGCCATCAAAAGCTGGATCCGCAATAAGCACCGAGAATACTGGAAGCAGGTCTAGGGTGGCTAACAGGAGAAGTCCATCCTGGGCTATACGTGTAGAATGGACAGAGTCAGGGAAATCCTGGGTTCGCCAAAGAAAGACGTAAGGATAGTGGTTCAGATGCACACTGGGCATAACCACTTGAACTAACATATGCACAAAATAAGGTATAACCTGTACAGAGTGCAGGAGATGTGGCAGGAATGATGAAACATCCTTGCATGGACTATGCCAGTGCCCGGCGTTGGCTAGGCTCAGGCATCAAACCCTTGGGTCTCACTTCATGAAACCTGAGAAAGCTACATGAATGTCGGTGATTTGCTTACTAGGCTTCATCAAAAGTTCTGGGGTCAACTATTGACAGCGATAGTTAAGGGTGTGGCACAATAGGCTTTACAGCTTTAACGCCAGGTGAGCTTCATAAAGGGCTCCATGCCCGTGATACAACTAACTAACTAATTGAACGAAATCAAATCGATCATCGATCAAATGCAATCACATGTTAAAACTCGGTTGAAATCGTTCTTTGATAGAACGATGCAACAGGATTTAACATTTGACTGCATTTCATCGATTTCATTTTGTTCAATTTTCCGTTCGTTTTATTGGCGAAAATCCATTGTGAATGCAAGTTCATCAAGCAACAGTAAACTCACACGAGCGCCACCTAGGGGACGTAACAATTGCTATTAACCTTTCGGCACTTTGCATACTTATTTTACAAGGCAATATGTGATGTAAATTTTACTGAAAATTGTATTTTTTTGCATACTTATCAGCCAAAAATTCAAATTTTGATTATTTGTTGATCCTTTATTCAATCAAAAGCTTTACTTACCTGCTAATAGAAAATGGTCGACTTTTTTATTTCCGATAAAGCTGTCTTGAATTATTCTGACCAGCGCCAGGATACATTTTTCCAAGGGGTCTTCGAAAATCAGGTTCCAATAGCCGAATTTTCAAAAATTTTCATTGGAAATTTCGGAAATTATTGTTTAAATGTCGTTATTTTATATACTTAACAGATTGAATAAAGAAAATATTTTATTATTTTGGAAACAAAATTGGAGATAATTTGCCTTTTCTAGTATTTAAAATCCATGTAACCCCTTAAAATCACAATTTTCGTTTGAAGCCTTAGAATGCGATCCAAAAGCATAAAATTTGTAAACTCTAGTAGGATTGTAGATAAGAATGTATCTTTTTATCGTAACATATTCCCTTTGTTAAAATATTCTCAATTGCAGTACTATAAAATAATGATAAAAAATTTAAAAACTTATTTTTCACCATAGCCATCTCCGTGGTAAATGATTCTGACACCGTAAAATGACCGATTCTGTGTTTTGAAAAGCTTTTTACCTCATTATTATTCAAATCAGTAGATAAAAGAATCGAAGTGTGCCAAGTTAAGAGCTATCCAAATTGTTCTATTTCTTGGTTGCTTTGTGGTATTCTAAAGTATTCCGAAAAACATTATGACCACTAAGTTCAGAATGGGATTCAATTTAGGAGATATATGT
>NC_046657.1:73651155-73675109 GCF_010883055.1 Belonocnema kinseyi | reverse complement strand
TTAAAAGTAGATTTTCTTTATTTCAAAAAAATGAGAGCCGTAATTATTATTCTATGCTTTATCTTTCTGATTTTTCCTAACCCTATGGGTAAATATAATAATATCTATAATGTAAAGTGCATTACTAATACCAGCATATTCATTTCTTGTATACAGAATTAATTTCCTATTTATATTGTCTCTTTGCAGAATTAACTTGGCTACATAAATCCAATGCAGTTCATCCCTCTGAGATTCATATTTATAATATCGCATATTTCGAAAATTTAAAAAGCCCAGGTGTAGCTTTATTACTAGAACCAGACTACTCTGATGTAAGAACAGCCCTGTGGGCACAAAATTCGGCGACATCTTTACGACATCGTCACGATACATTTACGACAATGTCACGACATCCTAATTCCGCGTCGTTATCATGGCTGTACGATATCGTAGGGACATCGTCAGATCATACGACGTTTTCACGATATCGTAAAAACATCTTAGCGACATGGGCATATGATATCGTAAAGTTGTCGTGAATATGTCGTAGCGATGTGGCAAAGACGTCGACAAATTTTGTGCCCACAATTTTGAGGCGAGTACGTACGGATGAATGGCAACATTGCCGAAGAGATTGTACCAATATATGAGAACGATTCTCTAAATAGTGGTTTCGGCCGTGTTGTCCGGCCACTTCGTATAGCCGAGTTTCAAGTTTGGTTACGCCACAGGATTAAGTACATTGGGCATTCCCTGGAGGCTCATTGAGAGGTGGGCTATTTAGGATAATTGAGGAATACTTGGGTTTAAGCTAAAGGGTAGTGTCTACCGATCTCGTGAGGGAAAGGGAATTTAGGTACACATACCCAGATTATAAAATGCGAGTAATCTGCGACGCATTATGCACGCACGTCGTGCCGATCAACACGCACAGAATGCTCTTACCGGTGGAGATATATGTGCCATCAATTGAGTCGCATGTCGCTCGCATCTCATGAGTCATTACATCAGACATATTGCTCGCATATCGCGATTATTTATTTTCTAAAAACAACAAATAATATAAGATTCGTATACGTTGAAAATAAAAAGGCCACTTTTTCGGTCTTGGTTAAAGTTCAGTTCAGGTAGAAAATATCCTTTATCGACGAAACCTTCAAAGTGAGCCCTTTTAATTTTTTTGAACTATTCACTCCGAAAATTCGGTATTAATAGCGAAATCTGGGCTATTTACACCAAAAATTTTCATTTTTCTAAAGAATTCTCTTTTTAAATTCACGAGTTATAGCGTTGACTTTCAAAATCACATTTTTTATGTTTATAGAAAAGTGCCTAAAACTGACACATAAGAGGTTATGTTCATCTATATTTTCCCTTTTTCTTGCGTACATCTTTCATTATAATTCTTTGCATCTTTTTGTTAATTTCTCTAATTATAGAGTTTTAATAACAAAACTTTCCACGATATTTTTTACTGCGAATACTTGACGCGATTTTGACACTATTAAACATAATCTACTATGTTATCTACTCGAAAAAGATTCAACATTTCCATATGTATAGGTCAGAATGTGGGTATTAAAATGTATAAAAACTTAAATTAAAATGTTAACTGCAAGTCAAGATGCGCAAGATTCCATTTTTGTAGCTTTATTACAAAAAGATGCATCAAATTAGATACTTCGCTGTTAGAAAAATTGTATATAAAATGGAATTATCTGAGCGATTCTCATAAAAGTATATGAAACTTAATAAAAATTTATTCTAATAGCAATCTCATACGGTTAAAATATTAATTTTAAAATACATTGGTATCTTAAACTGACAACAATTACATTTATTACATGTTTACGCAATTTTTTTTTTGCAATAATACATTTTATTATAACACAAAATGGCAAATTAGTTTCTTTTAAAAATCCTTACAGATAAATACTTTTAGACTCCATAATTAGAAAGATAAAACATAACTTTTTAATTACAATTTAATTCATTAACAGAAATGAAAAAAAGTATAAAGCCTCTCATTATGAAGTAATAGATGTCTTAAAAACTAATTGAAACATTGATTTCAAAATGTCCCGCGAATAGGTGGCTGATGCGCGCGCACCATACGATACCCGAGCGCAAAGTGGTAGTGAGGCTGGGTGGACTCCCATGGGCGCGTGTGGTCGCATATGCTTTTGTAGTTATCGACCTCCTTATAGGTAGCTCTATTGTAGTGGCAGAAGTGGGAGTAATATTTTTTTTAAATATCTTTGCGCCGCCATTCTCATGTTTGTTGAGGTGATGTTTTCGTCAAAAAACGCCAATTTTTGCAAAGTTTTAAAGAGTTGTGTCTCGTTGTATTATATGAAGTGAAATCTGTTAATTAAAAAATAAACAAAGTTAAAGTAAATTAAAATGTTTGTGCTGTGCCAGGATGTCACTGATTTCACTTCTCTATTATGATGCGAATAAATAAAATGTTGAAAAAAGTTACATTTTACGTGACATACATTTCTTCATTTATTAGAAAATTAATGCATAATTGTACAAATTTATGCCGAAAAATGATGCAGGAAACAGTATTTATACATTTTTCGTCTTAAATTTGTATAATTTTGAATTAATTCGTTTATTTTCTCTGATTTTAATTCATGCAACTCATTGAAATAATATACACACATGCGTGCATGAACACATAGATACATGTTAGTCATCGACTTCCTTGTAGATGCGCTAAAGTTGCTATAAGTGCTCAAACGCATCCATGAGAGTCGACGCAACCTGATAGTAGTCGGGGTGTAGACGCTTATGGCGAACGTGACAGCTAGCCAGCATACCTTGTTTTCTGATGAGAACTTCAGTCTCATGGTCTTCACACATACACAGGACCTGCCATTTTTCTACCCTTTATGCTCCATTTTTCGGAATATTTTTTTAAAATTTAGATTCACCGTCATCGATTCGGAGGTCTTCGGATCCATGATGACCTACGAGAAGGCTTCTATAATGTCAAAATTGTGAGTGAAAAAAATTTTTGAACGCGTTTTGCCGTTCAAATTTCGTTATGTGCTATCCGCAGATTTCTCCATTTAGGAAAATTAATATTTTCCGTAAGAATAATGATTTTTTTGGCAAAATGCTTCATTTCTCCAAATTTTATTAATCCAAGGATCTCGCCAAACCCCGGATTAATAATAATTACTATAATTATATATAAAAAATAATTATATATAAATATAAATAATAATTTACGTATTCTTTAGTTAGTAATTACAATAATTAATTGTCTACTTACACTTACATTGATCCAATCCTGATCTAACCTTATTTAGCTCAACATAAGAAAACTGAGGGTATGTTATGCTGTAGGTCGTCCTTGAAACAAAGAAAAGCGAGGTGGGTACGCCAAAATGAAGTAAAGTTTCCGTGGTAAATCACAACAATCTTTGGTGTAATCTACTAGAGACAGCACGGTACAGGTCTCTAACCACGGAAATTTCACCTTATCTGGAAATAATCTATTCCCAGTTAAAAATGCCTGTACCAGGAGCCTCAGAGGGTCTTGTGCTTTATCCTGTACACGAACTTGTACAGGTAATCTTGAAGGTTTCTGTGCAGGAACTAATCTAAGAGGGTTTAAAAGGGATAAGCTGATAGAAATCTGGAAATCCTCTCTATACGTATATTTTAGGTTGTAATAGAACTTAGACGGATTGAAAAAAATTTAATTCCATACAGTAAAAGAATACTGAATGTGGAATTCGAATGAATTTTAATCAGTGGGATAAAATATAAGTTAGTAATAAAATCAATTAAATTAAAAGATTAAATATTTATATACCATTTTTAGAAAATAATTCCAGGATTTAGAATTTTGTGAAGCGTAGAATTCAAATAATATCAAGATAAGTGAATACGTAATGTAGATTTAAGATTAAATTTTAATATATGAAGGCACTTAAACAATAAAAGTTAATAAATGACTACACACAGATCATAATCATCGTAGAAAGATCATTTTTAAAATAAATTTTGTATTAGTTTATCAATCGAAAATAGCGACGCATACAGATTCATTGTCTCTAAGAATGTGCGGATCTTGACTCCTGTAGATGCTAGTTCTACTTTTGCTGAAGATCTAAGAGATTCTCTGTTAAATATATATAAATCCAGAGAAAGTTTATGATAAAGGTAGTTTATAAAATAAATGTACGAAATATCTTTAATGCGTAATATTTAAACAATAAAGATAAATAATGAAAATGTTCATAAATTATTACGCAGAGATGTGTGTACACTTAAAAATGAGACATTATGTATAGATTATTACTTGGAATCTTCGTCGTCTCCAAAGATTGCGTCGATGTTGCTTTCATTATTTTTAGGATCTGTAACATTTTCTCGTGATCGAGGACAAAAGTCTATTCTTGATACTAGGTACTTATATATCAAAAGGACTTCCCCAACGTCGTTTAAGGGGCATACATGTCCATCCAAATTTAGGCCTCTCATGCAATACATATTTATATTTTCCCACTTGTAGGCTTCAATCAGGTTGTAATTAGAACCTCTATTGAGCCCCTATGTCCTACCTCACGGCACCATCGGAGGCCTAATGTAGGATATCGTGAGAGCCTATATTGAGCCTGCATCTGTCCCTATTGTAGTATTCTTCTGTAAATTTCTTTGCAATTTGGAGTACAAGGACCCTCATTTATAAAATAAAATAGTTATGCAACGTTGTTAAATGTTCGCTGCTATTGAAACACAGACATCGGTTGCTGCAATGGAGTTTTATTTCTAGACTACGTACTGATGTTTCACTCCTGTTTTTTGTGATGGCCCACTGCAAATCAGAGCGATTAGGCAGTCATTTAATATAATAAATCCAAATGACTGAGAAATTTCCCAACAATAACTGTGTGGTAAGCTTAAAATTACTTGAAGGTAATCTTTACTCGCAGCATTACCCTTTTCTTTTGTTATAAAGAAACAATTTTATCATATTCTTTAATAAATACTGATATTTCTATTGCGTAATATCTTATTTTAGTGCTACTAAATTACACATATACATTTCATCGATCTGAAGAATGATACCCACGCTTAAGGGACAGATTATTTGAATAAAGATAATTTGGATTAACCAATGAGAATACGACTAGTGTCTTCTATACTGGAACATATGGAGAAATATTCATTAGTCTCAAATCAAAAGTTTTTCCAAGTGGGTTATCTTTACATAAAAAAAATGAGAACCGTAATTAGTATTCTGTGCTCTATCTTTCTGATTTTTCCTAATCCTATAGGTGAATATAATAATATCTATATTTTAAAGTGCATTAATAATAGCAGTATATTTATTTCCGATTTGAAATTATTTAGATTGAAATAACTCTTCTTTTGCTAGTGCACAGTGTTCGCTAAATCTTTGTCACTGAATTATAAGTAGGAAATTACTAATTCGATTAATTGATGCATATTTACTAATTCTTTAGTTAGTCATTACAATAAATATTTGTCCACTTATATTTTCTCTTTTCAGAATTAATTTGGCCACATAAGACGGATGCAGTCCATTCTTCTGAAATTCATATTAATAATATTGAATATTTCGAAGGCTTACGTAACCCGGTTCAACTTTCAGAATTAGAGCCACCCCATTGCTATGTAGGAACAGATGAAGGCTACAAGTATATCATTGGGCTGTACCTACTGAAACATATGTTTCCACTTCTGGCTCCTCGAGCGGATCTTCATAATCGCTTAGGAAGAGTGAAAGTACGGATAAATGGCAACATTGCCGAAGAGATTGTACCAATATATGAAACCGATCATCTGAACAGTTTCTTCGGTCGGGTTGTCCAGCCACGGAGCACTCGTATAGGCGAGTTTCACTACTAAATCCGGGAGTATTGGACAAGATAATTTCCACCGCGTCAAAAGGGGCGTTGAGGCCTTATAATAAATATGATCATTATAAGCAGTCCATTTACCGATTCACCGATAATATGATTTTAATGGAACACTGGTAAAAATTTAATAATAACTACGTTTTCCCCTTAACACTATTATTTCTGGTCTTGCCGAGACCTGACCTTTGATATTATCCATTCCTTATTCCCCGTGAGATACAAGTATGTTTTTATCTTTTTAAATACTTTTCATTCATTCATCGCACCCTTAACACTTTTGAATCGCCGTCCTGAGGTTGTCTTCAATATTTTTTTAAGTGGTGTCTAGATCCGCACATATCCTGAGCTTTAGCGAATTTGAGTCGACTAGGAACCAAATCAGGTCAGGCCTCGGCAAGACCGGAAATAATAGTTTTTTACCCTTTTGGGGAAGAAAGGTATTTATTTCATGCCTACGTCTTGGGCCTGAGCTTGGAGAAATGTTTGTACTCCAATGTCATCCTTATACTTGTAAGATTTAAAATTTTTCTACGCACAAGAAAGTTTAAATTTATTTTTGATGTTAGATTTTTTGACCAGGGGAATGAATGTATTGATAATTTCGATGTTAATTTGTTTTGTCTACATAGCATTTAATCAATATTGTTTTAATATTGATGTAAAATTGTGAGAAAAATTCTCTCTAGCTCCGCTGGGGTTCGAGCTCCGGTATTTCAGATTTCCATTCAAAATTCAACAAATATACTAAAACTATATTCTTTTTTCGCGATGAAGAAACTAGCCTCTCCACTTCTCTGACAAAATGCTTGAAAAAATTATTCCGAACTCTTCAGTTTCTTTCTTTAAAATGCCGTCTATTGTTTGCTGTTAGCACCCGACCTGCAATGACTGATCTTGAAACAAGACCTACTTTTGCTCTAGTGGTGAAAAAATATGACTCAGGCCTGCTCTTGCACTTCTTCTAGATTTTGAATTTTAGATCAAAAATCTTAACTACTATGTTGGATCCATCTTTTGTTTTTTATATTCAGACAGACCCTATCCTGATTTTGTAGGTGTATTACTGTCTGTCTTTGAACCAAATATTCGGAAAAATATCCGGAAGCGAATCATCAACTCGTTGCAATCTTCTGCAAAACAATTCCTCTATAGGAATTACAAACGAAGCAAACTCCAGCCTTTCAAGAAGTGATTTCGCCTGATGCCAGCACCATACTTGCAGAACTATAACTTTCTCCACATATAGTCTTATCATTTCCCTCTTCTTTTCTGAAAAGAACCTTTGATTCATCCAGGGATTCCACATAATACCCAGATACTCTAGTTGTCTTGTGGATTGAAAAACTGACTTTTGAACATTTACTTTCTATCCTAGAAGCGTAAGGAACCTTACCTTGAGCTGAAGTCTCAGGAGATGTAGATTCCGGTTCAAAATAAGAAAATCATCGAGGTGGACAACTACTCTCATTTCCTTCTTCCTCATAGCTGACTGATTACCCTGTTTGATAAGGATAACTTTTTATGCAGTTCCCCGCTTCTCTGACCAAATTTTGAGGCGAAAGTTAGCGCTTATAGTAAAATTCTGGTTGCACATGGTAAGGGATTTATGGGCACCAGAGGATTCAGTACTTCAGGCATTACTAATAGGGTTCTTGAGAGTTCGGCTGCTTGGGCTAATTGTGAAGAATTTGGTTTCAGGTTAAAGAATCAGGGACTGTCGATCTCGTATGGAAAAGGGAATTTAGATAGACTTTAAAATTTGTTTAGAGATCTTAGGTTAGTTTAGAAAAACGGAAATTATTATTGGTTAGATTATGTTTTGATAATGCATTATGGCGAAAAGGAAGTAATGCTAAACAAAAAATGCAACAATGTTCTTTTAATTTTCTAAATTTAACTGCCTTTTTATACCGGCAGTGAAAGCTGCTGCGCATTGAAAAATCAATTAGTGTCATTTCGATAATGGACAAAAATTCCACTGTTTTGGATTTAGAGAGTTGTGAATTTTGCCATGTCTGAAATAATTTTGAATAATTTCAATGGGATGTTTAACTTTTTACTTCTGAGCTCAGCAGATTACAATCAACGGTTTAAAAGAAAGCAAAGAACTGCATCCGTTTTCTAAATTTGTAATTAACAAACCATAAAAACCATAACTAGATTGGACATTTCAATTAAAATTAAATGAATTATTTAATCTAATAAATTAATTAATTTTCAATCAATTAAAATGTAAATTCTTCTTTAACGTCTAGCATTAAAATTTAAATATAACTTTCTTGGAAATTAAAAAAAAAATTCATTTTATGGGGGACATCCCGTGTGACGGCCGGTTTTTCAGCATTTTTATGAATTTTTTCTGACGACCAATAAAAAGATGGAACTTTGAACTTTTTGTGACATATTTACTAACATTTCAGTAGTTTGTAAAAAATTTGAGGCATGAATCTCCATAAGAATATGTGTTGTACCGCGCCAAAGACATTCATCTTGAAAAAAGGTTGTTAAGTGTCTCCATAATTCCAGGTGGCAAGAAGCGGTGTGGCAAGTGAATACGTATGGCCGGAACCGGTACTGGGACTAGCGTCTTGCTGCCTCGCTTTTGCCATCAAAAGCTGGATCCGCAATAAGTACCGAGAATACTGGAAGCAGGTCCAGGGTTGCCAGCAGGAGAAGTTCATCCTGGGCCATACGTGTAGAATGGACAGAGCCAGGGAAATCCTGGGTTTTCCAAAGAAAGACGTAAGAATAGTGGTTCAGATGCTCACTGGGCATAACCACTTCAACTAACATATGCACAAAATAGGGCATAACCTCTCTACAGAGTGCAGGAGATGTGGCAGGGATAATGAAACATCCTTGCATGTACTATGCCAGTGCCCGGCGTTGGCTAGTCTCAGGCATCAAAACCTTAGGTCCCACTTCATGAAACCTGAGGAAGCTACATGAATTTCGGTGATTGACTTACTGGGCTTCATCAAGAGGTTTGGGGTCAACTATTGACAGCGATAGTTAAGGGTGGGGCAAAATATGCTTTCTAGCTTGAGCGCTAGGTGAGCTATAAATGATAAAAAATTTAAAAACTTATTCTTTACCATAGCCATCTCCGTGGTAAATAATTCTGGTACCGTAAAATGATTGTTTCTGTGTTTGAAAAGCTTTTTACCTCATTATTATTCAAAGCAGTAGATAAAAGAATCGAAGTGTGCCAAGTTAAGAGCTATCAAAATTGTTTTATTTCTTGGTTGCTTTGTGGTATTCTAAAATATTCCGAAAAACATTATGGCCGCTAAGTACAGAATGGGATTCAATTTAGGAGGTAGCTTCTACTGCTATGCAGATTAAAACGAGAGAAAAAAGGGGATCCAGAAGTATTCAATATTTGTCACGTTAGCACTGGATGCATGAAATTTTCCAAAACTTTTTAACGCAAGCCTTCTTATCGGATAGCCTATTGCGTAAAAGCTTATCTCAATCTCTGTAAATTAGACGTAAAAAAGCGATAATACTGAAGAATTTTTGTGACGCGCGAGAAATAGATTATATACATACAGATATTTTGGTTTGATCAATCAGATTGTGACTCGCTTCTTACATACTGGAACATATTGAAGAATATATATTAGTCTACAATTAAAAGTTTTTAAAAGCAGAATGCAGTTCATCCTTCTGACATTCATATTTATAATATCTAATATTTCGAAAATTTAAACAACCAAGATGTAGCTTTTTTATTAGATCCAGATTATTGTAATGTAAGAACAGATGGGAGGCAAGAGTACGTCATTGAGTTATTTCTCTATGAACATATGATTCCACTCCTGGCTCCTAGAGTGGATCTTCATAATCGGTTAGAAAGAGTAAAAGTACGGATAAATGGCAACATTGCCGAAGAGATTGTACCAATATATGAGAGCGATTCTCTACATAATGTTTTCGGCCGTGTTGTCCGGCCACGAAACATTCGTATGGCCGAGTTGCAAGTTAATTCCAGGAGCATACACTCGGAATTTACAGCAAGAAATTTTACTTTATAAACACGATGACTGTACAAGCTGTGTTTTAAAGTTTTGGTTTACTGCAGCTCTCCACTACTCTGACCAAATGTCCATTCGGATGTGGCAGCTTATGTTCAAAATCCTGCAGCAGATAGTAAGGAGTTTCGTTACGTCACAGGATTAAGTACATCGGGCAGTCTCTGGAGGCTCATTCAGAAGTGGCCTATTTAGGATAATTGAGGGAAACTTCGTTTTAAGCTAAAGGGTAGTGTCTACCGATATCCTGTGGAAAAGGGAATTTAGGTACACTTACCCAGATTACAAAATGCGAGTAATCTGCGACGCATTATGCACGCACGTAGTGCCGATCAACACGCACAGAATGCTCTCACCTGTGGAGATATATGTGCCATCAATTGAGTCGCATATCGCTCGCATGTCATGAGTCATTTCATCAGACATTTTGCTCGCATATCGCGATTATTTATTTTTTAAAAACAACAAATAATATAAGATTCGTATACGTTGAAAATAAAGAAACCCACTTTTTCGGTCGTGGCTAAAGGTCAGTTCAGGTAGAAAATATTCTTTATCGACGAAATCTTCAAAGTGAGCCCTTTTAATTCTTTTAAACTATTCACAGCGTTGACTTTCAAAATCATATTTTCTATGTTCATAGAAAAGTGCCTAAAACTGACACATAAGAGGTAATCTTCATCTATATTTTTCCTTTATCTTTGCTATCTTACCTTGCGTACATCTTTCGTTATAATTCTTTACATCTTTCCGTTAGTTTTTAAAATAATAGAGTTTTAATAACAAAACTTTCTACCATATTTTTCACTGCGAATACTTGACGCGATTTTGGCACTATTATACATGATCTACTATCTTATCTACTCGAAAAAGATTCAACATTTCCATATGTATTGCGAATGCTCAGGGGGCGGTTATATATTTTGCTTTTTTTTCATGGCCACTATTAAAAATAAATACCAGGATAATCTAATCATTGAAACATATCTTCGGGGAAGAAGGAAGTGACATCCATCGTGCGAAATTTGAATAGGAATTATATCAAAATAAAATTTGAGGTTAATTACACCACTATAAACTCTACAACTGTCACCTGTTTTTATATCTGACGCATATATAATTCCAATTGAATTTTTTAAATTAATTAATTAACACGTGTTCGTGGTAGAAACAGTTGATACCCGTCAGCATAGGTCGGAAGGTGGGTATTAAAATGTAAGCAAACTATCTATGGCAACCGCGTCCTCCCAGGACGTTAGCGGGCGGGTAAGGGCCGGGGCGCACACCGAAAGTTGATGAATTCCAAACCGAACGCGATTTTCTGTTTCTCGCGTTCGTCTTCGCCATCACTATAGCAATCTTTGCTACAGTTGAGTCGGTCGGCTGGCTCTGTACGGCCTGTGCGCCAAAAATGTTATGAACACTGAATTATCTATTTATATGCAAACTAAAGAGAGCCTAAAAATATTTTATTTATTATTATTTTTAAATTTCGAGATAATAAATAAATGTAAAAAAATTCTTTTCGTACTTTAGAATTTTAGTGAAATTTCTAAAATTATTTTTTTAAACTAAGCTTAAAATTTAAATTAAATTAAGATAAATAAAAAAATTAAATAAAATGTAGTTGAATTTAAAATTTAAATAAAATTTAGCTAAATTCAATATTTAAATTATATTTAGGTGAATTTAAGAATTTAAGAAAGTTTAGTTAAATTAAATAAATTTATTGTCTGGTTTCTTTTAAAAGAGAAATTTTCTAGATACTAAGTAAATAAGTTTTAAAATAATTCTATACGTACTTTAAGATTTATTGTAGTGCCATTTTTAAAATTATGTTGTAAAACTGAATTTAAATATTGAATACAATTTAGATCATTTCAAAAAGTAAATACATTTTATTTAAATTCAAAATTTAAGTAGAATTTAGTTAAATTTAAGTAAATTTAAGTCAAAATTGTAGATGTTGAATGGTGTTAAATGGTGTTAAATTTAGGTACAATCTAGTTAAATAAAAATGAAACTGTTGTTAAATTTTAAATTTGATTTAATTGAATACAGATATGTGGGTTCTTTCTTGACTTCAACGATGAAGAGCATTAAAAT
This sequence comes from Belonocnema kinseyi, assembly GCF_010883055.1. NCBI lineage: Eukaryota > Metazoa > Arthropoda > Insecta > Hymenoptera > Cynipidae > Belonocnema > Belonocnema kinseyi. The sequence goes on along the minus strand of NC_046657.1, from coordinate 73,663,084 downwards.
AAGCTGGGGAAATTAAAAAAAATGATCTTATTTTTATAATAATTAGTTAAATTCAACAAATACTCAGGAAAGTAATTAGGACTCATAGGTCTAAATTTTTTTGGTTTGAAACTTTTCAGAAGTCGACAATGTCAAAATATAAAAGGAAGCATTTAAACTTCAGCATAACTATTTTGCATGGAAATACTTCATTATTCCACCATTTTATTTCAAATTAGAAGTATGTTAGCAATTAAATAATTATTCCATTCAAAATTATTAAGTTTCGAAAATTGGATTATAACTTCAAAGCCTTTGAAATTAAAATGTTTTAAATAGGATAAATTTGAAAAAAAAATTTTAATTACAGTGTAATTATTTTCTTTTAGAAGCGTAAAAATAAAATTATTATTAAAAAACACTAGTTCATAAATTTAAAATTCAAAATCTCAGTATTTGTAAAATTTCGAATATTCTTCGAGTATAAACTGTCAATTCAAATTATTTAATTTTAAATATTTTAAATGAAATCACTTCTGATTCGGCAATACATTTTTTTCAGCTTTCTGATATAAATAATTTAAATCTGCAATAAGCAGATTATTCGATGTCAAACCTCGTGAAAAATTGGAATAAATGTAAAGCCTTTGAAATCGAAAACTTTTTATAAGGAGAGGAATTTTAAATTGAACGGTTTTAATATATTTTGAATTTAAAACATTTAAATTGAGTAATTTTATAAACAGAAATTTCAAGAATTTTATTATTTGAAATTTTTCATAGAGTTGATAAATTAAAAATGCAAGCATTAATATTTTTAAAATTTTGAATATCCCTCATATAATCTGATAAATTCAAATTATTTAATTTTGAAAGTTTTGAATTTAAAATTGAAATTCAGAATTCTAAATGTTTCTATTTGGGTATTATCAGATTTTGGAGGCCATTAATTTAAGCCTAATCAAGTTTGAAGGCTTACAGTTGTCAATTTTACGATATTAAACCCTTATATTCAAAACCAAATTAAATTTCAATGTGGAAATTTCAAACTGTTTAAGATTTGATTCTTAAATTCAGAATTTTTTCCATGCTTTACCATTTTAATTTTACACTTTCATACCTTTTTCTTTAATTTGAATCATCGAGAAAAAAATATAACATTTTAGTAGATACGAATTTTTTTGCATAAAAAAATCAATTTAGGAAATACCCCGTGCGCCAAGGTGAACAATTCGTCGAGAGGGAAAAATGGGTTAAGCCAAATCTGCTCAAATCTGCCAAATGCGCTCGATACTGTATTTACCTCGCGCTCCGCGCTCGGTCTTTGCATTACCCTCCATATTTGTGCACAGACCACAATGCGCAATTTTCTACATTCTATGTTAAAAACTATTATATCAAATGTCTATTACCATTTTTTTGGTTACCTTGGTCTGATACTGCTTATTCTGATATTGCAAAATAATGATTATATTTTATTTCTTCTGATCCTAATAGGGCCCTCCTGTGGTTGTTTAATCATGTTCCCTTTTCTTAAGTAAAGCTAAACATTTTTTTTTTTTTAATTTGTCATTAAAGAAGGTTCTCAAAGTACCTACGGCCTTGACGATTACATTCTAATTGCGATAATCGCGCTTCGCGCTTAACAGATAGGTTATACAGGCTCTAATTTTTTTAGATTTGGGCTAATCAAAAAATTCGGCTAGAATAGTTTTGAAATATATTTGGTATCTAGTGAAAATTTTGAATGAAATTTTTGGATCTAAAAAAAAATTAAATTTTTCTATTTTTTGAAAATTTTTTAAATTTTGAAAAGTATATAACTTTTATAATTTTTAACAAAATAAAAAATTTTATTTAGATAATTGGCAAGTCTTTCACCCATCTATAAGAAACTTCCACAACATTTTTTAAAATTTCAACAAATTTCAAAATTTTCAAAATTCTTGAGGCGAACGAGTGAATCGAGAATATATTAAACTCAAAGAAAGTGTCCGCTTAGATAAGGTAAAACGTTTAGGTAGAAGAGTTAAACATTAAGTCACTTTATGTAAACTGATTTCGTAAATCAGTAATCTGGACAAAATTGCTAAGTTGGAGAGTTTATTATTTTCGACAGATTATGTATAATTTTATTATCTTTAGAGTAGAAAAAAATTTAGTTGTTATGGAAATATTTTAACTTACAGTAGCCAATCTTTGGTCTGGTATCGCGAAAATGAATTTCCCTGAAATCCGTATAATGCATTTGGAGGTCAAGTTTGTTGTTTTTATCGCGTTTCTTGCTATTTCAATATAGTTATCGCCTACAATCAAAACAATTGTAAATTATTATTACCGCGTCATAAACTCTATTTAATATTAACATTCGCGCACATTTTAAGTGATAAAAAGCGTTTAATTTTCCAAAGTAAATCTGAACTGTCACTGCTCCCGCTTAGACCGTCGCCATTTTATTTCGCTGCTCCCACAATGCACCGGCGCTCTTCTGATAATTCCTTTAAACACCTATTCTTAATATCCCTATTATAGCTACAGTTATTAGGGGTTTGACTACACGATATCCCTGGTATATGGAAAATTGTCAAGGATATTCATTTCTGCTGATCCAGGGATCTTTCTTAATTCCTTCGTTTGTTTTCAGCTAAATATTGAGCTATAATGGGGAATAGTATCCTTGTCACAACTCAATTTTTTTACCGTGTACATACAGACATACAGAAAGACACCGATAAAATTTTATGATTTTCGGATTCTGCGAGTGCTGAAACGTAAAGATCCATTAAAAACCAGAGATCGAAAATTTGGACGATTACATTACATTCTCAGAAATGAGAATGTAAAAATTATCTGATAACAAAATTTCGTCACTTATTTATTACATGAAAATCTTTGTTCTTGTTCACAAGATTTAAGAAGTAAGAAAAAAATCTTGATTGGAATATATTGATTTTTGAAGAACAAGAAGCTTTAAGCATTATAACGCTAGGCGTAAATAATTTAAAAATATGTTCCTTTTTAATTTAATAGACTCAATATTAAAATGGAAGTTGTAATATTGTCAGAAATAAATATTCACTTTAACTTCAAGTACCTAGATGACAGTTTTGACTTGTCATGTTCATTGTAATTTTTACATTATGTCTAATTGTCTCTTGTGTTATGAATTGCAGTTAGAAGAAAGTTGTGAATGATACAATAGAGCAGACTTAAACTTCGGTTTTCAATAAAGATCTTTAGAAAAGAGTATACAATTTTTGAAAAAATAAGTCTAACAAAAAAGTGCCAGATCATGTATTTTTTGGTTCGAGTCATAATTTTATTCAAATATGAAATTCCTTCCAAATTTCTTTTTAATTCTGCAAGAAATAAACATTGTTAATATCTTTTTCAAATAAAAAAGTGGGGCTTTTTGCATGATTGTCGTTATTTTTCTTTAAAAAACCTTTTTTGTTAATGAGGCAATTAATTTATAATTTTATAAAAGAAACTGAAAGTTAATCAGATATTTAAATTATTAGAAAATAAATTTATTTACGAACAAATTTAAAACAGCAGGTTTTTTATTAAAAGAAAGAATTTAAAATAATTGTTTAGAAAAATCAAAAATTTTGAATGAAATTAAATATGCCAACAGTTAAACAAGTAAATGCAAACAAAACCTTAATCGACCAGCTGGAAAGTATAGTTTTCTATGCATGACCGGTTTAAAAAATTTAATTAGATCAGATATTAAAACAACAAAAATACGAAAATTATGGAAATTTTTACGTCAAGTTTTAGTATTAAATGCTAATAAAAAAAAATTAAGAAAACTTACATTTTTTCTTAGAGTTAGATTTCTGGAGCAGGGAACATGACATTTTGTAAGATTGAGTTACTTCTTATTTCAATTTGAAAAAATTGTTCATATTTATAACATGGCCTTAGCTAAACTGTAGAAGCAAGCCGTAATTTCCTCTGACTTTCGAAAATGTTTCTTATACTTTACAGCTATTAAATTTAACCAGACAGCTTTTTTAGTCTATTTAAATTTAAATAAAACTTAACTGTATCTTCAAATTCACTTTTCTACTAATTTCCAAAGAAATTATAAGTTACATAAAAAATAAACTTTTTAATTCAAATTTGTTATTACTATTTTATACTAACATCTTTGCTACATTATGAGCATATTTTCATTTAAAAAAGCCTTTAGAGTTTTCGAATTCCTTCAAACCCTTTTCTACTCAATGAAAATTATTTTTCCATTCACTTATAAAGTAAAATTGGATTATTACCATTTTGGATTTCAAATGCACTATAATTTGGCGCGACCGAATATATGGTTGCCTGTCGCGCCTCTATAAGTATGTGGAGGAACCAATCGGTACATATTGAGCCTCTAGAAGTATGTGGCCGAACTAAAAGAAATATATATATATATATGCAAGATCACAAACTTGCCTGCCGTGCTAACTAAAATTATGTGGTGCAACTAATCTTATGCAATATCTAAGACCTAATATCTTTGGTGGTAGTGAGGCTGGGTCGACTCCCATGGGCGCGTGTGCTCGCATATACTTTTGTAGTAATCGACCTCCTTAGAGGTGGCTCTTTCGTAGAGGCAGAAGTGGGGGTAATATTTTCTTAAGATATCTTTAGGCCGACATTCTAATGTTTGTTGAGGTTATGTTTTCTTCAAAAAACGTCAATTTTTGCAGTTTTAAAAAGTTGTGTCTCGTCGTATTATATGAAGTGAAATCAGTTAATTGAAAAATAAACAAAGTTCAAGTAAATTAAAATGTTTGTGCTGTGCCAGGATATCACTGATTTCACTTCTATATTATAATGCGAATAAATAAAATGTTGAAGAAAAGTTACATTTTATGTGTCATACATTTCTTCATTTATTAGGAAATTAATGCAGAATTGTACAAATTCATGCCGAAAAATGATGCAGGAAACAGTATTTATACATTTTTCGTCTTAAATTTGTATAATTTTGAATTCATTTATTTATTCTCTTTGATTTTAATTCATGTAACGCATTCAAATAATATACACACATGCGTGCACGGACACATAGATACATGTTAGTCATCGACTTCCTTGTAGATGCGCTAGTGTCGCTGTAAGTGGTCAAACGCACCCATGAGAGTCGATGCAACCTGATAGTAGTCGGGGTGTAGACGCTTGTGACGGACGTGACAGCTAGCCTGCATACCTTGTTTTCTGATGAGAACTTCAGTCTTATGGTCTTCACACATACACAGGACCTGCCATTTTTCTACCCTCTTTGCGGAATATTTTTTTAAATTTAGGTTCGCCGTCATCAATTCGCAGGTCTTCGGATCCATGATGACCTACGAGAATGCTTCTATAATGTTATGTGCTATCCGCAGATTTCTCCATTTAGGAAAATTAATATTTTCCGTAAGAATAATTATTTTCTCGGCAAAATGCTTCATTTCTCCAAATTTTATTAATCCAAGGATCCCGCCAAACCTCAAATTCATAAAATATTTCTTTCTAATGCTTAGTATGATATTGCTAAGTCGATTAGTACGTATTATATTTACTGATTCTTTAGTTAGTTATTTCAATAATTAATTTTCTACTTATACTTTATCTTGGCAGTAAAAAATATTAAAAATTATACCGAAGTTAATATCATTTTGAAATTCAAAGAAAATTATATCGACATCAAGACCATTTTGATCGACCAGAATGCATTTTTTAGGATTATTTTTTCAAGAGTTTGCATCGACTTTTGAGATTATAATGACCTATTTCGACATTATTTATTAAGACAAAACAAGATGACCGATTTCCTGGAAGAGCTTTAGTTCAAATTCAAGCTTTTGATGGTTTCTGATCATGCAGTGTACTTGAAAGGTTAAAAAATTAACAAAAACTGACATTAGAATATATGAGCCGTTAAATGCAGTTGTGAATTGCGTGTTGTCAGATAAAATTTCTAGGTTATGTCGTTATGATATTGGATTCAAAATTAGGCAGCCACTTTATTTAGTCTGACAAATTACCCTGAAAGCTGATCAAAGTGATCAGAATGGACAGATCCTTATGATCTCAAGAGTCAAATCATCATTGGAGCCACACGCTCCACAACACAAATGATCTTTTTTTACTGTGTTTGCAGACTTAGTTTGGCCACATAAACCGGGTGCAGTTCATCCTTCTGAGATTCATATTTATAATATTCGCTATTTCGAAAGTTTAAACAGCCCAGGTGAAGCTGTAGAATTGGAGCCAGGGTATTATAATGTAGGAGCAGATGAGAGGCACGAGTACATCATTGGGTTATTCATCCTTGAACATATGTTCCCATTGCTGGCTCCTAGAGCGGATCTTCATAATCGATTAGGAAGAGCGAAAGTACGGATAAATGGCTCCATTGCCGAAGAGACTGTACCAATATATGATGAAGATCCTCTGAATAGAGTTTTCGGTCGGATTTTTCAGCCACGAAACATTTTTAAGGCCAAGTTTCATGAATAATTCCAGGAGTATGCACTCTGACTTCAAAAAATGGAGACCAAGTCGTGTATTTCGAATAAATGTAATCCAAGATGAATTTTATTACAAGAGCATTGCGAGCGCTCAGCGGTTTATCCAGAATTGTAGTGCTGCTGTCAGTTCAGGGCTCAGTCCGGAAAGATAGAAAAAAGAGCCCGAAGTATTCATCGTAGATCACGATTTCTTAAGAACCAGTTCTTAGTCCGGAATTTCTGAACAGAATCTTGGATACCTGGGACTCCCTTGGAAAAGCATCCGATGCTTAAAACTTTTATTCCGAAATGCGCATTTTCCCCTATGATGACAAAAGTGCCAACGACATTGTACCGATATTGAATGAGGCTCCTTTAAATAATCGATTAATTCTTTCATGATTGGCTTGTCCCAAATTTCTTTCGGTATCGATCCAACCCTGGTCTAATCTTAGTTAGCTCAACATAAGAAAACTGAGGGTATATTATGTTGCAGGTCATCCTTGAAACAAAGAAATGCGAGGTGGTTACGCCAAACTGAAGTAAAGTTTCCGTGGTGAATCACAACAATCTTTGATGTCATCTACTAGAAACAGCACGTTACAGGACTGTAACCACGGAAATTTCACCTTATCTGGAAATAATCTGTTCCCAGTTAAAAATGCCTGTACCAGGAGCCTCGAAGGATCCTCAGCTTTTTCCTGTACACGAACTTGTACAGGTAATCTTGACGGTTTCTGTGCAGGAACTAATCTACGAGGGTTCGCTAGTGACTTCCCAGTAAATGAAAACAGATTCAAAAGAATGAAATGTAATTACAATCTGCACTTCCTTTTGAATCCGTTTTCTGAACCCCCTTTTCTGGGTTTAAAATGGATAAGCTGATATAAATCTGGAAATCCTCTCTATACGTAAAATTGAACTTATATTTTAGGTTGTAATAGAACTTCGACGGATTGAAAGAAATTTAATTCCATACAGTAAAAGAATACTGAATGCAGAATTCGAATGAATTTTAATCATTGGGATAAAATATAAGTTAGTAATAAAATCAATTAAATTAAAAGATTAGATATTTATATACCATTTTTAGAAAATAATTCAAGCATTTGTAATTTTGTGAAGCGTAGAATTTGAAATAATATCAAGATGAGTGAATACATAATGTAGATTTAGGATTAACTTTAATATAGAAAGGCATATAAACAATAAAAGTAAATAAATGACTACACATCGATCATAATCATCGTAGAAAGATCACTTTTAAAATAAATTTCGTATTTGTTTATTAATTAACATTATAATCGAAAATAGCGACGCATACAGACTAATTGTCTCTAAGAATGTGCGGATCTTGACTCCTTTAGATGCTAGTTCTAGTTTTGCTTAAGATCTAAGAGATTCTCTCTTAAATATATATGAATCCAGAGAAAATTTATGATAAAGGTAGTTTATAAAATAAATGTACGAAATATCTTTAATGCGTAATATTCAAACAATAAAGATAAATAATGAAAATGTTCATATATTATTACTCAGAGATGTGTGTACACTTAAAAATGAGTCATCATGTATAGATTATTACTTGGAATCTTCGTCGTCTCCAAAGATTGTGTCGATGTTGCTTTCATTATTCTTAGGATCTGTAACATTTTCTCGTGATCGAGGACAACAGTCCATGCTTGATACTAGGTACTTAAATATCTAAAGTGACTTCCCCAAAATCCTTTAAGGGGCATACATGTCCATCCAACTTTAGGCCTCTCATGCAATACATATTTATATTTTCCCACTTTTAGGCTTTAATCAGGTTGTAATTAGAACCTCTATTGAGCCCCTATGTCCTACCTCACTGCACCATCGGAGGCCTAATGTAGGATATCGTGAGAGCCTATATTGAGCCTGCATCTGTCCCTATTGTAGTATTCTTCTGTAAATTTCTTTGCAATTTGGAGTACAAGGACCCTCATTTATAAAATGAAATAGTTATGCAACGTCGTTAAATGTTCGCTGCTATTGAAACACAGACATCGGTTGCTGCAATTGAGTTTTCTTTCTAGACTACGTACTGATGTTTCACTCCTGTTTTTTGTGATGGTTCACTACAAATCAGAGCGATTAAGCAGTCATTTAATATAAATAATCCGAATGACTGAAAAATTTTCCAACAATATCTGTCTTTTGTTACAAAGAAGCAATTTTATCATATTCTTTAATAAATACTGATATTTTTATTGCGTAATATCTTATTTTAGTGCCACTAAATTACACATATAAATTTCATCGTTCTGAAGAATGATACCCACGCTTGAGGGACATATTATTTAAATAAAGATAATTTGGATTAACCAATGAGAATACGACTAGTGTCTTCTATACTGGAACATATGGAGATATATTCATTAGTCTCAAATCAAAAGTTTTTAGAAGTGGGTTTTCTTTACATAAAAAAATGAGAACCGTTATTAGTATTCTGTGCTCTATCTTTCTGATTTTTCCTAATCCTATAGGTGAATATAATAATATCTATATTTTAAAGTGCATTATTAATAGCAGTATATTTATTTCCGATTTGAAATTATTTAGATTGAAATAACTCTTCTTTTGTAAGTGCACAGTGTTCGCTAAATCTTTGTCACTGAATTATAAGTCCACCTATACTTTCTCTTTACAGAATTAATTTGGCCACATAAGCCGGATGCAGTCCATCCTTCTGAAATTCATATTTATAATATTGAATATTTCGAAGGCTTACGTAACCCGGTTCAACTTTCAGAATTAGAGCCACCACATTGCTATGTAGGAACAGATGAAGGCCACGAGTATATCATTGGGTTATACCTACTTAAACATATGTTCCCACTTCTGACTCCTCGAGCGGATCTTCATAATCGCTTAGGAAGAGTGAAAGTACGGATAAATGGCAACATTGCCGAGGAGATTGTACCAATATATGAAACCGATCCTCTGAATAGTGTCTTCGGTCGGGTTGTCCAGCCACGAAACATTCGTATAGGTGAGTTTCACTACTAAATTCGGGAGTATTGGAGAAGATAATTTCCACCGCGTCAAAAGGGGCGTTGAGGCCTTATAATAAATATGAACATTATAAGCAGTCCATTTACCGGTTTACCGATAATATGATTCTAATGGAACACTGGTAAAAATTTAATAATAACTACGTTTTCCCCTTAACACTATTATTTCTGGTCTTGCCGAGATCTGACCTTTGATATTATCCTTTCCTTATGCCCCGCAAGATACAAGTATGTTTTTGTCTTTTTCAATCCTTTTCATTCATTCATCCCACCCTTAACACTTTTGAATCGCCCTCCTGAGGTTGTCTCCAATATTTTTGTAAGTGGTGGCTAGATCCGCACGTAGCCTGAGCTTAAGGCCTGAGCTTGGAGAAATGTGTGTACCCCAATGTCATCCTTATACTTGTAAGATTTAAAATTTTTCTACGCACAAGAAAGTTTAAATTTATTTTTGATGTTGGATTTTTTGACCAGGGGAATGAATGTATTGATAATTTCGATGTTAATTTGTTTTGTCTACTTAGCTCTTAATCAATATTGTTTTAATATTGATGTAAAATTGTGAGAAAAATTCTCTCTAGCTCCGCTGGGGTTCGAGCCCCGGTCTTTCAGATTTCCATTCAAGATTCAACAAATATACTAAAACTATGTTCTTTTCTCGCGATGAAGAAACTAGCCTCTCCACTTCTCTGAAAAAATGCTTGAAAAAATTTTTCCGAACTTTTCAGTTTCTTTCTTTAAAATGTCGTCTATTGTTTGCTGTTAGCACTCAACCTGCAATTACTGATCTTGAAACAAGACCAACTTTTGCTCTAGTGGTAATGTGCCCTTGCACTTTTTGTAGGTTTTGAATTTTGGATCAAAAATCTTAACCACTATGTTGGATCCATCTTTTGTTTTTTATATTCAGACAGACCCTATCCTGATTTTGTAGGTGTAATACTGTCTGTCTTTGAACCAAAATTCAGAAAAATATCCGGAAGCGAATCATCAGCTCGTTGCAATCTTCCGCAAAACAATTCCTCTAGAGGAATTACAAACGAAGCAAACTCCAGCCTTCCAAGAAGTGATTTCGCCTGATGCCAGCACCACACTTGCAGAACTATAACTTTCTCCACATATAGTCTTATCATTTCCATCTTCTTTTCTGAAAAGAATCTTTGATCCATCCAGGGATTCCACATAGAACCCAGATACTCTAGTTGTCTTGTGGATTCAAAAACTGACTTTTGAATATTTACTTTCCATTCTCGAAGCGTGAGGAACCTTACTGTTCTCTTGCGCTGGACTGTCGATCTCGTATGGAAAAGAGAATTTAAATAGACTTTAAAGTTTGTTTAGAGATCTTAGGTTGGTTTAGAAGAACGGAAATTATTATTGGTTATATTATGTTTTGATAATGCGTTATGGAGAAAAAATAAATAATGATAAACAAAAAATGCAACAATGTTCTTTTAATTTTCTAAATTTAACTGCCTTTTTATACCGGCAGTAAAAGCTGTTGCGCATTGAAAAATCAATGAGTGTCATTTCGATAATGGACAAATATGTCACTTGGATTTAGAGAGTTGTGAATTTTGCCATTTCTGAAATAATTTTGAATAATTTCAATGGGATGTTTAACTTTTTAATTCTTAGTTCAGCAGATTACAATTTACGGTTGAAATGAATGCAAAGAACTGCTTCCGTTTTTTAAATTTGTAATTAACAAACCATGAAAACCATAACTAGATTGGACTTTTCAATTAAAATTAAATGAATTAATTAAATTAATCAATTCAATCAATTAATTAATTTAATTTAATAATCTAATTAATTGATTAATTTTCAATAAATGAAATTTATTTACTTATGAATTTTTTCTGATGACCAATGAAAAGATGGAACTTTGAACTTTTTGTGACATATTTAATAAAATTTCAGTAGTGTGTAAAAAAATTTTAGGCATGAATCTCCATAATAACATGTGTTGTACCGCGCCGAAGACATTCATTTCGAAAAAAGGTTGTTCAATGTCTCCATGATTACAGCTAATGGCTTATCCGAAATAAAAAAAAGCAACGACATTTTAATCTGCAAATCTATGGCAATAGAATGAACGAGTATTATTTCAAAAATTCAAAACTGAATAATTGACAGACTTTTGAAAATTAATTTTAAAATTTCACGATTCTTTTCGATAATTTTTCTCAAAAAAATAATAAAACCGCTCAAAATTTCCGAATGATTCTAGTTCGTCCTACTACTATACATGTGCCGAATCCACTATTAGAATTTCAAGGCAATCGGTTGAAAAGTTTTTGAGATAAAGTGGAGACAAGTTGTAAAAACACGTTTTTGAGAAAAACGCGTATATTTAAGTAAACTATGAAATCCTAAATCACCATTAGTATGCAACGCTTAGTCCATAGAGACCCACTC
>NC_046657.1:73632454-73651055 GCF_010883055.1 Belonocnema kinseyi | reverse complement strand
CATATTCAGCAGAAACCCTTGGTACAGGGACCCTCTATCCGCAACCCGAGGACGCGTTCGGTGGCTTTGTCATAGGCCCTTCGGTTTGATTCTATATATATACAGGTTCTCTAAAAAGTCCCGCGACGGTTGGATATTTCCTCAGGTAAAATATTTTTCAAAAAAGTGAAGGTCATTCCTAAAGTAAATTTCAACGAGGAATTCAATGGTGACCTTCATTTTGACCTCGAAGTTGATCTTCATGACTTTTTGAAGGTCAACTTTGTTTTTTTAAATAGAAACTCCCTTTTTTACATCTGCAATCGATAGAGCGGAAAGTTCTACGTTCAGGTACGTACCCGAGTCTTGGTAGAATTTGTTTTCTGAAAAGCTCTTCATATGCACGGGCATTGAGATTACCATCGATGAAGAAAAAGCCTATCAATGTATCATTCAAGATACCGGCCCAAACATTAATGTTTTGTGGATATTGTGTGTGACTCTCCAACATCCAATCAGGATTTGTGTCGGACGAATATCTCAATATCTACAATTTTGCCTGTTAACTTCACCTTTTAAAGTGAAAGTAGATTCATTTGAAAATACTGTATTGTACAAGAAAAGAGGATCTCTATCAATTTTGTCCATCATAATTTCACAAAATTCAACCCGACGATCAGGATCGTCTTCATTGAGCTCTTGTACCAAATCGCCTTTGTAAATTTATCAAATATGATTCAAGGAACTTCTTAAGTTCGATACGATATTAAAGGGTTCTGTGAAGGTTTGGGTCAGTACGGGATCTTTTAAGCTCAGGTCCAACCTAAAAAGTTCCGATTCTTAGTTTGTGCAATAACCTCATTGCTCAAAATTGGTTCGCTATTCTGCTAATATACATATTAAAATATAATTATTTTCAATTACGAATAATAAATAAAAAAATGTTATTTTTTATTTCAAATAAGCACGCGAACGGCACCTAATAAAGCACATTATGCATCGCATGAGCAGTAGTGCAATTTGCCCATGTTGGGGACACTGATTACGGGGTTACTTAAAGATTGTGACGATGCAAGATTAGCAGCATCTAGGGGACGTAGCGAGAACTATTGCCTACAGCAACGAACCCTCCCCTTTCTAACTCTGATGTTTAGGTTATGTTCACTTCTCTTCCTGCTATGAATACATGAATAATAATAATCTATAATACAAACCAAATATTGAACAAAATCAAATCGATCAAATGCAATCAAATGTTAAAGTCTGTTGGAATCGTTCCATGATAGAACGATTCCGACATGCTTTAACATTTGTTTGTTCTTCCTACCATAGAACGATTTCAATAGAATTTAACATTTGACTGCATACGATTGATTTAATTTTGTTCAATTTTTCGATCGTGTTATTGGCGAAAATCCATTGTGAATGCAAGTTTATCAAGTAACAGTGAACTCACACGAGCGTCACCTAGGGGACGTAACAATTACTATTATCCTTTCGCCACTTTGATACGGGAGTGGGCACACCGTGCTCTAACTTTAAAGACTGTGGCGAATTTCAGACCCTGTGTCTGCTGTCAATTTTTTTGTGTGAAAAAGTGTGCTGAGTTCACAATTCGGCGGGAAATTCGCTAATTAATTTAAACTATTACTTTTTTGGAATAAATTGTGCGCGGAAATTTATTATAATTCCTTATTTATAGCCGCTTCTTCAGATGTAAAATCAACAACTCATTGGGCACAACATGTGGCAACGTCTTTACGACTTATTTGCGACAACTTGACGACATCCTATGTCCATGTCGTTAAGGTATCTTTACGAGATCGTAAATAAGTCGTATGATCTGACGATGTCCTTACGATATCACAACGACACCGAAACGACATGGACATAGGATGTCGTAAAGTTCTCGTAAAGATGCCATTACGATGTCGTAAAGACGTCGCTAAATTTTGTGCCCACTGGGAAGTGACCCATTGGGCACAACATGTGGCGACGTCTTTACGACGTGGTTACGACATCTTTACGACAACTTTCTGACATCCTATGTCCTTGTCGTTAAGATGTCTACTAGATCGTAAATAAGTCTTATGATCTGACGATGTCTTTACGATATCGCAAATACACCGAACCGTCGTGGAAATAGGATGTCGTAAACTTGTCGTAAAGATGCCATTACGATGTCGTAAAGACGTCGCCAGATTTTGTGCCCACTGGGGACACTTCGCTGTCGTTACCCTCCTCCAGGGTAAACTAAGGTGTACACTACCTACTTGTCAATTACCCAGCTCGATGTCACCCTGTAACCCACTGTACCCTAGCCGACTTCACTCACGCATAACAATTATCTTTAGGAGAGTTGAAAAAAATTTGAAAGAATATGGGAAATTATTATTCTTATTGTTTAAGTTATTTAAACAGTTAAGTGTAAATTATTTACTAGCTTATCTACATTCAGGAATGTAAAATATTCAAGACTGTTGAACTCTAACTAACCTCGTAATTTAATTGCCTCAGTTTACACAATAAATATTGCATTAAATAATTAATAAATACCAAGCGCTACTCTGTTTTTAAATACTTAGCTTTGTATCTATAAAATATTTCATTATGGTATTTTTTTGTAAAATGTTACTTTAATCATAATTTTATGCATTACGGTCTAAAATTTATTTTATATCTCAATTTTATCTCAGTGTTTTTCTTTTAGTTACATGCTTAAAAAGTGTTGCACTTTCTGTACATATTTTAAAAAGTAAACATTGTTTCACAAGATAAACCTTTAGGTTACCTTCAGGGTGACCCAACAGGGCTTCTCAGTGGGGCCAGAAGCGTCCGGGGATGCCCGAACTTTGTCGTTTAATGGCTGAGGCGGGAATCTTCATGATGCAGATTAATTTGCAACACATTAAAGGCACCTCGGCGGTTCTAGTCAGACGCATGTTAGTGATGTATATAGGGCTCGCCCCAATCCAAGAACCCTGGTTATACAGGGAAAGTAGTAGCGGCTTTTCAGGGTGTGGCACCATTTAAAAAGCTCCGCTCGAAAAAGCGCCAAAGGTATGCATAGCTGTCAACGGTATGGATGCAATTTTGGTGCCTGAGCTTTGCTGAAGGGATCTCACTGTTATCAAGGTGAGGCACCAGGGTGGAAGAGGGCAAAGACTAGAGGTTGTAATTGCCTCGGCTCATTTCCCTGGCGATGCGGATGGATCCCCGCCCCCCAGAATGGTGGAGAATATAAGCAGAGTCGATTTGAAACAATTTAGTCTGAGAGATAGTCTGAGAGATTTGGGTGCTTTTCAAGGTCCTTTTAGTGGTCCTTTCAAGAGTGGTGCGACGGTAATATAATGTTCCTTTTGTATTCGTCACGTACCGGGCGGGCAGAGTTATTTACAATAGTTGGCCGTCACTAATCCAACTCTCCCTTTTCAAATTTCTCTTCAAATTATTAACACTTTTTTTAATTTAATGAATTTTCTCATTATATTTATTTATAATTATAACTTATATGCTAATATACCATTTTCTAGTTGAATTCAAAAATGTTGTCTTTTTTGGTGTATCTCACTCCATTCACGAGAAATATCGTATTGATTCCAATTTTAAGCACCCATTGGGCACAAGATGTGGCGACGTCTTTACGATATCTTTGCGACAATTTGACGACATCCTATGTCCATGTCGTTAAGGTTTCTTTACGAGATCGTAAATAAGTCGTATGATCTGACGATGTCCTGACGATATCACAAAGACACCGAAACGACATGGACATAGGATGTCGTCGATTCTGAATTATTATGTTTTAGGCTGTTCACTATGAAATTTAAAAAAATCTTCTAAATTTTAATCCGAAAGCTTAACAAAGGACCTTTGAGTGTCGGCTACTCTATTGATATAACCCTCTGCTTGTTATTTATGATCGAATTCTTATTTCAATTTTAGCCTCTCTGCTTTTTATTTATGATCATATTTCTATTTAAATTTAGGAAAGGACGCTTTAAAGCTTTTAAAATATTTAAAAGATTTACCTGGACCTTTGTATATATCTACCTGAGTGCCTGCGGAGAATTTCTCTGAGCTTCTCTGACCCTAGAAAATCTTTAGAATATACTCAGAGATTTCTTTCGGTAGGGATGAAAGTAATAAAAAGCCGAAATACACTGAGTAGAAGTTAATTGTTAAAATGTAAAAATAATTGATATCGAAATTACTTTTTCAACCTTTACGTAAATTTGGTAAAAGTACATTTATACAATTTGCTCACTCTCTTTTATTTCTGCTATTTTTTTTCGACATGTACTTTTTCGTTCTTTCTGCATACACAGAAAAAAAGTCTTGATTCGAAAACAAATGTGGGCTTGTTTTAAGGTATAACCTAAACAAGAGCAGCTCCGCTAAAAACCAGCGTAAATTGAATTCTTTACAAAGAACTACTTATATAATTACAGGTTAGACCCAGTGTAGTCTTAAAAGTAGCTAATAGCGATAATATGGGCTAACATCAAGCCACTGCACGGTTTAGAAACTAGATGTTAGCTAGACGGTAGGCTAACATCAAGCCGCTGCATAATCTTAAAAGTAGCATGTAGCCAGACTGTGGGCTTACCCCGGTGGGCACAAAATTGATCGAAGTCTTTACGACATCGCTGCGACATATTTACGACATCCTATGTCCATGTCGCTTCGGTGTCTTTGCGATATCGTGAAGACATCGTCAGATCATACGACTTATTTACGATATCGTAAAGACACCTTAACGACATGGACACAGGATGTCGTAAAGTTGTCGAAAAGATGTCGTAACGATGTCGTAAAGACGTCGCCAAACTTTGCGCCCACTGGGACATCAAGTCACTTTATAAATTTTAAAAAGGTGATAAATATGACCTAAATAAAGCCTGTATTATAAATAAAATTACGCCTAGAAAACAGATTCTTTGAAATAAAAGAAAATTTTCTTTGATATAACATTATAATTATTAAAGATATTATTCTTTTACGTGGTTTAATTAAGTGCATTGTGCGCAACTATGGAAGCCTTTCTCATAAATATTAAAGTGTCTGCTCCAATATTGGACAGTTTCGAGCAGACAAGTCCTTCTTGGACAGTATCTCCGCCCAAATACGTAAAGATGCACGTCTATAGGTTGTTCCGTGATCTAGTTACTTATTCACTCAGTAAACAGAGTATCTACTCAAACAATTAAGGTGCGACCACTATACGATGCGTCTCGTTCAGCTCGCTAATTTGATGTGACGTCGCAATAATTTGAAATTAGCTATAGCTGCTCAGAGGTCTGAAAGCTAGAGCATGAGGGTTAAAGCAAGCCTCATTGCCTTCTTCTTCAGGGCCCAAATCTGGCTGCCTCAGGTCGAAGATCAAGTGGGGTTTGTTTTTAGTACAAAAGACTATGGGTTAACTATAATAGTGTTTTGTTTTGAATTAAAAACCCTTAATGACTGTTTTTAAGACATAATTGTAGTAAAATTTTATACACCAGCTTAATTTAAGGCAAAAAAAACAAGACCATCATAGAAGTAAGCCTTTTTTTCTGTGTACATATCTGCTTGAACGGGAGATAGTTTCTTCAGGTCCATTAAAAATACGTGAAATATTTGAGATAATAGGCGCTCTGTTAATTGCTAATATTTTTTAAGGATCCAATCGGCCTTCCGCTGAAGGACCAATTTTGTTACGATTTGAACCTTTACCCGACACTGTTTGTAAGGTTAGGATATTGTAGGGAAACATAGCAACCATCATTTGTCTAACAAAGGGAGCTGTCTTTGAATAAACTTCGAGATGAGTAAAACACAGAGGCTACTAAACTTATATTTGACGCAATACCATAAACATTCCTCGGCTCAGCATGACATTAAAAATACTCCTGAAACTACTACTTCTAAACACAATTGCAATCAACAATCAGCGAATAATTTCATCGCAATGAAGGTTCCGAGAAACTATTCATTCTCGTATTTAGCGTATGAAATAACTTTTAAGTTGTGTCTATAACGTAACTAATGATCGGAGTAATGCTGCTTAGAGTGTAGAGTGTTCGAAATCAGTAGACTGGGCATGTAACGCCAGTTAAGAAAGAATCAGTTTAGCATAGTGCTGCAGAATGAGACGACATAACGTGAAAAGCGTTTAATGCCGTACGACAACGCTGCAGTCAGTGTGAGTTAGTGATAATTAGTGCGAACAAGCTCGCTTAGTTCTGTACGAATGAAGTAGAGTTCTGATGATGTCGTTTTTTTCGCCATCGGTCCGGTAACACGTGATCGCTATAAGCGGGTGACATGTTTGCATTTTCACAGCGTGCTTATGCGTCAACCTTTTGTGTAGCAACTGTGCTCCTTTGCACGCAATTTTCTTGATTGTGAATCGAAAATTTGTGTTTGTAAACCTGAAGTCAGGAATTTCGTATCTTCCATTCGCACAATAATTTCTAACAGTTTTAGTAAATAAACTATTTTTTCTACGCGACAGTGTCAAAATTTTGAATTTATCTTGTTTATAAAAATTTTTATTTTAATAATTTACCAAATATTATCAAGCACATATTATTTTTAAAAATATTCAAAGAAATTCAGATTGTGAGTAAAAATGAGAGTCTGCAAGAAACGATATTAAAATTTTTTTAACGAAATTTGATTATAACAATGATTTTCGCTAATTTTTAAAAATATATTATTAAATTGAATGTCGTTCTTGCATTGACGCAAAAAAGCAATTTTAGCAAAAAGAAAAAAGTTTATACTATGAATAACACTACTTGCCAATTTGCTCATTACATTTGTTTTTAACAATTAAATGGATCAATAAACAATTATTTGTGCCCTGTAATTCGATATGAATCGACTTAAGATGATTTAAAGTTTAGTTAAGACGTTTTTGCAACATGAAAAATTCTCTTGTGAAGAATCTCACTTTTTTCATACTTTGAGTTAAAATATTATAAATAAAAAAAGAAGAAAACAGTAATTTCGAGGTGAAATTTAAAAAAAATGTAATGCACTTTAATTATGGAAAAAAAAGATCGGGCCACAAGTGAAGACTCTGGGCTTTTTTAGAGAAAAAAGTGCATTTTAACCCCTCCACTGTGACGCCGTTTTCGCAGAGCGTCGTTTAACGTCGGTTAGTGCAGTTACGCTCTCTAACGTACGTCTAACGCAAAGAACGATTGTCCGATGGCTCAAAATGTAAAAATCATGGACATGAAAATACAAAATCGATTAAAACAAGTCAATCGTCTTTTATAAAGACTAATAAAACTTACCTTTTAAGTTATTCTAACCTACAAGTCACTGTCTTCTTGCAATTTTTTTCAATAGTCATTAACGAAAAAATAAATGGAGAATTTTGTAATACAAAGAAATCTTAATTTATACCTAATAAAGCTTTTAGCTGGGACCAGGCCACTTCTACAAAATCCTCTGATTCATTTGGATTGATCTAATACTTATAATATTCAGACTTTCAGACCTAATTAGAGGTTGAACAACTAAATGCCTCCGAAGAATGTTAAAATTCGACCTGGTAAACCACCTGGGAAACCCGAACTTTTCTTTTAGAAGCCTGTTTTAGCATCTACATAAACGCTGGGTCTCAAAACTTTCCGATGAGTTTGTTTGAGTGACCTTAAAATTTGCATTAGAAACTCACGGAGTAATAGCAATACTTTTTCTTGCAGATTTAAAGCTGGTACAAAATGAAATACCTGCTGCAAGTCCTATAATACCTGCTGCAAGTCCTCGTACTTTAACCTAGCTGTCCCGATCAATTCTTTCCCAGTTTCTGTTGTTGATTTGCAGTCTGATGGGATAAATAATACCAAATTATCATCACGCATGTAGAGTTTATCTTTTGAAGTTTTTATAATCGAACACTCGTAGTTTGGGGAAAGTGTATCGTCTCGATCAGTCTCGTTCCGTTCTCGGTTGTTTTGTGATGTCGGAAGGCACGATTCAGTTCTGGCAATTTTATTCTCCTTTAATTCTATAGGCCTTAAATTATTGCTTGTAAAAATTAAACATTCTTTAAACTTAGCTTCCAGATATTCCCTTAAAATATACCCTGGCGGATCGAAGGAACCAAATGGAGCCTCTACAAAGTTCCCGTAAAGACCTCATTGGGTCCCCATTCAGAAATTTTTTAAATATCTCAAAAAAACAGCAACATCAACTTTCAAATTGTTGAAATTCGGATTCTACATTAAAATTTGCATTAGAAACTCACGGAGTAATCGCAATACTGTTTTTTGCAGCGTTAAAAACTTTAAAAAATAAAATACCTGTCATTTACATGGACCAAAGGCGACTTCAAGTGCTTCTTCTTTTAGTAGCAGTTAATAAGTGATCCTTCGATAACTTTAAGAATTTTGTCTGGATGCTAGCGCCACGCAGTGAAAACCTCAGACAAAAACGCTGCGATGCAAGTTAGGGAGAATTTTAGTCTTAAACTTCGCGTGCAACATACTACTTGAGCTATTATGATTGTGGTTGAAATCACCTTCAGCAGAAATTAATGGCATTTTTAAAAATTTTTTAAAGCTGCAAAAAAAAGTATGCCGATTACTTCGTGAGTTTCCAATAGAAAATTTAACGCAGAATCCGAATTTCAACAGTTCAAAAGTTGATCTTGCTGTTTTTTAAGTTTTTTGACAAGGAACCGAATGGGGACCCAATGGGGTCCTTACGGGTGCTTTGTTGAGGCTCCATTCGGTTCCTTCGGTCCGCCAGGATCGCCTCACGACAGCCAGAATCCGATAAATAAAATAAATCTGTGACCTCATTTACGGTGTGAGTAGTGCAGTCCCTGCCATGGTCGACAGGGATTACCTCACAACCGCAGGAACTTTCGATCCCAAATTCAGTGATGAATTGACACTGCTCATCATCAGTATTTTCATCCGCGGACTCGAAGGCTTCATCCTCAGGCATTCTCGATGCGAATGTCGTTTTCTCTGTCTTCAGGTAAGGAATGAAGGAACACAGGTGTTCAATTTAATGAAATCATCACCTTATGTACGGGAATGTGAGGCGAATCGTGTCTGTCAATTTCGTTGTCAAGAGTTGCGTCGCCCTTGAGTCCCCAGTGGGCATAAAATTTGGCGACGTCTTTACGACATCGTTACGGCATCTTTACGACAACTTTACGTCATCCTATGTCCAGGTCGTTTCGGTTTCTTTGCGATATCGTAAAGACATCGTCAGATCATACGACTTATTTACGATTTCGTAAAGACACCTTAACGACATGGACATAGGTTGTCGTAAAGTTATCGTAAAGATGTAACAACGTCGTAAAGACGTTGACACATGTTGTGCCCAATGGATCTGCATCGATCTTGCGTTTCGTGGTCGCAGGGATTTTAAAAAGAGCAACTGCATTCGAATTTGCGACGCCCTTTTTATAAACAATGTTTCAAGAATAATCAGCTAATCTATATTTCCAACGTAGCAACTTTGAATTTGGACTTTTAAGGTTATGAAGTCATACCAGTGACCTGTGGTCAGTTTCTAAAGTAAATTCCCTCCCATACAAGAAAAATACAGTCGGAAAGTTGCTACTGAGAATAAGATTGCCAGCAACTCCTTTTCAATAGTCGAATAATTCATTTCGGTGTCAGATAATGTTTTAGAGGTATAGGCGACCCAATACCGTAATTTGAAGCGTCACTTGAAACAATAAATGGCCTACTGAAATCTGGGTATTGTAATAGTGGTTCATTGCATAAAATGTCCTTTAATTTATTAAAAGACTCTTGCTGACGGTTTGTCCATCTAAAAGGGACATTCTTTTTTAACAGGTATGAAAGAATTTTCGCTATGATTGAAAAATCAGAGGTGAACCTGCAGTAGTAACCAGCCAATTCTAAAAACTGTTTGATGTTTTTTTATATTTTTTGGTCAAGGGAACTTACGGACGGCTTCCACCATTTTCGGATCAGGTTTCACCCCATCACGAGTGATAATGTGTCCGAGGTATGCAACCTCTTTACGCAAAAAGTTGCTATAAAAATCCCTGGCCCAGTTTTGATTTTTTCTAGATAACCCTCCTTAATATCCTTATTTAAAATTGGTAAGGTAATTGGTTTTTTGGTTCGCGCAGGTAAATTAGTAGTACACGGATTAGAGATATCAGCTAAGGGCAGTTCCAGCGTTACATTTTCTTTATTAAAATGTAATGAACCGGAATTTTCGAGAAAAAACTCGGTGCCCAATTTCCCTCAGGAAGTTATTGAAAAATTTTCTCGGACCAAATTAAATTTTACCTCCCTGCCAAGAATGTGTAATTTTATGCACCCTCGAGTTTTATGCACGCCCTGCCCGATACCTGTGAGGAAATATGTATTTGATTTGTCGCGCCGCAATTTTCCGTGTATACAATTTTCTTTAATCAGGTTTAGTTCGCACCCGGTATCTATTAAGAAGATTGCCATAGTGTCATGCAGTTTATTGTTTTTAACTTCAATATTCGGCCCATTAATTAGTTTGGTTTTTGAAATTGAAAGTACTGACCATTTGGTCGGCTGAGGCTTTGACTCATGCTCCTCGTGCTCGGACGAGGAGCATCTATGGAGTTTAAAGGATTCGAGGTGTTAGTGGAATTTTGAGCTTTTTTCAACTGCTCTAAATTTCTGTGGGCTGCCTCAGCCCACAGGAATTGCGCAATAATAACACGTTAAGCTTTGCCTCAAATTAGTGCCCTGAATCTTTCTTACAGCTTCATCAGCTCTACGTTTATAGCAGATTTCACTGGAGTCTCCAGTACCTGATCAATAATTACAACTACGCTTCTGCCTGTCTCGTGAATCAAAGCTCTCATGCTTAACATTAAATTTTGAGTTTCAGTGCTCAAATTTCAGATCCCTACAGTGACGAGAGGTGCGACCTTCTGAACCGCAAGTATAACACTTGAATTTGCCGTTAGAGTCTTCCCTGGGCACGTTTAAATTACCGATATTATGTACAGACTTTGTATTTTTACAAGATGTTTCATTTATCGAAATTTTACTTGATTGCCCTGTGGATGTAGAGGTTACTGAATTCTCTGCTTCGCCGTATAATCTTTTCCGACGCTTGAGGTCTCGCTCGCACTCTAGAGCAAAATTAATTGCTTGCTGTAAGGTTCAGGGATTTTTTTGTCGAACTCTAAATTCAAGTTCCCTCTGTAGACCCAAGCAAAAGCACAAAGTTACCTTTTGATTATATTCGCGGACTTTTAGAGCTGCTATGGAAGCAGAAGATTGTGATTCTGCGATTTCGACCATTTTCGAAAATAGATCCATGATTCTCGCGGCATAAGAAATTATTGTATCGCCTAAATTTTGCTTCACATGAGCAATCTCAGATTGTATTTGGAAAAGGGTTTTTGGGACACCGAAAGCTTTCTCCAACATATTTAAAAGTTCCTCAAGAGTCTCAACATTTACATTTTGAATGTAAAGTCCCGCCTCCCCTTGAATTGTTGGTTTTAATAATTTCAAAAGAAAGGGTCGAAGATTGGGGGCTATCTGAGCCTCTGCAATTTGGCACTCACACGCGAAAGTCTGGAAAGAAATATTACTTCCGTTAAATGCAGGAATAAGTTCCACTACAATTTTTAAAGCCGGTATATCGTTTCCCTTCAAAACGTTTGCGGGTGCCGTATGGTCAGAATAGCAGGGATTATCTGAGTGATCAGTTGAAACATTTTTATTTTCACTTATATTTACGGGGGGATATGTATCTTGGCGTCTTTCAGCCTCGCGGATTTTAATTTGACGACGAATAAATTGGATCGATTCACCTATTTCATTATCAAAAATAGTATTTCTTTCCCTATTCAGACGTTGGGACCCTACTCTATAATCTAAGGGTTCTAATGTACGGAAATCGTTATAACGCCCTACTTCACTATGCGAGTCCAGAAGTTCGTCAATGATATGCAATTATATTACGTGTTTTTAATAAAAGCAATTTCAAAATTAGGATCCAGTAAATTTTTGACAGTCAATATTACTTCATAGAATCTATCGTGAATATATAGATATAAATGTTACTGAAGCTTCATTAAAATTGTTAGATCAAGCACAAAATGGGATTCGACAAAATGAGTGAGAGACTGGACTGCTCAAAAGATACATTTTTAAATTTTAATTATTCCTTTAACCAAACTTTGAACTGTCTATTAGTGTTGAATCGTGTTGCTTGAAGAAGGCTGGATAACTTCGAAGTACAATTTTGCACACTACACTATGTTTTCGTAAATGACATTTCCCTCAATAAAATAAGGGTTTGCACTCCCGCACTCATAACAATTTGGCCGGAGCTACCTAGGTCCTTTCCCGAAGTCCTTCCCTCGATGTCCTTCGACGATCCTTGTAGAAAGATCCTCAGCTGGTGAAAAGGTTCCAGACAGCAGCTTAGGAACGCAGACACGCAGACGTCAGCCGCAAAATTTTTACATACATATTTATGTAATGCGGAGCAGGCAGGGATACACAAATCAGCAGCAGGTCAGCAATGCGGCAGGAACACAGGAATCATCCGTAAAAAGGCAGGAACACAGGAACGTTGAAGGAAAATGGCAGCTATAGATATCAGCAACTCACACAAATTTTAATTACATCAGCGATGGTAACGCCAAATATTAATAAAAATTGTCTACAAAAATTATTTTTTTTTTTTCATGCATAGAGAAAAAAAATTTTCATTAAAAACTAATATTTTTTTATAAAACTTCTAGATCTAAGAGTCCCTGAGAATACACAGCACTAGCACTTAACGAAACAACGCCAGGAAAAGCTCTCACGAGACTGAGTTTGCAGCGTATTCACGAATTTCCAGCAAATGAAAAATATTTGGATTTTTCCCGCACCAAACTATCCCGGAAACGAGCACCCATATATGTCACGAGCTGCGCATGTCGACGACGCGGACTTTAACTGATTTTGTAACACAAAGAAATCTTAATTTATACCTAATAAAGCTTTTAGCTGCGACCAGGCTACTTCTACAAAATCCTCTGATTCATTTCGATGGATCTAATACTTATAATATTCAGACTTTCAGACCTAATTAGAGGTTGAACAACTAAATGCCTCCGAAGAATGTTAAAATTCGAGCTGGTAAGCCACCTGGGAAACCCGGACTTTTCTCGCTTTTTCAGAAGCCTGTTTTGGCATCCACATAAACGCTGGGTCTCAAAACTCCTCGACGAGTTTGTTTGAGTGACACGGTGAATTCTCTTCAATACTAGGAGCCTTTATAAAGTATCCTCAAGGACCCCACTGAGTCCCCCTTCGGTTCCTTCTTGAAAAAAAAATTTAAAAACAGCACGATCAACTTTTAAATTGTTGAAATTCGGATTCGACCTTAAAATTTGCATTAAAAACTCATGTAGTAATAGTAATACTTTTTCTTGCAGATTTAAAAACTGTAAAAAATGAAATACCTGTCATTTACATGGGCCGAAGTCTTCTTCAAGTGCATCTTCTTTTTTAGTAGCAGTTTATAAGAATTCTGTCGTAAGCTTTAGCAATTCTTTTGTCACGAGCCGCACATGTCGAAGACGCGGACTTTATCCGATTGGCCGAGTTCAATCAGTGTTATCCTAAAAAGGAACCGGGAAATTGAAATATCAAATAAAATAAAACATGATTACGAGATAGAAATGACCAAAGGATTTATTAATAAAAACTCCCCCACAACTAAATCTGTCTTGGTCGCACTTCAAGACACCCGAACGTTTCCAGTTAAATCTGGTATTGTTGTGGATATCGAAAGCGAAAGAGAGTTTCACGCTCATAAATTAACAAGCTTCCTGAACGTGCTTAACCGAACCTAAGTAAATTGTCAAAATATCTGTTCCTGCGAAATCAGTTAACCTGACCACATTAGGGACCTATTTTCTCAAAAGTAATTTATGTTTGCCCTACCATCCAGACTTCGTTCTTCTTCCTTAATGCTAGTACAAATAAAATTCAAGGACTTACAAAAAGTCTTAAAACTAAATTTACAATAAATGAATAAACCGCCCTGGCGGACCGAAGACATTTTTCTAGCTTATCTTTGAAGGCAAATAAAATACAATTCTTCCTTAGTAAATGTACGCCCTTTCCCAAGATCTTTTCTTAAATATTATTAGCTTTGTACGTGAGAATTTCTTATTTTCAGGAATCCTAAAATATTCCATCGTAAAATCCTTACAACTTTCCTTGCGAACTTATTCCAAAGTTCCCGCATAAGAGATTCGATTAATTTAATCGAATAAGATCGAACGAAAAGCAATCGCGATAGTCGCACGTTACACTGTCTGGATGCTAGCGCCACGCAGTGAAAACCTCATACAGCAACGGTGCGTTGCAAGTGAGAGAGAATTTTATTTTTAAACTTCGCGCGCAACATACTATTTGAGCTATTATGGATGCGCTTGAATTCACCTTCAGCAGAAGTTAATGATATCTTTTAAAAATTTTGACGCTTCAAGAAAAAGTATTACGATTACTCCGTGAGTTTCTAATGGAAATTTTAACGTAGAATCCGAATTTTAACAATTTAAAGGTAGATCTTGCTGTTTTCTTGAGTTTTTAAAGAAGCAATCGAAGGGGGGCTCAGTGTGGTCTTTAAGGGTATTTGGTAGAGGCTCATTTTGGTTCCTTTATTCCGTCAGGGTACCTCCAGATGGTTAATGCTGGAATGTCTCCGAACAATGTTAAAGCTCGACCTAGTCAGGGGGATAAATTCTACGAATCCTGGGCTGTATACTTTTTCCCCTTATTCAATTTGTGCAATTATTAATATTTATACCGAAGAAACGTTAATTGCGGCTTCTGTTTCATTCTGTTACATTTGAATAACATAATCGATTTATTTTACTTAGTATCCATCTCTTACTAACCAAACGAATTAAAATTATTCATGATTTTGTTCTTAATTTAAATAATGGTAACGAAAATAACGAAAATTTCGTTATACAACAACGTAACGTAACCAAAGGGAACGTTTTATTTTGTTTTGTTTCATTCGGTTCCCTGGTAGAAATTAATTCTGATAACGTTGCTCCAAACAAAGAGAAAATGTAACAGTGGATTTCTGAATCAAATTGACTTACGTCAAAGAAATTTTCTCCTGCAAAATATAAGAAGTACAACATTCATCTGAAAGTCACGAACAAACTATCAAAGATGAAGATAAATTGCAAAATAAGCTTTGTCAAAGCTTTTTTTTCTTCTACTCGGTACAAACGTAGAGTCTTACTCGAGTTCACGTTTTACAATACCAAGCGTTCGTCTATTGAAAAACGTTTTGTGGAAAATGCCTTTTACTATGGGTGTCAATCAATGGGTATTGTATGAGATAACTATTGTATGAGATAAGCAAGGTATCAAAAATGCACACAGAAGACACTATAGTTAAATTTTTTTGCATGCAACATTTTCTGCTATTAAAGATTACATGATATTTGGTTAAAGTTTAACCTACGATAGAATAAAAGCTGTCATCTGTGGCGTCGTTAGCAGCAATGAAAAACGGCAACTAATGAGTGAATTCGAGGTATAAATCAGGACAACAGATTTAAAACACAGAAAAAACAAAAGTTAAAATTTCTTGCAGGTAAGACTTACAACGGTTAAAAATTAAACATATTTCGGCGAGAATTTCACCGAGATTAGAAGAATAATTCTGATCTCGTCTACTGCGTCACGCTAAAGTGAGCAAATTTCGGAAAAAACCTGTAAACATGTAGAAGACGATAGATAGCGCTGGCGTCTTAATTCTCGCTACATCTCGAATAAAAATCGAGCGATTATAAGGATGCTTTTACACGATTGCAGATCAGCAGATTGCATGCAGAAAGTCCCTAAGAGTGAAAGAGATAGAAAGTGTTTCTTCTGTTCACTATCTCTTTCACTCTTGCTAAATTTCTGCATGCAATTGCTGATCTGCAATCGTACGAAAGCGCCCTAAGGCGAAAGATTATCCAGGACCAGGCAAAGGTTAAAAATAGAAAATTATCTTCGATTCATGTAAAGTTCATCTGGCAAGGTTATTTTTTGTTGCGGTGAATCCACGAAGTGGTATAAGGAGACCAGAGATGGGTAAGCAAAATACCGTAGGTAATTTACGTAGTTTTTTACGGTAAATTACTAGGTATGTTACATGCCTAGTTTCTTACATGATGTAAATCACGCGTATATGAGACTTTACGTTTTGCATTTCCCGGTCCCCTCCAAAAATAAAACCTCTAAAACTTGTTTTCCATTGCAAACATTCCTTAAAATAAATTAAATAAATGAACAAAATCACATCGATACATAAGTTTATTATAATAAAGTTGGTTTATCAGTGTATATTTTATTAGGTGCAATTGTTTTCCAAAATTAAATATAATAATATATGACCAGTTTTTGAGCTTTGAAATATTAAATTGATCAATATTTCGTAATAATAATAAATATAAGCACACAGGTATAAATGTGAATAATATTCACAAATGACGAGGGCTTTTTAGATTAGAATAAATCGCCGGAATTCGTAACGTAACAATATTTCAAAATTATTTACATAACTGTGTCCCAGTAGGCAACTACCAGCAACATTCTTTAATATTATGTTGCAAAAATAAAACACTGCGCTCCATTTGGATGATTTCGATTATTTTTATTTACTTGAATACGTTTACAATTATCTCATTCCATGGAATTTAAGAAAGCCCGAAGTATTTTTGTGTTTTCTCTATTTCAGTTTATTTGACATTATTATTTTTCAATTAAAAATATTTGCATTCGAAAAAGAAATCCAACGAATGTCCATACCACAAATTAAAAAAGTAATATTATGCACAGTTCTACGGGTCCGACATCTTTGCACTAATTTGCTAGGTATATTACCTGTTGTCCACGTAAAATACTTGACTTAGGTATTTTATGTAAAGAACCTCCAGTGACGCGTAACTGCACATCCCTGCAGGAGACCCCACTTCTATGCGGGCTTTGGAAAAATTGTACGTGTAGATTCGGATTTAGTTAGTTTGCATCGTTCGTAGCGCTTCTTGCGGAAAAGCGTTGAAATACAAACTTTCCAAATGGCGGCGTCCGTTATAAATCGGTTGTAAGTAAACAACGTACATACCACGGAGTAATAATAAGGAGACCGATCACCGTACATACGTTCTGACTGCGGTAACTGTACATTTATCAATGATTTATATATAGCGCAATATATCCCGGACGAACCCCCATTCGGTTCGGTTTTGATTCCTCTAGAATCAAACTGAAGGGCCTATCACAAAGCCACCGAACGCGTCCTCGGGTTGCGGATAGAGGGTCCCTGTACCAAGGGTTTCTGCTGAATATGGTTACAAAAATAAATAGGCAGTCGCGGACAATTGTCCAGGGGTGGTCCCGAAGGAATTAACCCCCAAGCGGAGGTGTGAAAACCGTGCCGAAAGCTGAATGGCACCTGGGTGAGGTGTCTAGAACGGTGACTCTGGGATACCGGGCTACCTCTCAGAGTACGCAGCCTTATCCTTGCATGCGGGGCTCTACAAGGATGGACGAACCCCTTTCCCTAGCTTCTCGTGGGAACAACATTGAAAACACCAAACACAATTGTAGTAAGTGCGGTTCAAAACAACAGAACGCGCAGGGCTCCCGACAATGGGTGGGCCAACAGTGCCGACCAATCTAGAGCTAGGGGAGCCAATGAAAATGGATTCAATGCGATGGATCGGCGGGATCTCGTGACCTTTGGGTGGACGGAGCAACTGAATCACGACTTGCTAGACTGCAACGATGCGAGTGTGGCCAGTGAACGGGGTTACATGGCACGGCTGCATGCTCTGTGGTACGAGAAACACCCTGAGCTATCGCACTTTTCGCAGCAACGTCTGCGAAACCATGCTGAACTACTCCGTGAAAGGGGCTATGTAAGCGGAACGCCTACTCTACCACAGCTAGAAGAAGCCAGCAACAAAGAAAGAGAGGCGGCACTAAGACCAACCGCGGGAGGGCATCCAATAGATGAAGAACGATGCTTTACCACCCGGAGAAACATCAACACCAAGGTTTCTCTCAAGCCTAAAGATCTGGCTGAAATGGATGACGTGCTTCGTGGACATTTTTCCGGGGAATCCGATCTCTGGGCTATCAATTATTGTGTGTATAATGCAGCGAGAGCTTTGGCCGATGCGAACCGTAAAACAAAACCAACGGCTGATCATAAGACCGAAAGGCGAATGCATCAACTTGCCATAAAGATAGGCTGGGCAAGACAGTACGCGTTCCGTATTCAATGTGTGATTGACTACATCACATCTGGCAGAAATTTTACCGCCAAGGTTCGAAAGTTCGCGCGCTAACTCCGGACCCGTTATCACACACTTAACAAGTCAAAGCTGCTGACCATCAGGCAGCATATTGGTGAGAGAATGCGGATACTATCTAACGCTAAGAGAAGTCTAGAGCGGAGGGAGAGGTTGATCAGAGAAAATCAACAGTTTCTCTCTGACCCATCTCGACTCTTTCAAGACCCTCCAGTTACTGTCGAACACCCACCCAAACCAGAGGAGATCGAAGTATTTTGGAGAGAAGTCTACGAAGTTCAGCATAGACTGGACGAAGACTCA
>NC_046657.1:73627191-73632354 GCF_010883055.1 Belonocnema kinseyi | reverse complement strand
GGCGCATACTTTGAATAAAATATTTGTTATCATTCTCTTGAAATAAATGTGTTTTTTTCTTGAAAAAATACCGGTTTCATATGTATACACCTGGTATATAGCGCATTTTTTAAATTTTTGAGACAACGTTTTTCTAAATTTGAAAATTCTATGTATGGATATTTATAGTAATAAAAATAACAAACAATTCATATTAATGACTTTTTTTGACAAAAAGAAAATTCTCAGAGTCATAGCGTTTTCAAAATTTTTTTAATCAATCGAAAATTAAAATTTTAAGCCGAAAAACGCACGATATGAAAAAAGTCTAGAAAATAAAAACATTTCTTTTTAAAGGCCCCTCAAGATTATCATCACTAATTTTTGGATTTTCTTGAAAAATCGAAAACTCAAATTTTTATTGCACAAAAAATAATGGAAAATAAAGGAAATCCATTTCGTGGATAAACTATATAGGATACGAAAAAAAGATGAATTAACAAAACTGGTTATCCCAAAAAAGATCTACAATTTCGTTAATAATCACTTCTCGATAGCACGCGTACTTTTTGTTTTATTCGTGAAAAATAACGTTGAAAAAAAATAAAATAAAAAAAAATGTGTGGAAAAACGACGAAAGTTACGAGAAAAAAATCCAACAAAACCTGTTTACAAATGTCTGTCGGAAATCGAGCGCGCAGCGCGAGTCTCACGATGAGAATGTGTACCTCAAAGCCTGCAGAGCTTTGAGAAACTTAATCTTTGACAATACTTAATTACGTAGACTATTCAGAATATGAAGACGAATATAAATACTGTCATGTAAAAGAGATCTTTTTGATAAAGTTTTTTTGAAGCATTCCAATTGCAAAGACTAAATATCCGAGCGCGAAACGCGAGGTGTAATTATGTTCGAGCGTGAGGTGCGAGGTAACCTATTATCGAGCGCGAAGCGCGAGATTCAACCGTCAATATTATTATTCGTCAATATTCATACGAATATTGAATTGGTTTTATTAGTTCGGTTACAATTTGCAGAAAGCATATGGATATATTGAACCTTTGGCGTATTACAAAAATATATATACAATTTCTGAGCATTATATTTCAAGTCCATCATTATAACGAATTGGATTAAAATGAAATTTACTGGTCCAAAAGTGAGCAATTTTATTAAGAACTTATTCTTTTCGTTTAAAGCTTGTAGGATTTTATAGAAAAATGACTAATGGTTTAAAATGTTTATTTTCCTGTGGAAATTTCTACTGAATTTTGTTTTTGTTATTTGAAAATCAATACTTTTTATTCCAATTTTTATTTTCCCTTTCAAAATGCATCTTTTTTTAGAATAAATTTCATGTTTGTTGGATTAAAATGCAATTTACTTGTTCAAAAGTGAACAATTTTATCAAGAATGTCCAACAAACATGAAAGTTTTACAAAAAGAGATGAATTTTGAAAGGTAAAATAAAAATTAGAATACAAAGTATTTAAATTTCAATTTAAAAAAATATTTCAGTTGAACTTTCAGCAGGAAAATATAAATTTTAAACCATTCGTCAATTTTCTATAAAAGCCTGCAGGTTTTAAATGAAAAGGATAAGTTCTTGATAAAATTTTTGACTTTTGAACTAGTAAATTGCATTTAAATCCAAAAACATGAAATTTGTATTAAAAAGAGATAAATTTTTAAAGGGAAAATACAAATAAGAATAGACAGTATTTAAATCACAATAACAAAAACAAACATCTGGGAAATAAAAATTGTAAACCATAAATCAATTTTCTATAAAAGCCTGCAAGTTTTAAATAAAAAGGAAAAGTTCTTAATAAAGTTGTTCACTTTTGAACCAGTTAATTGCATTTTAATCCAATCTGTTATAATGATGGACTTGAAATATAATGCTCAGAAAGTGTATATATAGAATTTTATATTAGGCCACAGGTTCAATATATCCGTATGCTTTCTGCAAATTGTAACAGAACTAATAAAATTATTTCAATATTCGTATGAAGTTTATTTTATTTTATCATGCTTGTATAATGCATGTTTATTATATTTCATACATTGTATGTCAGAAGAGTAATAAATGTACCAGAATATTAATGTGAATTGATTCTTATTAAATTTCACCCGCATCTTCTGCAAATCACTTCTATATCGTAACAATTTTAAAACAATTAATACTTCTCAAAACCTTAGAATAGTGAATGTAGGAGTAAAATAAATTTTTGCCAAGAAGAAGTTATTAACGAAATATTTAGTCGTGACAACTTACGTAAAAAAATTTTTCATTAAATTTAAAATTAAATTAAATTAAAAAATTACTATAAAAAAATTATTTTCAATAAAAAATGGAATAGTTACATTTTCAGTTCTAAAAATGAATTTTCGGTTAAGGAAAAGAATTTTTGTATAAAAACTTATTTTCCACCAAAGAGATTAATTTTTTGCACCAAAAAACAAAGATTTTTCACAAAATACATGAAACGCCAAACAAATATTTGAATTTCTAAAGAGATTCTCCATCTACTATTGACCTAACCTACAATAAATGTCCATCGAAAAAAATAAAATTTTATGTAGAACATATAAATATTGATTTAAGTTTATCCTATTTTCACTAAGGACATTAATTATCAACCAAAAAGAAACCAGATGTTTCACAAAATACATAAAATTTCAACAAAAATTTTGAATGTTTTAAAGGAATCGTCAACTTCATTTTAAATTATTGACCGACGACATTAATTTTAAATAAAAAAGAAGAGTTAGTCATCAAGAAGGTTAACATTCTACCGCCTAAGATGAATTTTCAACCAAAAAGAATTATTTTTTTGAAATTGTTACATTTTCAACAAAATAATAGTCCCACCATAATTCTTTCCATTCATTCGATTCCTTTCATCCACACATTTTTTCATAAATTTCATTCACTCTTATATACTATACGTATATACTGTACGGTTGGTAAAAAAATATACTTATTTTTTATTTTATTTATCTTCTTTGAATGAATGTGCTAATAAAATATGCTCTTTCTTTTGTTTCGCATAAACTGCACATTTCGAATTTCGCGCTCGTTTCACTTACTTCTCTGGATGACCATGGAGGGCGCCAAATGTCAAAACCCTCTTTCAATTTGCCTCAAGGTGAATTTACACGTTTGTCGTATACAGGCGGAAAATGTATCTTCGTCTCACTCCTATGTCAAGATTTTATGCATTTATCTCACTCTAGATTTTCTACTCAACGGAAAAACAGAGAAAATCAACGGTGTGATAAATGCATGGTATCGTCACATGTTAGAATGAGAAGAAGATACATTTTCCGTTTGCAAACGACAGGCGTGTAAATACACTTTCGAGCCATTTCGTATCCAGTGTATCAGACTTCCCAATGGGACATAGAAGCTGTACGTAGATGCGGTACGGGGCGTCAGAGTGGGGAATTATATATATAGGACATCACATTTTCTGCCCTATCGAGGTGCTGCCCTCATCGTACTACGAAGTCGAATTCTTGTTTTCTCATTATTCGTAAAATATGACGGTAAGGCAGTAGAAAAATTTTTTGAGGTTAGAAAAGTTTGACATGTATGTATCGCTGAATTTTTTCAGATCTGAAGCTTGATCCCGGTTTTCGGTACAATCTTTTTTTATTTATAAAAAAAAAATGTTCTCGAAAAATCATATTTTTAATTTTAAAAAAAGTATTATAGAAAGACATTTCAAGATAAACAAGTGCTGAAAGCATTTTTCTTTGACAATTTTTTTTTTTTAATTGAAGTAATCATATATTTATACCAAAGAAACAACTTTTTTAATGTCTGAAGTATTTAAACATTATTGTTTAAATTTAAAATAATAATTAAAACAAATCATATTTCTGGATAAGATATTTAGGCTGAAAATGTATATAATATTTTTTAAATCACAAAAGTTCTTATGAAAAATCGCAATGTTAATTGAAAAACAGGTGTTTTTATATATTAATTTGTCGGTAAAATTTTTTGCATAATTTTAATTTTAAATTCAAACAATAAGTTTTAAGACTTTAAATATTGAACAAAAATTTATTTGATAATAATATTTTATTATCGTAGTTTTAATAAATAATTAATATTGATTAAGAAACAATTTTATTTGGGGAGTCTTATTATTTGGGAATTTTCAAATTCGTTCAAACTGTTCAGGAATCTTATTAGTTTTGGAATTGTATTTTTTGAGACAGAGAGTTTCACCGAGTAGGGAATTTTATTTTTCTGGATATTTCAGCCGTCCCCATAGAATTACAGAAAATTTGCTCTAATTATAATTTCGGCGCTCGAACTTGTTGATTTTTTCCTACAGTATTATTAAAAAGAAATGTGTATGGAATTTTTTATATCACAAAGTTAAAGATAATCTCAATTAAAAATTTAAAAATTCGCTGTACATCCAATTTTTATTCTTGGGTATTGACCATTTTTTTCTAATCCATTTCAGTGACAGGTAAACAGGGGTGATTTTCTCTTAGAAAATAAGTGATTAAAATTTGAAAAAATTGGGTAGGCTTTTTTGACATCTAGGTATGTAAAAAAGGCAAACTGCAGAAAATTTAAAAAATAATTTAAGAACTATTTATACTCTTTTAAGATACCAATACAATTTACATAACACTAATTGTAAGATTTGCAAATTTTTAGGCCTTTAGTTTAGGAACTTGAATTTTAACGTTAAAATTGCTTCATTTTCAGAATACAGCCTTATTATTTGAATTTTCAGAATTTTTAGAAATTTTTAGAAATTGTTAAAAGGCGAAAAAGTTTGAATTTAAAATTTAAAAATGCGAAAATACACCATTTTCCATGTTCATTTGCAATCCAGCGAGTCACTTTCTTTCGCTTGTTTTGAAAGTCGATCCTTTGCTTTCAGTTTTCTTTTTAAACTATACTTTGAATTCAACGCATTTCAAATTAAATTTTTGCTGCTGCATTTAGGTTGAATTATACAAAGGTTTTTTGTTTTATATATAAATTAATTAAAACATTTGATTGGTTTTTCACGACTGTAATTTATAATTCTAAAATGGAATAATTTTAGCTCAAACATGAAAAAGTATAGACTGATTTCATATTTAAAGAGATTCTATCACATATATTGAACTATTAAAACCTCTGACCTTTTTTAAGGTTTTTAAAA
>NC_046657.1:73624704-73627091 GCF_010883055.1 Belonocnema kinseyi | reverse complement strand
TTGTTTACTAAATATTATTTATTTATTGAAAATACAATAATCGAATATATATTTCTGGATGAAAAAATTTGTTTCAAAATGTGCATAGTATTTGAAAAAAAAACATAAAAAAGTTTTGAAAAATCAAATTTTTTATTAATAAAAAAAAATAAATAAAAATAAATTTTGATATAAATCGTTGTTGAATTGAATCCTGCAAAGTTTGTTTCAAAAATGTTATTATGCAGGTACGAAGAAAATTTAGGCAGAATATTTTTTTCTTTCAAAGCACACGTGTTTTTTAATGTATTTTTTAATACAATTTTTATAAAATTATTATTCAAGTGCCGGAGATTTCATTTTTTGGGATTTTTCATTCATCCCTTTTGGAATTTTTGTTAGTGGTCCCATATTTTTATACCTCCTCTTAAAATTATGTAATTTTTCAAAATAAAAAGTAAACATTTGAAAACATTTCAAAATCATCAAAAGTATTTATTCTCTTTTAAATAATTTCAAATCTTTTAAAATTATTTTAAAAATTTTTCGGAACTTTTAAATGTCTTTTAGACTGATTCCCATTTTTCCTAACATTTTTGTAAAATCCTGCACACAAAATTACTTTAAGAGCTTCCAGATTTTTTCTAATATTGTAAATCTTTTGAAATGTTTTGAAATATTTCAAAACATTCTCTTTGAGTTATGTACTTTTTCAAAATAAAAAATCATTTTAAATCTACCCAGAAATTTTTATTGTTTTCCTAGTATTTCAAAATTATTGAGGAGCTCCAAATTTTGTTCTTTTCTTTGTAACATTAAGAAACCTTCAGCTTATTTGATCTTTTTTCTAAATTAATGCTTATTTAACTGTTCTTTAAGAATCAAAATGAAATAATTTTACCTTCGAAACACAAATAAAAAAATTAAACAATTATAATCGTAACATTTCAGGTTTAAATTTGTCACTCTGAAATTGTGACAATTCATTTTCAAATTGTTTACTATTGAAAATTGTTTTTTTTTTATTTCCAAACCAAATAGATTAAAAATGGAATATTTTATACTGAAATAATGCTTCAAGAAGATTTTGAAATTGAATAAAGGCGCTCATTTAAGAAGCCATTAATTCGAACTTTACACTTGTGTCACTACTAAGGCTTATTGCAATTAAATTAGTTCAAATTTTAACGTTAAAATATGTAATTTGTATCATTTTGAACAGATCTAGAATCACCTTGTAAAATCAATCACTGTTTAGTTTTTAATACTCGAACTGCAGTTCAATTTTCAAATTTACTTTCATTTTCTGATTTGTCCGGGTCGCGAGTGTAGCTTAATATTTAAAACAACTTTAATTTTTTTGAAATTGTAATTTTTCGGCTGTAACTTACGGGACAATAATTTTATTCTTTGAAAGATTTTCTACAAATCTTGTTGATAATTTCTACATTCTCATCAAAAATGAAAAGGTATTAGTTTTTTACGAAAAATAACTTTTTCGGATTTTATCAAATGTCGACATTTTGAGGCCCCGTGAGTCAGAAAAACAAGTTTTTACGTCGGGGTCTGTTTGTCTGTCCGGCGTCGTCGCTGTTGTTGTCTGTATACCGGATTATTTTCGAAATACTGGTCTGATTGGATTGGGCTTTGACACACTGTTCGAGGGACCAAAAAGAAAGATCGAGTTCGCTAAACAGCCATTTTTGATAAAAATCCAAAAAGTTGAAGCTTTTTCAAAATTTTTGAGACCACTTTTTTCAAAATTTGCAAATTTTATCGACAGCTATTTATGATAAAAAAAATATGAGCAATTTATCCTGACAACTTTTTTTGATAAAATCAAACTTACCAAAGTTAAAGGATTTTTAAAATCCAAACAACCAAACGAAAATGGACATTTGAAGCAAAAAACGCTTGATATGGAAAGAAGTCAATAGGCGAAAAACGCTACTTTTTCAAGGCCCCATGACTATTTTATCACATTCTCATCCATAATGAGAAGAGTTTTATGCGAAAAATGATTTTCGCGAATTTCGTTAAATTTCGACGTTTTGAGGCTCCTTGAGTCAGAAAAACAAGTTTTTACATCGGTATCTGTCTGTCTCTCTGGCGTCTACGTCGTCGTTATTGTGGTTGTCTGTATATCGGATAACTTTTGAAAGAATAGTCGGATTGGATTGTGGTTTGACACACAGATTTTTTTATTTTAAGAATTGTATATAAAAATTGTACTATTTTTATTGTTCAATATTCAATATTCAATATTCAATATTTTTCACAGAAAATTACCCTGAGTGACAGAACGAAATCGGAAACAATTAGATTATTTATTTTAATTAGATTATTATTTTTACAAAAATCAGACGTTATTTTTTTACAAAAAAAATAATTTGTGAAGGGGGGGGGGG
>NC_046657.1:73622908-73624604 GCF_010883055.1 Belonocnema kinseyi | reverse complement strand
TTCTCGATATTATTATAACCCTTATTTTCAGGACAATCGCGAGAAATATGACCTTCCTTATTACAGATAAAACATGCCCTTGGTCTCTCAGTAAGATTCCTGTAATCACGCGCAAAGTGACCATTTTTATTGCAGTTAAGACAGCGCGGACCATTGAAACTTGTGCCACTTGTGCTCCTACAATTTCGTGTCATGTGTCCGCTCCTGCCGCATCTGTAGCAAGAGACGTCAGATTTTGAGCCTTCGCCTCCGCCTCGACCGTTTCTATCGTTTCTATCACCGCCTACACTTCCTCCTCTTCCTCTCCCAGCGCCACGACCAACCTCACACCTTCTTGAACGCGCGTTGCTATACTATGGTCGGAATCGACCGCGCTGATTATTGTGCTCCCTCATTCTCCCTAAATCTTCCGACTTTTCTTCATTGTCGCACTTATTCCCTACAGGTTTCCGATCCAGACTATTTACAAACTCTAAGTCCCATTCTGCTGTTCTACCCAAATTTATTGCTTCTTGTAAAGTTTTCGGATGCTTAAATTTCACACGCAAAACCAATTCATTTTTCAAACCGCAAATAAAATTTTCACAAGCCGTATTTCTTGCCGACCTAATCAGACACTGAGCATCTTCCGGAGAATTTTGATCTTCCAACAATTCAATCATATTGTCTAAAAGTTGACTTGCCCGGGCCCCGAATTCACTAACGAGATCCTCGAGGGTATTAACATCGCGATCTGCAAGGGCATTATACGCATCCCCTACAACCCTAGAACGTACAACTAAAAATAAATGTTCGCGATCTTCCACCGCAATTGAATTCCTAGCAAAAATACAATCTTTAATAAAACGACCCACTGACATATTTTTACCATCGAATTTTGCTGGAATAAAAGTGAGTGCGGCCTTGAAAGGGATTGGTTTTTTCGGCTCTTTCTCTGGTAGCGCAAAAATACCAGAGCTACTGGCACCTGAAGAAGGATCCGAGCAGGAGGATCGTGAAATGTTCGAGCGATCAGCTATACGGTAAACTGCTACCGGGTTTCGCGCTGCATTTAGAGGTTCTAAAATTTCCATATTTCCCTCAAATTCTACTTCGCTTTCATCATTAAAATCCAAGACAGAATGAGCTCGCTCTACTTCTTCCTCGAAATCTGTTTCTAAATTATACCCTCTCGCTCGAGTGGGACCGGCGGGACGACCACGAACGGTGCCCACTCCGCGGCTGCCAACCGACCGATACCTATTCACACCCCGTCTCTGCACTGCCCCCGAACTCGGACCTGCCTGTGCCACTGCAACTCTGACGTCACTGGACTTCCTGGTAGTTGCAACAGCGCTTGCTCCTCGACCACCCCTCCCAGATTTTCTGACCCCACTTCGCGTACACATTTTAAATTCTGTTTCGAATTTCTGAAATTATGTAAAAATATGAAATTTGTATTGCTTCTGATTATTTTCGATTTCCAGGAAAAGTTCGGTAAACATTTACAATAAGTTTTCCTACCCGAGATTGGCTTCGCAACTGAAAAATAGAAAGGGTAAATCGAGTGCCCGGAGGTCCCTCAAAACTCAAGCAGTTCCGAGACACTCAGTCAAGATAGTTTACATTAACGTCTAAGCCGTTTGATTCTACGCCGGCGTTTCGTTATTAAACCTAAATTATGTGTCCTGCTGTCGAAAAGTATTACATTACAGAT
>NC_046657.1:73621681-73622808 GCF_010883055.1 Belonocnema kinseyi | reverse complement strand
GGTAGAGGGGGTTACGAGATTACAGTATGTACAGGCGAAGTTGAAATTCCAGAGGTGGAAAAGCGTATGGAAATTATTAAAGAGTGTCATGATTCAACCGTGAGTGGTCATAAGGGTGAGACCAAAACCTTGGAAAGAGTTCGTGAAAGATTTTATTGGAAAGGTATGAGAGATGACGTAAGAGATTATGTAATAACATGTGAGACATGTCAAAAGCGAAAACTGACAAGAGTAAAGACAAAAATGCCTATGCGGATCACTGACACTCCTACTAGAGTTTTTGAGAAAGTACAAATTGATATTGTTGGCCCTATGCCCGTAACCGAATCAGGAAATCAATGTATGTTGACATGGCAGTATTGTTTAAGTAAATATTCAGGTGCGATTCCACTTTCAAAAATAGACTCGCCTCACATTGCGGTAGCACTAGCAGAACATTTGATTTGTGTTTTTGGATGTCCTGAAATAATACAAACTGATCAAGGGTCTCAATTTATGAGTAACATTATGAACAGTATTTGCTACACTATTTAAAATTCGGAAATATCGATCTAGCGCTTATGATCCGCAATCTCTAGGAGCTTTAGAAAGGAGTCACCACACATTTGTGGAATACTTACGCAATTATAGCGAGCGAAGTAATTGGGACCAATGGCTTCCGTTTGCGATTTTTTCTTTCAATACTTCCGTCCATGAGTCCACCGGTATGACTCCTCATGAAGTAGTCTTTGGGAGAAGAGTACGATTTCCTTCCGAATTTGGGGATGAAAAGATACCTATGACATATGTACAATTCGTCGACGAAGTCTTGAATCGGATTGTCGAAACAGAATCACTTGCCTCAGCCCGTTTAGAAGCTGCGAAAAGATGTTGCAAAAAATACTACGATCAAAAGATCAATGAAAAAAAGTTTGAGCAAAATCAGTATGTTTACGTGTTAGTCAACATTAGAGAAGACAAATTTGACGACTATTATTCAGGTCCATTCAAAATCGTTAGAGTCATTGATGATCTTAACGTAGAGATGCAAATTACACCAAAGCAAACTTCTGTCGTTCATGTGAATCGAATTAAGCATGCATTTTTAAGATACGTTTAAAGTTCAGTTGAAAAATAAATATTCAAAT
>NC_046657.1:73618709-73621581 GCF_010883055.1 Belonocnema kinseyi | reverse complement strand
AATAAACAATCTGACACTATTGTAACGCAGTATTTAAAAATGGTAAAACGATTTTAAAATTCACAATATTTTATCATAGAACATATAAAGTAACAACAGATATAATTACTAGTTATTTTTATCATGTAATAATATAAATTAAGTATTTTATAAAAAGAAGCTTATGCCAGGATATTTAAAAAGGTTTATTCGAATGTTTTTTTTTTTTAAATAAATTTATTTATGCTTAGTTCTAGGAGATATATTGAAGCTTGATGTAAAAACAAATCGTTCCAGTTAAAATTGCTTGTTTTGTTGCAAATTGATATTTGGATTTTTGTGTCTGTATTTTTGTCGTGGGGTGAAGCTGCAATTAAAATTATTGAAGAAAATAATCAGGGACTATGGAAATAAACTATCGGAAAATTGGTATTTAAATTTCGTAAAAATTAATATAAAAATAATTCGGTGGCGGTTCCAGAAAATATTTATTCATAACAATAATTTTATAATTTATACAAATTTGAAATAGAAACGGGTAATCAAATAAAGCCAAATGGAGTTTTCAAAATTCATCCTTAGACGAATAAAATAAGCTACTGGTCGCATTTGAATAAAGCATTGCAGTTTCTCTAAGCTACTATATTAGATGGGAATATGCAAGCTGCCATTCTGGTTCTCCGCCAAATTCAAAATTGCTAAATTGATATCGAATTATATAAATACACTTAAATGATATAGATTATTACAATGATATGACTATTACAATGATTATTATAATGATAGATATACTGAAGCATTGTTATCAAAACATAAATTATAAATTATATTACGTGATATATTATATAAAATATTTAAATTCGACTATATGATTTTTTAACCCACATATTTGCCAAAAAGTAGATCTTGCAAAAATTATGATTGTAAACGAAATTTTACTCAGTTTATAAATAGGCATGCGATAAAATTATAATCATATGATTTTTTAAATAAATATTAACAAATAATAAAATAATAATTGACTATAGGTCGAACATTAATACAATAATTTTTCAATAGTTTATTATAATGGCTATTTATATTTCACATTATACGTCCTTTTTATTTGCGTGGGTTAATGTGCGTCGTTCTGTAGAAAACGGGTTCCTAACCTTACTTTCTTCTGGATCTCATTTCGCTTTAATATATAAAAAAAATGCTCATAAGCAATTTAGTTGCATGTAAACGTAATCTTCGGACCCCTTATATTTGAATTATATTGTGATAGTCATAGATATTAATAAAAACTTCGCAAAATGTTGAATTTAAATTTGGTTTCCATTTGTCGCTTCTACAATTTATGATCCACGTTGACAGTCTTTCTCTTCGCCCTAGTAGAAAACGGTAAAGTTTAAATCCATTCACACTTCTATTTTTACAAAACGGAGAACTGCAGCAGACCATTTTTCTTATATTCTAAACTTAATTTTAATTAAGCTATACTACATGCTTCTCGCACCGTTTCCCACGAACTGTCCAGGAACCAGAATGGCGGTTGCATATTCCTGTCTAATATAGTACCCTAGTTTCTCCTAAGCCGAGAGATAAAAGAAAAGAATTAAAACAACATTAGTTAAATAAACTATTTTGAATATTCTAAAGTATCCTTAGGTTTATTGAATTTTAAGACTTAATTTACGTGTATATCATTGATAAAAATAAACTAATTAAGGATTCAATAAATTTCTTCATTTTCATTTTATGGCCCATGAAAACCACGGAGTAATAATAAGGAGACCGATCATGCTGTACAAAGCATCTCGATTTTTGACTGCGCTAAATCTAAATCTATTGCCAGACTTGGCGTTTAAACCGAATGCTCACAAGGAGGGGGACATGCGCACTGTGATTTGCTATCTCCTTTTCTCCCACAAGAAATGTGCGACTGACTGCCAAACTAAAAACTGAGGTTATATTCCTGTAAATATTGTCAATGGAGTAGGTGAAAACATAGTTATTCCTTTTGTATTTTTGTTTTAATAGGATGTTTGACACTTTGGAACACAACACGCCATTTTTTCTCGCTAGATTTTTATTTTTCAAAATTCCAATGGTGAGGCTTACTTGACTTTGCAAAAACTTTGGCAAAAAATTGATATAACCTCCATTTCTGCCGCTGTGTGGTTGTCAAGCACTGGCACCAAAGAGATTATAAACGTAGATGCGGTGCGGGCTTAGTTGCCCGCCATAAATATAGACGGCGCGTCCGGCGAAAAAATGTAACGAGCGGAACTGAGTTTACGCGCGGAACAGTCAAATACTTCAAATTATGAAGTATAGGGTTGACATTAAAACGTCCACTTGCAGATGAGAATTCAACGATGTCGAGTCCGTTTCCACAGTGAAGGGTTTGGAAACCCAACTCCCGCGATGAAATCTCGTTCTGAAAATCTCCTAAATTGTTTATAAATAATCAATAGGTCTTTCAATTGATTAAACAGAAACCCAAAGTGAAATTACAATGATTTTATTTCTATAAAGTGTCTCGAAATGGAATTTTGTACAAAATTCGGAATCCCGCTCAAGAACGAGTCGCGCTCGTGTACAAAAATGATCTGCCCTTTGAATTCGTCGCTGGGAGCTTCGGTACTGTCGCAGCGGTCCTCCAACTTCCCCCACATTTCCATACATTCTTACATTATTCCTTAGCCCTCATCCC
This sequence comes from Belonocnema kinseyi, assembly GCF_010883055.1. Classification (NCBI taxonomy): domain Eukaryota; kingdom Metazoa; phylum Arthropoda; class Insecta; order Hymenoptera; family Cynipidae; genus Belonocnema; species Belonocnema kinseyi. The sequence continues at coordinate 73,618,904 of NC_046657.1, read as the reverse complement.
TACTCCTGCATGATCTAAATTCTCTTGTCGAGTTCAACTCCTCGCATCTAACCTCCCGACCCTAATGGTTGATTGCGTAATACCTCTGCTCTGCCAAGAAAAGCCATCGAGAGCGATGAAGTTTGAACGTGACATTTTATAAACAGAGATATTGTCGAGTGCCCGGAGGTCCCTCAAAACTCAAGCAGTTCCGAG
>NC_046657.1:73610546-73618609 GCF_010883055.1 Belonocnema kinseyi | reverse complement strand
CATTTATGTATTAATTTTAACTTTTTTCAAATGCTTTACTTCTTTCTGGATAAAAATAACTAAACCATAGCTAATCAGTTTTTTTATGAACATATACTTCGTTAAAATTGATTTTTTACATCTTCTCATAAATTGGAATTTCTAAGAAAAAATATACAAATTATTCATAAAAGCTTATATTTCCTCTTTCAAATAAATTAAAAGAGTGATTCATTTAGTTTGAAGAGATAAAACCTGATATTTTAATTACTGGTCACGTTTTGTTGCGTAGTTCTCAATTTTACACAGTACATTATTTTCTACAGAAAAAAACAAAAAGTGCATGTTTTGATAACATTCTTTATTTTCTTACCCAATAGTAAAATTTTCAGCTATTAAAGATAAATTTTGAACGAAAAATGAAATTGTTCAATTTTCAACCGAAATTTTGAGTTTTCAAAGAAGAAGATTAAGTTTCTACTAAAAAGACAACTTTTACACAAAATACATACATTCCCATACTTAATAATTTAATTTCTAATTGAGAAAGGTAAATATTCTACTATAATAAAACGAATTTTCAATAAAATGGTTAAATTTTCAACCACAACGAAATTTATCTAAAAATAGAATAGCGAAATTTATAGATAAAAAAAATTGAATTTTCAACAAAAGAAGTAGATTTTTAACTAAAAGGGAAAAGAATTTCAACCAAAAAAGTGAATTTTTCAGTAGAATAGTTGAATTTTTAGTCATAGAGACGAATTTTCATCTAAAGTAATTATATAATGTTTAGCCAACAAAAAATTACTTCCCAACAAAGTAGTCTAACTTTATCCAAAAAAAAAAAAGATGAATTTTCAACGAAAAGTTGAATAGTTGATATTCCCACCTAATAGGATTTTAGTATTAAATTAAATACAGTTGAATTTAAACAAAAAAGTTAAATTTTTAATAAAATAGTTCATTTTTAAATTAAAAAATTAATTATAAAAAAATATTCAATAAAATAATTAAATTTTCATCAAATGAAATAAATTTTTAAAAAATGTTTAAACAAAAAAAATAGTTCAATTTCCAGTTAAAAAATAATTTTGGAACAAAAAAAGGAAGTTTTGAAACAAATAATTAAATTTTCAACCAAAAATAATGTATTTTCAAACAATAAGGTAGATTTCCTACCAAAAAGTCGAATTTTCAACCATAAAAAAATATTTTCAACAAAGTAATGGCATTTTTTTAAGCATTCGCATTTTTAACTAAAGAAGTTTATTTTTTACGAAAATAATATAATTTGTAAACAATAACAATAATTTGCTTAAAGAAGATCAATTTTCAAACACATAGTTGTATTTTCACGTAAAAAGATCTGTTTTTTGAAAAAGAAAAACGAATTTTAAAAAATAGTTAAATTATCAACCGAAAAATGATTTTTCGACCACAAACATTATTTGCTGAGCATCCCGATTAATTATTAGCCAAAGGGGATGAGTTTTCAATGAAATACAATAATTTTTATCTACATAGTTGATTTTTAAACTAAAAGAGGCGAATTTTTCACAAAAAATTGACAATTTGAATTTTCAGTTAATTTTCAATGAAAAAATAAAATTTCATTAAAATGGTTTATTTTAAACCAAAAAGATGAACCTTCAACTAATAACGTGAAATTCAATAGTTGATATTACAACCAAACAAACATTTTTAAATTAAAAATCCTTAAATTGAACTGAAAAGGACTAATTTTCAATAAAGCATGTCATTTTTAAAATAATAACATCAGTTTTTGACAAAAAATAAAACAAAATAAATCAAAGACAAATTTTTAACGAAATAGTTCAATTTTATACCAAAGAGGAGAAACTTTGACCAATAAAATATTATCAAAAACAGTTGAATTTACCCCCCCCCCCCCCCCCCCCCCCCCCCCTAAAGAAGACGGCTTTACCCTAAAACAATTTTTTTTCGAATTTGAAAATATCGTTATTTTTATTTTTCACTATAAAAAATATAAAGCTTTTAAAAATATCTACCCTGAAAATTTCTTTCAGTAAACAATAATATTTTGTGAAATTGAGAATTATGCAAGAAAAAGTGACCCTACTTTGAAATATTAAATTTTTTCTTTTCAAATTTAATGATGGGCACTTTAACTCTCTTTTACAAATAAACTATAAACTATTATTCATCATTTTTATGTCCCATTTTGTCTTTTCAAACTGAAAGACTAACACTCTTACGGTGTTTTATGTTTCAAATAAAAAATGTTATCAGTTATTTGTATAAGGAAGGTATTTTTCGTTTGATCTGATTTGAATTTTCGCGTCACATAGACTAAAGCCACTAGTGTCACCTAGTCCCTAAACTCTTGAACTATTTTTGCGACTGATGATTTTCTACTATACCGACAGTAATAGACGAAGTTTGAACTATTTTTCAAAAAGTTTTGACCAGAGTTCAGAACACTATTATTTTGATTTTATTAATTACATCATTTTAAAAAATCGTTTCTTATCAGAAAATTATTTTGCGAATTTCAATTTTAATTTTGCAATTTCAATTGCAAATTTTTTTGTTCTCAAAATTAGTTTTGTCTTTGCTTTAAAATTTGTTTTTTCATGATAAAAATTGAACTCTATTCTTGAAGATTCATCTTTTGCCGTATAAAATTATTCTTCTTGTTTGAAAGTTATCCTTTCTGGGAAAAAACTCTTTTCTTATCTTGATGAAAATTCGTCCTTTTTTCCAAATTATTTTTTTACCAATAAATTTAAATGTTCCAGGTTTGGCTAAAAATTCATCTCCTTAGTTTAAAATTTAATTATATTGTTAAAATTTTCTATATTTTGTTTAAATTTAGTTTTTTTTTTTTAAATAGAAAATTAGTCCCTATATTTGAACATTCATCTTTTTGGTTATAAATTAATTTGTTTGGCGGAAAATTCCTTTTGTTGTTTGTTGAAGATTATTTTTTCATACTTAAAATTTAACTATTTACACCTATAATTACACTATTATTTGTTTGATTGAAAACTGATCTTTTTTTGTAGAAAACTCAAACGCTTGAAAAAACTATTGAAAATGAGGTTTTTTAAGTTTAAAATTGATAGTTTTATCTGAAAATTTAACAACTCCATTTTCAGTTCAACATATAGGGTTTTTAGTTGAAAATTTAACTATTTGGTTGCAAATTTATGTTATTTTATTGTAAATTTATTTTTTCAATCATTTTTTTTATAGAGGAGTTAATTACTTCTTTTCAAAATTCGTTTTTTTTTAAAATTTAAAATTCGTATTTTCTAGTTGAAAATTTAACCATCTTGTCGAAAATTCTTGTTCTTTTTTGAAGATTCATTTTTTTCTTAATTTAACTTTTTCAATTAAAAATTGAGCAATAACATTTTCGTATAAAAACAGTATCTTTTTTAGTTAAAAGTTTATTTATTTAATTGAAAATTTTACTCTTTTGTGGAAAATCCGTTCTTTTTTTTAGTTCAAATTTTAACTTTTAATCGCATATTAAGTTATTTTATGTGTTTGCTTGAAAACTGATTTTTTTTAGTTGAAAATTAGTCAATTTAGTTCAAAGATGAATATTTTTAATTAAAACTTCTTGTTTCTTATGATCAAAATTAATTTTTTTAACATTAAATTAAACTAATTCATGTATGGTTGAAAATTTGGTGGTTAAAAGCTAATGTTATTTATTCCATATTTGGTAGAATGTTCTCTTGTTTCTTTGAAAACTTTATTTTTTTGTTAAACATTTAAATATTTTGTGCAAATTTTTTATATTTTACTAAAATTCTTCTTTCTATTAGTGAAGTAATCTTATTCTTTAAAAATGTATCTTTTTGCTTAAAAATTCAGTGTTTTTTCAACATTCTTTTTTTTTTGGTGTTAAAATATATTTTTTCCTCATAAAAATTGCACTATAATTTTGAAAAGTTTTTTTTTGTTTTGGTATAAAGTTATTCTTCTTCATTGAAAGTTTATCTTTTTGGTTAAAATTTTTTTTTATCTTGAAATTTAACTTATTCCATATTTGACAGAAAATTATTTTTTTTTAGTTAAAAATTTATTTCTTTAGATGAAAACTGAACTATTTTATTGAAAAACAATTCTTTTGTTAGTTGAAAATTAATTTTTTCAATGCAAATTAAACTATTCTATGTTTGGTTAAAAACTGTTCTTTTTTAGTTGAAAATTAATTTCTTTATTTGAAAATTAAACTATTTTGATGAAAATTCGTCTTTTTTAGTTGAATATTCGCTTTAGTTTAAAATTGAACTATTTTGCTGAAAATTCGCTTTTTGTTTATTACAACGAAATTTTTAAACTAAAGTCGCTATAGAATTTTTTTCATGGAAAATTAATTTATTTAGTGTAAAATTAAACTGTTTTGATTAAAATTCTCCTTTTTTGCTAACAAAAATGGTCTAAACTGAACATTTTTGTTTTTTGTTGAAAATTAATTTCTTTAGTGGAGAACTGAACTAGTTTGATAAAAATCAGTTCTTTTTATGGTTCAAAACTAATTTTTTTAACTCAAGTAGCTATTCCATTTTATGCTCAAAACTGGAAACATTTTTTAGTAAAAAATTTTAATATTTTTTTGAAAATTCTTACATTTTGTTAAAAATTCGTCTTTTTAGTAGAAAGTTCATCTTCTTATTTGAAAAATCATCTTCTTGCTTGAAAATGCAGTATTTTTTCAACATCCTTTTTTTATAGTTTATTTTTTTTTTTTTAAAATGGAACTGTACCTATTCTTAAAAATATTTTTGTTTTTGTATAAAGTTATTCTTCTTTTTCGAAAGCTTATCTTTTTGGTTTAAAATTAATTTTTTAAATATAAAATTGATCTATTCCATTTTCTGATGAAAATGATCTTTTTTAGTTGAAAATTCATTTCTTAGTTGAAAATTGAACTATTTTATTGAAAACCCGTTCTTTTTTGTTCGTTAAAAACTTTAATATTTTTGTTTGAAAATGCTTATATTTTATTAAAAATTCTTCTTTATTTGATTAAATTCGTCTTTTTAGTAGACAATTCATTTCGTTTGAAACTTTTGTAAAATTAAACATTCTTTTTTTTGCTTCGAAATTTAGTTTTTCACATTAAAAATTCTACTATATTGTTAAAAATGCCTACGTTTTGTTTTAAAATCTATTTTTTCTTGTTAAAAAATCCATGTTAAATTTTTGTCTTGTATGTTAATTTTTCAATTTAAAATTCAACTATATATTAGTTTGTTGAAAACTGGTCTTTATTTGTTAAAAATTTAATACCATTTATTTGATGAAAATTCATCTTTTTTAGTTGAAAATTCACTTCTTTAGTTAAAAATTGTAAACTCATTTAGTTCAAAATCTAACTATTTTTTTAGAACTTCGTCTTTTTAGTGGAAAATTCATTCCTTTCAAAAATTATTGCATTTTTTTGCTTAAAAATTTATTTTTTCTCGTAAGAAATTCTACTATATTGTTGAAAATTTTGACATTTAGTTGAAAATTGGGTTGTATATTTTTGGTATAAAGTTATTCTTTTTCTTCGAAAGTTTATCTTTCTGTTTTAAAATTCATTTTTTAAACCCAAAATTTACCTATTGCAATTTTTAATGGAAAATTATCCGTTTTAATAAAAAATATATTCCTTTAGTTAAAAATTGAACTATTTCCTTGAAAAGCCATTCTTTCGTCAGATAAAAATTAAATTTTTTAAATTGTAAACTAAACGATTCCATATTTGGTTAAAAACTGATCTTTTTTAGTTGATTATTAATTTCTTCACTTGAAAATTGAAAAATTATGATGAAAATTCGCTTTGTTTTTTTGTTGATAAGAAACTTTTTAAACTGAAGAAGCTATAACATTTTTGATGAAAAATGTACATATTTCCCTGAAAATTCTTTTATTTCATTGAAAATTTGTCTTTTAAGTAGAAAATAAATCTTATAATTCAAAAATTCACAATATGAAATTTATTCCATTTGAATTTTCGCGCAATTTCGACTGAAGTAGTTAGTGCCACCTAGACACTAAAGAGCTGAACTATTTTTGTGCCGATGATTTGCTACTATACCGACAGTCGGTGTATAAACATACATCTCGAAAAACTCAAATTGGAGGTGCCTTCTAAATGACTCGTACCTCATACCCGCAGTAATAGATGAATTTTGAAGTATTTTTTAAAAAACGTTAAAGGACAAGAACACCATCGTTTTGATTTTATTAAGTACATAATTTAAATATCTCGAGGAATAAAATCTTAAAGGAAAAGGGATTTGTACTTCAATATGGCGAACCACGACAAAGGACGCAGGAAGTGGGGAGGAATTTCACAAGGTACTTTTATATACTTGCAAAACTTGTATTGTTTTCGGACAAAGAAAAAACGCTTTCACCTTTTATTAAATAAGAATAAAATCATTTTTGGGTGTATTTCGATACGGATTTGTGCCTCAATTTCTCAAACTAACCTCGCCAAACAAGCTAACCTCAAAATTTGGAATATGCATCGTTCGAAAAAAATTCTTCACAACATGCATTTTCGACTATTTATGCAAATTTGAAGCAATTTCGGGTTTATTCATTTTTTTATTTTGCTAATTTGTGGTTATCTTCCTTATTATATTAATAGAAAACAAATAAGCGCGCGAATCTTATCAATTGTTTTTTTTGTCTCACGCAATTTTTAAATTAAAATATGAAATGAATGGTAGCACAAAATTATTTTAGTTTATGGCTTATATTATCTGTGATAATAAAAGAGAAAAGTTTACAACTAGAAAGAAATTTTAAAGTAAATAAAAAAAGAATAAAAATAACAAAATCCAACCCAATGAGTGAATTTTTAATAAAAAATTGAAAATAGAATAGCAGATTCAGTTTAAAAAATGGATTTCTAACCGAAAAAAGTGAATTTTCATCAAAGTCTTTCAATTGGGAACTAAAGAAGTTTATTTTTCAACTAAAAACATAAATTTTCATCAAAATGGTTAAATTAAAAAAAAAATTCAGATAAAGAAATTTATGTGCAACTAAAAAAGATAAGTTTATGATTAATACAGATGAAAAAAATAATTTTTAACATACCAAGGAACGGGTTTTCAATAAAATAGTTTAATTTTAACTTAAGAAATAAATTTTTTAATAAAAACGATTATTTTTCATCAAAAAATGGAATATGTGAATTTCAAGTTTAAAAAAAAAAGAAACAAATTGTCCATATAGTTGAATTTTGAATTAAAGAAATTAATTTTAAACTAAAAAAAGAACGGATTTTTAACAAAAGAAATTAATTTTCATTTAAAAAGGATCAATTTTCAACCAAACATGAAATAGTTTAACCCATAAACGGCCAAAACGCCACTACCGGGACCCTGCTTTTCAACGGCCAATAACTAAGACTATTCGACACTAGAAAAAATTGAGACACATATATTTTTATTGCTTAAGATCTCCTCTTTCCGACGGTGCCAATGAAATTCCTCAAAAAAATTATTTATTATCCCAAAATGCAGTTTAAACAAAAAAAAAAAACGTGATTTTTCTTGCCTATTTCTTTTGTGAACCATTTTCCAAAGCTTTTCGAGTCTGTAATTAACCTGGAATCTCACTAACGGGTGGAATAAATGTCTAAACTTTGAGAATCCATGGTTCAAAGATCGATTTTTCGTTTTAGTATTTTCAAAATGGCGTCTTAATGGCAAAATTTTTGTGAAAACATTCATAAATTTTTTTACAATAAACGATGCGCTTTTCGGAAAAATCATCAAGAATAAAAAGTTCTTGTAATCAGCCAAGGAATACGCCTGATTTTTTTCGAAGCGTTTTGAGCAAAATTTTGGATTTTGCATATGAACAGTTTTTGCAAAATTCAAAATTTTGCTCAAAACGCTCCGGAAAAATTCAGGCATTGTCATCCTGGGAATTTTCGAGTACACCCAGCAAAAAAAATGCCAAAGCGTAAAGCCTCGAAAATTGCAACAAATTCCGAATCGGAATGGGATTCCGATGAAAATGATGAACGTATCATCATACCTAATCCAGATTACTCTGGCTCTGATGGAGATGATTCA
>NC_046657.1:73577154-73610446 GCF_010883055.1 Belonocnema kinseyi | reverse complement strand
TTTTGAGGAATTTCATTGGCACCGTCGGAAAGAGGAGATCTTAAGCAATAAAAATATATGTGTCTCAATTTTTTCTAGTGTCGAATAGTCTTAGTTATTGTCTGTTGAAAAACAGTGTACCGGTAGTGGCGTTTTGGCCGTTTAAGGGTTAAATAATTTTTTAACTAAAAAAATAAAGGATTTAAAATAAAAGGGATAATTTTCGAAACAAGAATTAAATTGTTAAACTTTGAGTTAAAATAATTAACTAAGAAAGAAAAAAGAATTTTCAACCAAATAAATTAATTTTCTACCAAAAAGATCAACTTCGTCAAAAAGAATAATCTTTTACAAAAAAAAAAGAAGTTTTAGAAAAATACTGCAATTTTAACTGAAAGGCATACTTTTTAAATGAAAAATTAAATTGTTAAATTTTGAGTAAAAATAATTTGTAACAACAAACATTTTTCCACCAAAGAAATTTTTTTTTAACAAAAAAAATAAATTTTCACCTGAAAAAGGAACGAATTTTCAACAACAAAAAAGACAGAAATTTTCAACTAAAAGGAGTAATTTTAAAAATAAAAATTGAATTGTTAAAGCTTAAAAACAATTTTTAACGACAAAAAATTGTAACCAAAGAAGTTAATTTTTTAATTAAAGAAGATTAATTTTCAATTGAACATAAAATAGGTTTAGTCATTTTTTTAACTAAAAAAAGAAGACTTAAAAAAAATGTGTAAGTTTTCAAATAAAAGAGACATATTTCGAAACAAAAATTGAATTGTTAAATTTTCAGTAATATACTTAAATTTTCAACTAAAAATAATTTCTACGAACAAAATTCCAACCAAAGAGTTTTTTTTTAAACTAAAAAAAAATTAATTTTCAACTAAAAAAGGAACGGATTTTCAACATCAAAAAAGACTTAAATTTTCAACTAAGTAAATTTTAAAATAAGAATTTAATTGTTAAAGTTTAAAAACAATTAATTTTTAACACCAGAATAAGTATTTTTAACCAAAGAAATTAATTTTCGATTAAAAAAAATAATATTCAACTAAACATAAAATAGTTTTAATTTATTGGCTGAAAAATTAATTTTGAATTAAAAAAGACGGATTTTTAAAAAAATACTTCAACTAAAATGTTTTTAAACTAATTTTTCAACTAAAAAGAATATTTTTTCAATGAAAAATTGGATTGTTAAACTTTGAGTAAAAATAATTAATTTCCAACAACACAAATTTTCATCCAAAGAAATAAATTTTTTGCCGATAAGATAAACTTTCATCAAGGAGAAAAATTTTGTAATTAAAAAAAAGAAGAATTTTTCTTAATCCCTCTTTTTTTGGTTCAATATCCATCACTTTGTTGAAAATTAGTTTCTTCAACTGAAAATTTAATCAATCTATTTTTGGTTTAATTTACATTAAAAAAATTAATTTTATACTAATGAAGAACGGATTAAAAAAAAAACCTTATTTGTTTACTAAAAAAGGTTTTTTTTTCAATTCTAATAATTAAATTTTAAGTTGAACAGAGTTATTTCATACAAAAAAGTCGATTTTAAAGCAAAAAATTAGGTTTTAATCAAAACGATTTAATTTGAAATGAGATTAATTTTATACTAATGAAATGATTTTTTAACAAAATGTTTTTTTTTGTTGTAAAAATGTAACTTTTTGGTTGGAAATAAATCGAAATACTTGATTGGCTCGTAAACAACCTGGATTAATTTGGGAATTTTGTCTAGTATTTGTTCAAAGATTTACAGAAATGGATTCAATTTTCAATTAAATAAATAAAATTTTAATTAAAAACGATAATTTTTCATCAAAAAATGGAATAGGTAAATTTAGATTTTGAAAAATTAATTTTTTACTAATGCAGAACGACAAGAAAACTTATTTTTGGCTAAAGGCGCAGCTTTTTGTTTAAAAATTAATGAATTGTTTATCAAAAAAATTCAAAATACTTGCTTGGCTCTTGAAAAACCTGGATTAATTTCGGAATTTAGTACAAATTTGATTAGAGATTCTGCACAATTTTGGTGAATTTGTTTTTAATTTTATAGTTAAATTTTCAAATAAAGAAATAGCTTTTTTAATAAAAACGAAAATTTTTCATCAAAAAACGGAATATGTACATTTTAAGTTTAAAAAATTTATTTTTTACCAAAAAGATAAACTTTCATCAAGAATAAGAATTTTGTACAAAAAAGACACAAATTTTCAATTATTAAAGAAATTAAATTTAAACTAAAAAGGAACTGGTTTTCAACAAAGAAAAATACTTACATTTTAAACTAATAGGAATAATTCTTCAAATAAAAATTGAGTTGTTACATTTTTAAAACAATTTTCAACAACAAAAAAAGAATTTCAACAAAAGAAATTAATTTTCAATTAAAAGGATCAATTTTCCATTAAATATGAAATTCTTTTGATTTATTGTTTCAAAAATTAATTTTGAACTAAAAAAGAATCATTTTCTACAAAAAAGAAGAATTTTTAACATTATAGTTGAATTTTCGACTAAAGAAATGAAATATTTTAATTCGCAGTTTAAAAAATTAATTTGGTACTCAAGAAATCGGCAAGAAAACTTAAATTTTTTGACCAAAAAAGAATAATTCTTCAATTGAAAATTAACTTGTTAAATTTGAAAAACAATTAATTTTCAAGAAAAAAAAATTGTTTTGACCAAAGAAATTAATTATCAATTAAAAAGATAAATTTTGAACGAAACATTAAATAGTTTTAATTTACTTTCTGAAAAATTAATTTTGGTGTAAAAAAGACTGGATTTTCAAAAAAAAAAATAAAATACTTAAGTTTTCAAATAAAAGGGATAATTTTTGTACCAAAAACTGAATTTAAAAATTTTAATTTAAAATGTAAATTAAAAAAAAAGAATTTTTAACCAAAGAAATTAATTTTATACCAAAAATATAAAAAGAATAATCTTTTACAAAAAAAAAACTAAATTTTTAACAAAATACAGGAATTTTCAACAGTACAGTTGAATTATTAACTATAAAAATAAATTTTGAACTAGAAAAATAATTAATTTTCAAAAACAAATTTTCAACTAAAGAAATTAATTTTTTACCGTAAAGGTAAACTTTCATGAAAAACAATTTTGTATAAAAAAAGAATTTTTAACAGTATAGTTTAATTTTCAAATAAAGAAATGAATTTTTAACTAAAAAAGAACGGATTTTTAAAAAATGCTTAAATTTCTAACTAAAAGGGATAAGTCTTCAACGAAAAATTAAATTGTTAATGTTTAAGTAAAAATAATTAATTTCTAACCAAATTTTTTCAACCAAAGAAATTACTTTTCTACCGAAAAAATCAACTTTCATCAAGAAGTATAATTTTCCACAAAAAAATTTAATAATATAATTGTATGTTCAACTAAAGGAAAGAATTTTCTACTAAAAAAGATAAATTTTTAATCAAACATGAAATAGTTTTAATTTACTATCTGAAAAATTAATTTTGAACAAAAAAGAACGGATTTTCGAAAAAATACGTAAATTTTGAAATAAAAGGGATAATTTTTGAATCAAAAATTTATTTGATAAATTTTTAGTTAAAATAATTAATTTTTAACAATTAAACAAATTTTAACCAAAAAAAAAAATAAATAAATCAACAAAATACAGGAATTTTCAACTAAAGAAATGATTTCATTTTTAAAAAATATTAATTTTCAGCCAAATAAAAAATACTCTAATTTACAGTTTAAAAAATTACTCTTGTACTAAAAAAGAACGGATTTTCAAAAAACGCATGTTTTAATTAAATAAATTATTTTTAATTGATTAAATTTTTACTTTTTGTATTGAAAGTTCAACTGTCTTCTAAAAAATTCGTCCTTTTGGCTTGAAGATTCAATTATTTTATTAAAATGTAAACTGTTTTTAGTTGAAGTTTAACCTTTTCTTTTTGTTTGAAATTCAACTATTTGATTGAAAAATAATCTTTCTTGGTTGAAAATGAACTCTTTTTTTGTGTGATGTTTCTTTTGTAGCTACTTATTTATTTAAAAAAAAAAAACAAAAGATATTTTTTTGGTCAGAAAATCGAATAATTAAATCTTGCCTAAACAAAACAAAAATCATAAAAAAGTATCAATGTTAAAGCAAAAAAAAGTAGGTGTCAACTAAAACGATGAATTTTTAAATGAGATTAATTTTAAACAAAATGTTTTTTTTTTGTTATTACAAATGCAACTTTTTGAGAAAGTTGGAATAATTTGGGAATTTTTTCCAGGATTTATTCAAATTGTTGTGAATTTGTTTTTAATTTTGCAAATATCAAAGACTACAGATCAGAAAAGGAAAGATTTACAGGAATGCTTTTAATATTCGATTAAAAAATTCATCTAATTTAAGATATTTAGGGTATCTAAAAAGACTAATTTTTTAAATAAAAATTGAACTGTTAAATTTTAAAAACAATTAATTTTTAATTAAAAAGATCAATTGAAAATTGAAAATGAATTTTCTACAAACAAAAAAATCAACAAAATACAGGAATTTTCATTTAAAGAAATTATTGTCATCTAAAAAAAAAATATCCATTTTCAACCAAAGATAAAATAGTTTAATTTACTGTTTACAAAAATTGATTTTGTGCTAAAAAAGAACGGATTAAAAAAAAACTTATTTTTCAAGGAAAAAATTAGTTTTTAAATTATTAAATTTTTACCTTTTTGTTTGAAAATTTTACTGTTTGATTGAATATTCATCTTTTTAATACAAATTCGATGTTTCTTATTTTGCTACTAATTTGTATTAAAAAACTAAAAAAGTTTTTTTTTACAAAAAATCGAATAATTAAATCTTTAATTAGATAAAATAATGTCATACAACAAATAATCAATATTAAAGCAAAAAAAAAAAAAAAACAATATGTCTTAACTAAAACGATGAATTTTTAAATGAGATTAATTTTAAACAAAACTTGATTGGCTCTTGAGAAACTTGGAATAATTTGGGAATTTTGTCCAGGATTTGTTCAAATTGTTGTGAATTTGTTATTAATTTTGTAGATAACGAAGACTACAGATCTGAAAATGAAAGATTTACAGGAATGCGTTCAATATTTAACTGAAAAAATAGCTGTTTTCTCTCAAAATAGTTTAATTTTCACTTAAAGAAATTAACTTTAAACTAAAAAAGTAACAGATTTTCAACAACAACAAAATTCATCTAAAAGGAATAATTTTTTTAATAAAAATTGAATTGTTAAATTTTAAAAACAATTATTTGTAAACCAAAAAAGGAACAGATTTTCAACAACAACAAAATTCATCTAAAAGGCATAATTTTTCAAATAAAAATTGAATTGTTAAGTTTTAAAAACAATTAATTTTTAATTAAAAAAGATCAGTTTTGAACGAAAAATGAAATAGTTTTAATTTACTATTTAAAAATTTAATTTTTTACGAAAGAAATACTGTGAGAAAACTCATTTTTTAACTTAAAAAGTTTGGATTTTCATGAAAAAATCGAATAATTAAAGCTTAAGTTAAAAAAAAACTAAAAAGATGAATTTTTAACGAAATATTTTCTTGGTTAAAGACGCAACTTTTTGGATGAATTAGTAAAAGGAGTAATTTTTCAAATAAAAATTTATTTGTTAAATTTAAAAAAAAATTAATTACCACCAACAAAAAAAAGAATGTTTAACCAAAGAAATTTATTTTCCATAAAAAAGATAAATTTTCAACCAAACATGATATAATTTTAACTTGCTGCCTGAAACATTAATCTTAAACTAAAAAAGAACGGATTTTCAAAAAATACGTAAATTTTTAAATAAAAGGGATCATTCTTATACAAAAAATTTAAATGTTGAATTTTAAGTTAAAATAATTCATTACAAAAAAAGAATTTTCTACCAAAAACATAAATTTTAATAAAAAAGAAAAATCTTTTGCAAAAAAAAAGAATTTTCAGCAAAATACAGGAATTTTCAACAGTATAGTTTAATTATCAACTATAAAAATAAAATTCGAATTAAAAGAAGAACGGTTTTTCAAAAAAGACTTCAACTAAAAAATTTTTAAACTAAATTTTTTAACTAAAACGAATATTTTGTTAACCAAAAATTGGATCTTTTCGGCTGCAATTGTCTTGAATTCGTCTTATTGAATCTTTCTTGGTTGAAAATGAACTTTTTTAGCTACTTATTTGTAAAAAAAATACTAGAAAAGTTTTTTGTTGTCAAAAAATCGAATAATTAAATCTTGAATTAAACAAAATAATTTCATACAAAAAAATCAATATTAAAGAAAAAAAACAAGTAAGTCTCAACCAAAACGATGAATTGTTAAATGCGATTAATTTTAAACAAAATGTTTTTTTTTGTGCAAATGCAACTTTTTGGTTAAAAATTAATGGATTAATTATAAAAAAAAATTCGAAATACTTGATTTGCTCTAGAAAAACTTGGAATAATTTGGGAGTTTTGTTCAAGATTTTAGTAGCGATCCTGCACAAAAATGCAAGATTTACATGAATGCGTTCAATTTTTAAATAAATAAATAATTTTTAACTAAAGAAATGAAATATTTTAATTTACAGTTAAAAAAATAACTATTTCTAGTTTTTTTTGCAAATCAGTAGCCAAAAAATAAACATTATTTTAATTGTTCAGAAAGTAAACTAAAACTATTTCATGTTTTGTTCAAAATTGATATTTTTTAATTGAAAATTCTTTTCTTTTGTTAAAATTTTTTTTATGTAAAGAATTTCAGGATGTAAAATTTCATAATTAAATTTCTTTTTTTTGTTTTTCAAAATTAAATGTTTTTAAAATTTGCCAATTCAATTTTTATTTGGAAAATTATTCCATTTTTGGTTGAAAATTTAAGTCTTTTTTTTTGGTTGAAAATCCGTTTCTTTTTTCCGTTAAAAAATAAGTTTTCTTGTCGTTCTTCTTTAGTACTAAATTAATTTTTTTGTCAAAATATCGAATAATTAAATCTTAATTAAACAAACTAATTTCATACAAAAAAATCAATACTAAAGCAAAAAAAAAAAAAAAAAAAAAAAAAAAAAAAAAAAAAACAAGTAAGTCTCCACCAAAACGATCAATTTTTAAATGAGATTGATTTTAAACAAAATTATTTTTTTTGTACAAATGAAACTTTTTGGTTGGAAATTAATGGATTGATTAAAACAAAATGTTGGAAATACTTGATACAAAAAAAAAGAATTTTTAACCAAAGAAAAGAATTTTCAATTAAAAAATATCAATTTTGAACGAAATATAAAATAGTTTTAGTTTACTTTCTGAAAAATTAAATAAAGTTTTCTTTTTTGGCTACTAATTTGTAAAAAAAACTAAAAAGAGTTATTTTTTAACTGTAAATTAAAATACTTCATTTCTTTAGTTGGAAAGTCATCTACAATGTTAAAGCTTCTTTTTTTAGTTCAAAATTAATTTTTTATACAATAAATCAAAACTATTTCATGTTTGGTGGAGAATTGATCTTTTTTAATTAAAAATGAATTTCTTTTTTTGTTGTTGAAAATTAATTGTTTTTAAAATCTAAAAATTCAATTTTTATTTGAAAGATTATTCCTATTAGTTGAAAATTTAAGTATTTTTGTTTTGTTGAAAGCCAGTTCTTTTTACATTCTCATCATTTATGATAGGGAAAGTATTAGAATTGTCGGAAATTTGACATCACACTTTTTCAACGGATCTCCACGTTTCGAGAACCCCTGAATCCGAAAATCAGGTTTTCACGATGGCGTCTGTCTGTCTGTCCGTCCGTAAACACGTTAACTTTTGAAAAAATGAACGAATCAAATTCATCTTTGGCACATTTGTTTTAGGTCCTTAAAGAAAGGACGAGTTCGTGAACCAGCCCTTTTTGATAAAAATTCAAAAAGTGAGCGCATTTTGAAAATTTTTGAGACTACTTTTTTCTGAATTTGAAAATTCTATGTACGGATATTAATAGTACCAAAAAGAACAAACAATTTATCCTTATGACTTTTTTTCGATGAAAAGAAAATTCTCAGAGTTATAGCGTTTCAAAATTTTTTCAATCAACCGAAAATCAAAATTTGAAGCCGAAAAACGCACGATATGAAAAAAAGTCAAGAGAAAAAAAACATTTCTTTTTGTAAGCTCTACAAGATCATTATAACCAATTTTTGGATTTTCTTCAAAAATCGAAAATTCAAATTTTGATTGCACAAAAAATAATGGAAAATAAAAAAATCCATTTGGTGTACAAACTATGTAGGATACGAAAAAAGATGAATTAACAAAAATGGTTATCCCAAAAAATATCTAGAATTTCGTCATGAATCACTTCTTGATAGGACGCGTACTTTTTGTTTTAATCATGAAAAATAACGTTGACAAAAAATAAAATAAAAAAAAAAATGTGTGGAAAAACGACGAAAGTTACGAGAAAAAAAGTCCAACAAAAACCTGTTTACAAATTTCTGTCGGAAATCGAGCGCGCAGCGCGAATGTCACAATAAGAATGTGTACCTCAAAGCCTACAGAGCTTTGAGAAACCTAATCTTTGACTATACCTAATTAAGTAGACCACTCAGAATATGAAGACGCATATAAATACTGCCATCTAAAAGAGATCTTTTTGATAAAGTTTTTCTCAAGCATTCCAAATGCAAAGAATAAATAACCGAGCGCGAAGATTCAACCGTCGCGCCCCCTAGGCGCGCCCTCAAACTGGCAGAATTTGGAAATTTTGTCCAGGATTTGTTCAAAATTGTTGTGAATTTGTTATTAATTTTGTAGATAACGAAGACTACAGATCAGAGAAGGAAAGATATACAGGAATGCGTGGAGGAGGAGGAGGAGGAGGAGGAGTAGGGGGAGGAGGAGGAGGAGGAAACAGAGCACCACCTCAGGCTCTTTACAGACCTGGAGGTGGATTATTACGAAAAGTAGGTCCAGGTCGAGGAGAGGAATTCGAGAATGAGAATCACTCGCAGGATAGGTCAAAACCGGGCTCGATTCAATACCGATTGCGAAATGCTCAGTTTTCGGGCTCGAATCAAGGGAAAAACCAATCGGCGTCCCTTCAAATGGATGAGGTCTCTTCGAAATTAAATGCTTTGCATCTCAACTACAAAAATAACAGCAATCAAATTCAAGGGCCTTCGAAAGGCAATCATTTTGGCGGCGATCCGAGAAAAAGGAACAAGAAACCGGAACAGCCACTCTACATGCCGAAAAAGGTGAAGGAGGCGCTCGCAGAAAGAGACGTGTCGAACAGGTGAGAAAATTATCATTAAGCCTTCTTATTTTTTATTTTTTATTTTCTTTCAAGGTAGAAAACACACCTTTTTAATAATAGATATTTTTTAAAACTTCAGAAGCATTTTCAAGGGCTTTTAATTCGAAATTTTTTTAGGATAAAGAATTTTTTAGTTTTGAAATATATGAAACGATTTTACAGGATCTTTAAAATTTTATTATGCAATTTTTAGAGATTTCAGAGGATTTTATAAAAAATTTTAGTCGATTTTAAATAATTTATTCAAGAAAAGTGAGTATTTTTTAGGTTTTCAAAGATTTGAGGAGTTATGAAATTAGTTTTTGAAATTGATCATGAATTGTTATTAATTTATTCTGAATTCATTTAAATTTATAAAAATGTTTTTCATTCAATTGATAAAATCGTCAGTTTAAGAAATCAAAAAATTGTAATTAATTTCTATTATATTCTATGCAATTCAATGGATTTTTGAAGATTTTTTAAATTTATTTTGAAGTCTTTAAAAATCATGATAAACTCACTTGATTGCTTTTTAAATTTGGTTTTTTATCAATTTAATCGAATTCTTCTCATTTCCCTTAAATCTTCGAAATCGACTCAAATTTGACTGGAATCAATGGAATTTCTTCGATTTTAAGAAAACAGTTTATTTATATAATTATTGTAAACATGACACAGTAGATTTTTCTAATAGTGTTTTTTTTTATCGAATCATTTCCATTAATTATCGCTCCGATAGGAAAAGTTCTGAGGAGAAATGGTTTCGGTTTTATTTTAAAAATATAATTTTAAGTTTTAAAGATTTTAAAATGTGGGTTAAAAGTATATAGAAGACGTTGAGACCATTTTTTTTTAAATTTTTCAAGTTTTACAAATTTTTTAGGTTAACTGAATTTTGTCAGGATATGAAAAAAGTTTTTGAAATTCATGGGAGATTTTTAAATTTTTAAAAAGGGTTTGAAAGATTTTCAAGCAAAATTTTGCAATTTTGTCATATTACATAATTTTTGAAAAAAATTTGAATAAGTTTGAGAGATATTCAATAGCTTAAAACCATTAAACAATAAATAAAACTTGTAAAGTTTTTTTTTCTAAATTTTGTAAAGTTTCACGAAAATGAAAGGTATTTTTTTCAGGTTTCCAGGAAAAATTAAAATAACTTTTTATTTTGAAAAATTAATTTGAAGAGATTATTTTAAAAGATTTTAGAAAATTTCAAAAATGGTAAAAGAAGAAGCTGAAAGATTTTAGGGCTTAGAAGGTCTGACGAAATTAAAAAACAAGAAGAATTTTTCTTATGTTCGTGTGAAAGTTTTAAATAATTTAGAAGAGAGTAAGGTGATTTTTTTAAATTTGGAAACATACAAATGTTAAAATATTTTAGCTTCGTTACAAAGTCTAATTGATTGAAAAAAATCAGAATTAAGAGTTGGTTATTTCATTGTAATAGAAAAAAATATCTAAGGATTTATCATATTCCTTGTTTGTCATATTATAAAATAAACGAATTGTTAAATTTTCATAAATATTTCTATTTCTGTAATTTAAGTTTGACGAAATTTAAAATTTCCGAAAATAATTAATAAATGATTAATTAATGATTCATTAAATTGTTTGTCTTATTTATAATTCTATTAATTACTTATAAATTAATAATTATTTAACTATGTTGAAAAATTATAAATTTCGGGCATCAAAACATTTGTCGGGAACTTAATAATTCGTTTATTTTAAAAGTCGGTCTTGAAGTTGGTGAATTTCAGTTTTGGATATTTTAAAATTTTATTTTTTGTTAATTAAAAATCTTGTCGTTATTTAAAATTTGGAAAATTTTATAATTCGATAGTAATATATTTTTTCGGCATTTTTTTCATTAATTTATGTATTCGTTATTTATTTTTTTATTATTCTTTATAAATTCTAAATATTTATGGAATTTTTTAAAATTTGAATCATGCCAATTTTGCCGTTTTTTTCCTATATTACAAAAAATAATAATGACCGTTTTCAACTCTCGTGACACATTTTTTGCATTGGGCAGTACAGTTATTTTTTGCAATTCGCCCTGAATTCTTATTAATTTTTTTTTAATTCCTAGGAATTCTCTAGAACTTAGTTAATTTTCTGGACTTTTTTGATTTTTTAAAAGTCTTTCTTGAATTGATCCGGACCGAGAAACCGGAAAATGACAGTGATTTTTTTCTTTTTTTGACGGGAATTTTACAAATTTGTAGAAGAAAAATCTGTCCACGTTCGATTTCAACAGTTTTGACATAATTAGTTGAATTGTTTTTACTTTAAAATTTTCCATTAAAAATTTCTATTTTTAAACTTACATTTTTAATTTAAAGTATTTTGAAATGCTTTCTTAAAGACTTGAACAAATAAAATGTAAAAGTCTCGGATTTTGAAAATTTTTGATAAAAACATTTTTATTTAATAAATATATAAATTTTTTAAATTTATCTGTACTTTAAGTAATAAAAAGTGAAAAAAAAACGATTTGGAAAGAGATTTTAAATCAATTCAAAATTTAAGAATTTTCAGATTTTAAAGTTAAAACTGAAACGGAGACAATTTGAAAGTCTTAGTCATTAAACAAATGTGAAGGTGTGACTGAAAATTTACAAACTATTTTCAACTTAATAATATATTTCTAATTAAAGGATTTTATTAAATTTAAAATATTGTTTCAGTCTAAAATATTCAATTTTTAACCTATTCAATTCGACACTTTCAATTTAAAAAAAAAAAAAAAGATTAATTATTGAATATTGAGCAATATTTGAATTTTTATTTAAGACAAGTAAATTGAAACCAAATATTTAAAAGTAAAGAATCTTTAACTGAATTTTTTGACATAGAAAACCTGCAATCGTTAAAATTTCGAAATATGTTTAATTTGTAAGTGAAATTTTTTAGTTTGATGCATAATTTACAAATGAAAATTTTTAGAAAAAATTTGACTAATTTTAAGAAATATTTAGGAGTTTTAAAATGATAAAAAATTATCATGCAAATTTTAGAAAGTTTTCTTAAAATGTTCTAGAATCTTTTTGAAAATTTTTTTTTTAATCTTTGAAAAACTTTCTAAATATTCTCTTAAAATAATTTTTCAAAATGAAAAGTTATTTTTAATTTTCCTAGGAATCTTAAAAAAATGTTTTTACATTCAAATTATAAAGAAATTTTCTAAAATTTGCAGGATTTTCGGAATATTGTAGAAAAAATTCAATTCATTTTGACAGATATTTAGAAGTTCTGAAAAATTTTAAATTTAAAACAACTTCTAGATTTCTCAATATTTTGAAATACAGTTTTGAAGCTTTCTAAGGATGTTTAAACTATTTAAAACGAAAATAATTTGAATTTCTAATTTAAGAAGTGTTCATTTAAAATGTTTTCAATTTTTCAATATTTAATGTTTCTAGCTTAAAATTCCTTAAAATTATATAATTTTGAAAATGTTAAAGTTCATTGATTAATTTTTTTAATTTAGAGCATTGAAAATGATCAAGTGGATTTATGTTTTTTTTATATTGAAAAATGTTAGTACCGTTAATTTTATACGCGTAAATTATTGAGGCTTTAAATGCAAAAAATTTTTAATTAAAAACTTTTAAATTTCGATTTTAAAAGTTCAAAATTTAACAGTTCCACTTTGAGTGCTTTTATTTGCAGCTCAGTTTTTATTAACTTAAGTGGAAATTCTTTAGTTTTAATGTTCCATTTTTTAAATTTCATTGACCGTGAAAAATATTTGCGAACCGGAAATTTATTTCGTTGATATTAAAACGGCCACCCTTAATTTTTTTTTAGTGGATTTCAAATAATTTATTCGCGACACGTGAGGTCTTTTTTAGGACTTTAAAGGATTTTATCTATTTTAAAGAATGTCAAAAGATTTCTAGAAGTTGGTAATTGATTTTGAATCATTTGAAGAGATTTCAAAATGATTCGAATATTTAGAAATAAAAAATGTTCAGTCTTTCAGAAAATATCGCCAGATCTCATAGAATTTCTTGGGATTTAATAATATTTTAGTAGATTTAAAAAAAATGTACTCAAGAAAAAAGAGTATTTCTTAGGTTTTCAAATATTTGACGAGTTATGAAATTAGTTTTTGAAATTGATCATGAATTGTTATTAATTTATCCTGAATTTATTTAAATTCTTTTAAATGTTTTAAATTCAATTGATAAAATCATCAACGGATTTGAAATATTTGAATGTATTTTCTTTTTTTTTCAAGGCATTTTAAAGATATTAAAACAATTTCGAGGAATTTCTAAGGGTTTAGATAAGTTTAAGAAAATTAAAAATTTTAATTGATTTTAAAAGAATTTTACACAAGAAATGAAGGATTTCGTAGGGTTGCAAAGATTTTAAGAGATTTTCAAAAAATTTTACAACTTGAAATTCGCCCAGAATTCGTATTAATTCTTCCTAAATTCTTTGAAATTCACTTATTTCAATTCAATCAAATGAATTTTCCAAAAAATGTTGTTTAATTTATTTTGAAGTCTTTAAAAATCATCTCAAATTATTCTTAGGGATTTCATCTCAAATTCTTTTGAATTTTCTTTAATTTTTCTATTCTCACTTCAAACCTACTCAATTCAATGAATTTTCTCGATTTTTATAACTACTTCCAATTTATTTTAAATCTTTTTTGGGTGTAAATTAGTAGAGTTTCAAAGATTTGAGAAGATTTTAAATTATTTTTTGCAAATCACCCTGAATTCTTATTAATTAATCTTTTTTGTTTTAATTCCTTGGAATTCCTGGAATTTATTAAGTTCGCTTGGATTCTTCTAAATTTACTCAATTCTACTGAATTCTATGAACTTTTTTTGATCTTTAAAAAGTTTTTATTTAATTGATCCTAAAGTCTTTATTTTTTGCATATAATTCATTTCAATTTTTTGTTCAAATTACCTTGAATTTTTTTATGAATTTCATCGAATTCTCGTTTATCTTAAATCAATCATTTTTTCTTGAAAATTCGACTGGTTTCTTAAAACTTCAACTTTTCTCGTATTTCTTTTTTCTGTGTTTGAAAATTCGTCTGTTTTGGTTGGAAACTAATTTTTCTATTTGAATATTAACTTTTATGTTTAAAGTCTAGCTTTTTTCGAAAATCGAATTTTTTTAAATTATTTTTTTTTTTTAAATTAACTTTTTTGTTCGAAAATGAACTTTTTTTTACAAAATACACTTTTTTGTTTAAAAATTAAATTTTTTCTTTGAAAACTAACTTTCTTATTTGAAATTAAGTTTTTTTTAAATTTAACTTTTTTGTTTGAAACCCAACTTTTGTGTTTGAAATCTAATTTTTTTTAATGACCCTTTTTGGATCAAAAATTAAATTTTTTATTTAAAAATGAACTTTTTTAAAGTTCATCTGTTTTCGTTGAAAATTAATTTTGTTATTTGAAAATTAACTTTTATGTTTAAAATCTAGCTTTTTTATTTCAAAATCAAATTTTCTGTTTAAAAATTATTATTTTTTTAAAATTAACTTTTGCTTGAAAATTAAATTTTGGTTCGAAAATTATTATTTTTTTTTTAAAGTAACTTTTGTTTGAAAATTAACTTTTTTGTTCGAAAATGAACTATTTTTCAATATACACTTTTTTGTTTGGAAATTAAATTTTTTCTTTGAAAACTAACTTTCTTGTTTGAAATTAAGTTTTTTTTTAAATGAACTTTTTTGTTTGAAACCCAAGTTTTGTGTTTGAAATCTATTTTTTTTAACTGACCCTTTTTGGTTCAAAAATTAAATTTTTTATTTAAAAATGAACTTTTTTTTGAAAATCCATCTGTTTTCGTTGAAAATTAATTTTGTTATTTGAAAATGAACTTTTATGTTTAAAATCTAGCTTTCTTGTTTGAAAATCAAATCTTTTGTTTAAAAATTAATTTTTTTAATTTAACTTTTGTTTGAAAATGAACTTTTTTGTTCGAAAATGACTTTTTTTTGTATAAAAATAAACTTCTTTCTTTAAAAATTAACTTTCTTGTCTGAAATTAAGTGTTTTGCTTAAAAATTAACTTTTTTAATTTAAAAATTAACTTCCTTGAAACTTCTTCTCTTTTGTTCCTTTCTTTTTGTATTTGAAAATTAAATTTTTTGTTTGAATGAACTTTTTTTTGATAATTAACTTTTTTGTTTGAAAATTCATCTGTTTTCGTTGGAAATTATTTTTTTTTTTTTATTTGAAAATAAACTTTTATGTTTAAAATCTAGCTTTTTTCTTTCAAAATCAAATTCTCTGTTTAAAAATTAAATTTTTTGTTCGAAAATCAACTTTATTCTTGGAATATAAATTAACTTTTTTGTTCGAAAAGGACCTTTTTTGTTTGAAATCTAACTTTTTTAAATTTAATTTTTTCACTTAAAAATGAACTTTATTTATTTATTTTTTTGATACTTAACTTTTTTTAATTCATCTGTTTTCGTTGGAAATTAATTTTCTTATTTGAAAATTAACTTTTATGTTTAAAATCTAGCTTTTTTGTTTCAAAATCAAATTTTTTACCTTTTGTTTGAAAATTACAGGTTTTTAAAAATTTTTTTTTAAATAAACTTTTTTCTTTGCAAAATAATTTTCTTGTTTGATAAAAAGTTTTTTTTTAAAATTAACTATGTTTATTTAAAAATTAACTTTTTTGAAACTTCTTCTTTTCTCGTATTCCTTTTTTTTTGTATTTCAAAATGAACTTTTTTGCTTGAAACCCGACTTTTTTGTTTTAAAGTCAACAATTTTCTAAAACATTCGATTTTTTAGCTTGAAAACGTTTTTGTTGAAAATTCTTCTTCTTGGATTGAAGATTTATTATTTTGTTAGAAAAATGTTTATGTTTAAAAATTAACTTTTTCGTTTTGAAAATTAACATTTTTGTTTCAAATCTCTCTTTTATTGTTGAACATTAACTTTTTTGTTTCAAAATTCAACTTTGTTCTAAAAAATGTGTTGTTTTTTTTACGATTTTAGGGAATTTAAAAAACTTCTCAAATCTACGGCATTTTCAAGAGATTTTAATTTGAAATATTTTAGGGAATTTAAAAATGATTCCAAGGAAGAATATATTCGCGAGGTATTGAAAATACCTATTATTAATGATTACTATTGCTATTTGGATAAATAAATTTGTTAGGAAAAAGTTTTTTTTAGTAAAAAATTAATTAATTTAACTGAAAATTTAACTGTTTCATTTTTAGTAAAAATTGTTCTTTCTTAGTTGGTTAAAAGTTGAATTCATTTGTAAAAAATGCCTTTTTTATTTTCGGATTCACCTCCTTGAATGAAAATTGAACCATTTTATTTTTTTTTAAACTAATTTTTGTTTTAATTTTGATTCTTCAATTTTTTGTTGAAAAATTCTAGCTAATAAGTTGAAAATTCATAATTTATGTCGAATATTCAACTATTTGGTGAAAAGTTGATCTACTTGGTAAGAAATTGAACAATTTTGTTCAAAAGATTTTTTATTGTTTAAAATTTACTGTTTTTTTGAGAATTCATATTTTTAGAATAAAAATGAATTTTTTTAACTAATGTGTATTTAACTGTTTCCATTTTGTTAGTTGTCTTTTTTTTTTGTTGAAAATTTAATTAATTTGTTGAAAATTCATTTTTTTTGTGCTAAAAATTCATTTTTCAACTTAAAATTTAAATATTTTCGTTTTGGTTTAAAATTTCTTCCTTTTTTTTTAGTCAAAAATTAATGTATTTTGTTACAGATCCTTCTTTTTAATAAAAAATTAATCTTCTTAGTTGAAAATTAATCTTTTTGATGGAAAATTCATTTTTTTTACCAAACAATAATTTTTTAACTGAAAATTTAACTGTTTCAGTTTTGGTTTACAATTTATTTTTTTATTCTAGTCGAAGATTAATGTATGTTGTTAATTATCCGTCTTTTTGTTAATTTTTGGTTGAAAAATTATCTTTTGTAATTCAAAATTCATATTTTTGGTAGAAATTAATCTCCTTGATTGAAAATTAATATTTTTTTTTGTTGAAAATTGAATTATTTTGTTCATAGATCTTTTTTTTTTGGTCATACATTAATTTTTCAACTTAAAATTTAAATATTTCAGTTTTCATTTAAAATTTCTTCCTTTTTTTTTTAGTCGAAAATTAATGTATTTTGTTACAGATTCTTCTTTTTAATAAAAAGTTAATATTTTTGGTTGAAAATCAAACACCTTGATTCGAACTCGAATTCTTTGGTTAAAAATTAATCTTTTTTTTTTTTTTTGAAGATTCATTTAATGTTAAAATTTACCTTTTATTTTTAATTAATTTTTTTTTAATTGTAAAACAGTAATTTTCTAGCTAAAATGTAACTATACTATTTTAGTCGAAAATTTTTTTTTTTTTTTTTAGTTGAAACTTTTATTTTTTGGTAGAAATTAATCCTCTTGGTTGAAAAATTTTTTTTGTGGTTGAAAATTAATCTTTTTTGGTTGTAAATTTCAACGAATTTGGGTTTAACCCTTATAGGGCATACTGGATTTTAAATACCCAGCGACTTATTTGTGCTTTAACAAAATATACTAAATTCAAGAAAATCGAATATATGGGCGCCAGATTAACAAATGACATGAAACCCTATTTTTCTATGTCATTTTCACATAATTTGGATTTTTATAATTTTTATACGCAGTTTATTTTTGAAGCACCGTATCTTGGAAGTATTCAAGTAAAAATATCGAAAACTTAAAAAATTATTAATTTTAGAGTGAAAGAATTGATTAACAAATTTTTTTCTAAAAAGGATTTTTTAAACTACTTTAAATTTCAAAAACTGTCATGAAATCTTTTTCTCCACGAACTAGATAGATTAAGCATCATTAATTAATTTTCTTGTAAAAAACTATCCAATGCCGTGGGCACAGCACACGTTTAAATAGCCTTGGGTATATAACACCCAGTATGATCTTTATGTAACTTTACGGAAGTGTGCCCTGTAAGGGTTAAATTAATCTTTTTTGGCTGAAAATTCATCATTTCAGTTTACAATTGAACCATTTTGTCGAAAATTAATCTTGTTTGTTGGTTAAACCGTAATTTTACGACTGAAAATGGAACTTTTCCAGTTTTTACTGGAAATGTATTTTTTAATTTGTAAATGCAACTATTTGGTTCAAAATTCATCTATATGGTTTATAAAATCGTATTGTTTATTTATAATTTTTGTATATTAAATAAATAAATAAAAATAAATGTTATTTTAAATTCGTTCCAAGATCGCCTGTTTATCAGAATTGGGAAAAAGAAAGAGAAAGGGATGATCACAGGGATTGGGATGTTCGATCCAATCGTAGTTATCAGGGTGAACCTCCTCGGAGACCAGGGGGTGGAAATCATGTCGAATCTGGCAATCGGAGAGACGAGCACAACAAAAGGTACTCGGGAAATCGTCGAAATCGAAATCCTAATGAAAACGATGATCGCTGGAGACCCGATTCGCCACCAGGGAAAAATTATGGAAATCGGAGGGATCATTCTCGTGAAGTTCGACAGGTAATTTATTAATTATTCAATTTATAATTAATAATATTAAATTAGTTAAGTTTAATTTACCAATTCAATTGAATTCATAAGTAATTTATTTGATTTTTATATATTTATTTAATTTTGATGTTTTTTTTACTTGATTATTTTTGAAAATTTCTTTCTTTTAAACAAAACAAAAAATTACTGGTCTACCATAAAAGATGCCTTTTCAAAAAAAAACTTGATTTTTCAACAAATAAAGATTTTTTAGTCGTGTAAGAAAAAAATAAGTTTATGTAAATTGTTGAATCTTCAAGCGAAGACGAATTTCTTGTACAAAGATTGAATTTGTAACCAGAAAATATGAATTTTCAGCGTTAAAAAAAAATTTTCAAGAAAATAGTTCAATTTTAACTAAACAGAAAATCCTTTTTTAAAAAAATATGAAGAAATTAGTTCATTATTTACCCACGCAGTTGAATTTTCAATTTAAAAAGATCAATTCTCAGACAAAATATTTCAACTTTGAACTAAAGAGATAAATTGTCTACTAAAAATGTAAGTCTTCGTCAAAAAACCATTTTTTAACAAATTTTCAAAAAATGTATTTGAATTTTAATACAAAAAAGATTTTAATTTGACTTTTCAAAATTAAAATATAAGTTTAACAAAAAGTATATTTTCTACAAAGAGACTTGCATTTTCAAAAAAAAAAGTTCAATTTTCAACCAAAAAGGATTACTTTTACCAAAATTGTTGAATTTCCAACCAAACAATTGCATTTTTATAGAAAAATGCAGTTTCTATTAAAATAAATGAATTTTTTAATTAAAAAGATAAATTTTCAACAACAAAAAAAAACCGTTGAATACTGATCTAAAAAAGATTTAAAAGTTATAAAAATCCCCTGACTTTTGTATTGTTTTTTTAAGTCTCTCTCTTTTCACTGAACAATAAAGTTCCCCGACTTTTAAAAATTGTTTTTGTCTAGAATGTTTTTTTCTACTTAACAGGTTCTTTGACAGGTAAATTTAAATTTATAATAAATTTCTGTATAATTAGTTTAAATTATTGTTTCATTTTCGAATTTCAAAACAAATTTTACGACAATAAAATTAAAGTTAAATAAATAAATAAAAAAATATAAAGTTAAGTAAATTCTTTGGCTGAAAATTAATTTTTGTTGTTGTTTGTCTTCTTGATTGAACATTAATTTTTATAACTAAAAATTTAACTAGTCAATTTGTGGTTGAAAAATTATGTTTTTTAGTTCTATTTTTGTTGTTGTTGTTGAAAATTTAATTATCTCACTGAAAATAAACTTTTTTTATTAAACTTTAATTTTTTAACTGAAATTTCAACTATTTTTTGCTTAATATTTCTTCTTTTTTTCTAGTAGAATATTGAAAAAATTTTTTTAGGTTAATAATTAATTTTTTTAAACTTGGAATTTAACGATTCCAGTCAAAGATTCATCATTTCGGTTGAAAATTCATATTTTTTGTGGGAAATTGAACTATTTTGTTGAAAACTCATTTTTTTGGTCAACAATAAATTTTTAACTGAAATTTTAACTTCATTTTTTGATTGCATTGTATCTTTTTCAGTTAAAAATACGGCTAAGTTCTTGAAAATTCTTTTTTTTTATTAATTCAACAATTTTTTAAATTCATATTTTAATTTTTTTGGATTAATATTAATTTCTTTTTTTGTTCAAATTCTATTGTTTTTAATTTTAAAATATAATTATTTGGTTGAAATTGACTGTTTTTTTTTATTCAAAATTGAATTTTTTCGTTGAAATATCAAATGTTACATTTTTTATCAAGAAATTATCTTCTTTGATTGACAACTTGAACTACTTTGTTAAAAAAAATTTATGTTAAAGATTCATAATTTTAGTTGAAAATTTATTTCTTTTGATTCCATTTTTTATTGACAATTTATTGTTTTTAGTTGAAAATAGAATTATTTGGTTGAAAATTACACTACTGGATTAAAAGTTAATACTCTCTGAAAAATTAATTTTTTTAGATGAAGATTTATCATTTTATTTGAAAATAAATCTATTTTGTTGAAAATTTGTTTTCTTGTATTAATTTCATTACTTAATTTTTGACTAAAAATGTGTTTTTTTTGGGGGGTTGAAAATCTAACTCTTGTTAAAAATTATTTTTTTTTAAACTTTAAATTTAACGAAAATTAATTAATTCTCTTTGGTTGAACATGAATATTTTCAACTAAAAATCTAATTATTCAGTTTTTAATTGAAAAGTGATTTTTTGTTTGGTGAAATTTCTTATTTGTTGATAGAAATTTATCTTTTTGGTTGAAAATTAATCTTTTTTGTCTGAGAATTTAATGTTTTTGTTCTGGAAATGTAATTATTTTGTTAAAAATACATTTTATTTGTTTAACATTAATTTTTTAACTGAAAATTTCACTGTTTCAGGTTCTGATTAATATTTTTATTTTAGTCCAAGATTAATGTATTTTGTTAAATATCCGGCTTTTTGTGATAAAAAATCAATCTTATTTGTTAGAAATTAATCAGTTTGATTGAAAATTCCACTTTTTTTTAGAAAATTTAATTGTTTTGTTAAAAATTCATTGTTTTATGTTAAAATCTATTTTCTTTTTGAGTCGAAGATTAATATATTTTGTTAAAGATCCGTCTTTTTGATAAAAAAATTAATCTTCTGCGTTGAAAATTTTTTTTTCTTCTTTGAAAATTCCATTTTTTGTTGAACATTTAATTATTTGTTGAAAAATCATTTTTTTTTTCAAAATTCATTTTTCAACTTGAAATTTAATTATTTCAGTTTTAGTTCAGAATTTTTTTTTTCTACTCGACGAATTATGTATTTTGTTAAAGATCCTTCTTTCCAATACAAAATTAATCTTCTTGGTTGAAAATTCATCTTTTTGGTTGAAAGTCAAACTCCTTGGTTCGAACTCGAATTCTTTTTTTTAAAATTAATTTTTTTTTCTTCAAGATTCATTCCATATTAAAATTTAACTTTTCTTTTTAATTAATTTTTTTGCTTGTTAAGCAGTAATTTTCCAGCTAAAATTTAACTATACCATTTTGGTAGAAAAATGATTTTTTGTTGTTAAAAATTTGTATTTTTTGGCAGAAATCAATTTCTTGGTTGAAAATTATTCTTTTATGGTTGAGATTTAATCTTTTTTGGTTAAAAATTTCACTGTATCTGTTTAAAATTTAATAGTTTTGTTGAA
Organism: Belonocnema kinseyi; assembly: GCF_010883055.1. NCBI lineage: Eukaryota > Metazoa > Arthropoda > Insecta > Hymenoptera > Cynipidae > Belonocnema > Belonocnema kinseyi. Next base: position 73,588,433 of record NC_046657.1, on the reverse strand, counting down.
CATTTTTTTAAATTTATTTTTTTTTAGACGAAGAATAAGATATTTCGTTAAAAATCCGTTTTTTGGCAATAAATTATCCTTCTTGGTTGAAAATTCTTTTTTCAGATTGAAAATTCTTTTTTTAGATTGAAAATTAATTTTTTCGGTTGAAAATTCGACGACTTGGTTCAAACTCGAAATATTTTGTTAGAAGTTTAATTTTTTGTGTTCAAGATTCATTTTTTCAGTTCAAAGTTGAACTATATTGTTTAAAAATTAATTGCTTTTATCGTTGAACATTAATTTTTCCACTAAAACTTAACTATTCCATTTTTGGTTGAAAATTTAATTATTTTGTTGAAAAATCATTTTTTTGTTGCTTAACATTCATTTTTCAACTTAAAATTTAAAGATTTCAGTTTTGTTTCAAAATTTCTTTTTTTTTTTAGTCGACGAATTATGCATTTTAAAGATCCTTCTTTTTAATAAATAATTAATCTTCTTGGTTGCAAATTAATCTTTTTGATTGAAAATCAAATTCCTTGGTTTGAACTCGAATTCTATTGTTAAAAATTAATTTTTTTGGTTTGAAGATTAATTTTATTTTAAAATTAAACTTTTCTTTCTAATTAATTTTTTTGGTTATACAGTAATTTTGCGGCTAAAATTTAACTATACCATTTTTGGTCAAAAAAGATTTTTTTGTTGTTGAAAATTTGTATTTTTTGGTAGAAATTAATCCTCTTGCTTGAAAATTATTCTTTTGTGGTTGAAATTTAATCTTTTTTTTTTGTTTAAAATTTCACTGTATTTGTTTAAAATTTAATAATTTTGTTGAACAATGTTTTTTAATTATTTTTTTTTAGTCGAAGAAAAAGATAATTCGTTAAAAATCCGTCTTTTTGATAAAAAAAATAATCTTCTTTGTTCAAAATGCCTTTTTTGGTTGAAAATTCAATTTTTCCGTTAAAAATTCAAGAACTTGGTTCAAACTCGAAATCTTTTGTTAAAAGTTTTATTTTTTGTGTTAAAGATTCATTATTTCTTTTTTAAGTTTAACTCTATTATTCAAAAATTATTTTTTAAAGATTCATTTTTTCTTTTTTAAGTTTAACTGTATTATTCAAAAATTAATTTTTTTTGTTGAACATTAATTTTTCTACTTAAGTGTAATTATTCAATTTTTGGGTGAAAAATGATCTTTTTTAATCCAAAATTTATATGTTTGGTAGAAATTAATTTTGTTGTTGAAAAAAATTTTTGTTGTTGTTAAATATTGATTTTTCGACTTAAAACTTCACTGTATTTCTTTAAAATTTAATAATGTGTTTAATGAATGTGGTTGAAAATTTTCTTGTATTTGTTTAAAATTTAATAATTTTGTTGAACATTTTTTTTTAATTTATGTTTTTTTAGTCTAAGAATAAGATATTTAGTTAAAAATCATTCTTTTTGATAAAAAAACTAATCTTCTTTGTTGAAAATGCTTTTTTTGGTTGAAAATTCTTTTTTTGGTTGAAAATTCATTTTTTCGGTTAAAAATTCAAGAACTTGGTTCAATTTCGAAATCTTTTGTTAAAAGTTTCATTTTTTGTTTTTTCAGTTTAACTCTATTATTCAAAAATTATTTTTTTTTGTCGTTGAACATTAATTTTTCCACTAAAGTGTAATTATTCAATTTTTGGGTGAAAATTTATCTTTTTAAATTCAAAATTTATATTTCTGGTAGAAATTAATTTTGTTGTTGAGAATTTAATCATATTGTTGAAAAATCATTTTTGTTTGTTGAACCTTTATTTTTTTGTTTAACAATAATTTTTTAGGTCGAAAAATAATGTATTTCGTTAAAAATACATATTTTTAATAAAAAGTGACTTTTTTTTTGTTTAAAAAATCATCGTTTTTGGTTGAAATTAAAACTTCTTGGTTCAAACTGGAATTATTTTTTTTTTAAATAAATTTTTTTGTTTTGAAGATTAATTTCATTTTAAAATTTTATTTTTAATTAATTTTTTTGCTTGTTAAACAGTCATTTTCCAGCTAAAATTTAACTATACCATTTTTGGTCGAAAAATGATTTTTGTTGTTATTGAAAATTTGTATTTTTTGGTAGAAATTAATCTCCTTGGTTTAAAATTAATTTTTTGTGTTTCAAAATTTTCTTGTATTTTTTTAAAATTTCATAATTTTGTTGAACATTTTTTTTAATTTATTTTTTTTTTTAGTCGAAAAATAATGTATTTCGTTAAAAATCCGTCTTTTTGATAAAAAAAACGAATCTTCTTGGTTTTAAATTCATCTTTTTTGGCTGAAAATGCATCATTTCAGTTTAAAATTGATCTTTTTTGCGGAAAAATAATCTTTTTTGTTGGTTGAATCGTAATTTTACAACTGAAAATGTAAATATTTCATTTTTAACTAGAAATTTATATTTTAATTTGGAAATACAACCATTTGGTGGAAAATTGGTCTTTTGTGATTGAATTTAACTGTCTTTTAATTAAAATTAAATTTTGTTAATGAAAATATCAACTATTACATTGTTTATTGAGAATTCTTCTTTTATTGTTTTTTTGTTGTTGAAAATTTAGCTAGTTAAAATATCGTTTTTTTCAACTATTTTATCGAAAATTAATTTTTTTTAATACTAAAAACGCATTTGTTGTATTTTTCAACAGGGTTCCGAGCCTTTATACATACCGTCAAATAACAAATACGACTCGAATCGAACCCGAGACACGAGAAGTGTAGAGCCTGGTTACCCGGACAGATTTCAGGGGAAACCTCCTTCCGGTAGACACGGTATAAAGGAAGGCAATACTATTCCAAAAAACATAAAATTGGAATCCTTACCACCTCGATTTCGGAAAAAATTTCTGGCAGAAAATGGATTTTTACCACCGCCTTCGAATAGTCATTCTGAAGACGGTTGGGACGGTAGCACTGTCACATTTCAGGTATGTATAATCATAAATTTATTATAATTTTTTTCGCGATTTTATGAGACCGGGAAATGATAGTGAATTTATTTGTTAACCGGAAACTGTACATTTTTAATTTTTAAGTGCTTCATCTTTTGGGTTAAAGATTTTTTTTAATTAATTTTTTTTTTAAACTGAAAATAAAACTATTTTATTTCGAATTAAACATATATTTTTTTAGTTGAAAAGTCAATTTGTTTTTTAAGAATAAATGGATTTTGTTGAAAATTGTAAAGTCATCTTTTTGGTAAAAAATTTAACTATTTTGTTGACATTTTGTTTGTTGTTAGAAATAATTAATTTAACTGGAAACTTAACTATTTTATTTTTGATGAAAAATTTTCTTTGCTTATAATTCAACTATTTGTTTGAAATTAATATATTTTAATAATTTTTTTAAAAAAAGAAAATTAATATTCTTAGTGGGAAATTTAACTACTGTGTTGAAAAAATGTTGTGTTCTGAAAATTAAATAATTTAACTGAAAACTTAACTGTTTCATTATTGATGAAAATGTTTCTTAGTTTAAAATTCAACTATTTGTTTGAAAATTAATATGTTTTATTTTTGCGAGAAAATTAATATTCGTGGTTGGGAAATTTAGCTACTTTATTGAATTTTTTGTTTCAAAAATAATTAATTTAACTCAAAACTTTTTTCATTTTTGATGAAAATTTTTCAAAGTTTAAAATTCAACTATTCGTTTGAAAATTAATATATTTTATTAATATGTTCTTTTTAAGGAAATTCATATTCTTGGTGGAAAAAATTGAAATAATCGTTTGAAACTTCAACGACTACTTTTTTCAAAATTAATTTTTTGGTTAAAGATGTATTATTTTAGTTGAAAATTCCACTATTTTGTTGAAAATTTAATGTATTTCGATTTTAAAATTGAAAAAATGTAATTTTTTATTAAAAAATGTATCCGTTTAGTTGAAAATTCCTCTTTTTTGCTTTATAATTCAACTACTTAGCTAGAAAATTCAACTATTTGGTGGAAAAAGAACATATTTTTTTGCTGAAAATTCGTCTTTTCTAGTAGAAAATTAATGTTATTGGTTAAAAATTCAACTCCTTGGTTGTAAAATTTTTTTGTTGGTTCTAATGTATTTTGTTAAAAAAAAAAAACATAACTAATTGGTTGAAAGTTGAACGAATTTGATAAAAATTAATTTTTTGGAAGGATATGTATCATTTTAGTTGATAATTTGACTATTTTATGGAAAAATATGTTTTTTTTTTAGAAAATTACTGTTTTTCGGTAGAAAATTAATCCTCTTGGTTGAAAATTCAATTATTTGATCAAGTATTAATCTACGTTATAAAAAAATTATCAATTTTGTCGAAAATTTGTCTTTTAGGGGTATAAAATTCAACTCCTGTGTTATAATATTCAAAGTTTTGGTAAATTTTTTTTATCTTTTTTAATTAAAAATTAAACTATTTGGTAGAATATTCAACTTTTTTGTTAAAAAATGAACTATTTGCATAACATTTTTTCGTTTTTTCTGAAAAATTCGACTATTTGTTGAAATTTATATTTACCTTAAAAAATTATTTTTTCTTTAAAATTCACGCATTGCGTCGAAAATTGAAATATTTTGTTGAAATTTGTTGTTGAAAATTCTTTTTTTTTTTGTTAGAAAATTCATCTTCGTGCTTGTAAATTCATCTTTTTGGTTGAAAATTAATGTTCTTGGTGGAAAAATTTAACTGATTTGTTAAAAGTTGAAGCACTATTTTGTTAAAATTTCATTTTTTTGGTTGAAGATGCATTATTTTAGTTGAAAATTCCACTATTTTATTGAATATTAAATATATTTGAAATTTGAAATTCAAAAAATCGAAGTGTATTTGATACCTATATAGAAGCGAAAATAGATTTTGTTGAAAATTTTTTTTTCTTTTAAGAAATTTATTTTTTCAAATTAAAATTGTAACTATTTCATTCTGAGTTTCAAATATATCTTTTTTTGTTGAAAATTAGTCTTTTACGATAAAACATTAATCTTCTTATTTGAAAATTCATGTTTTTGCTCGAATACTCGATTATTTGATTAAAAATTAATTTGCGTTATAAAGAATATACAAAATTTGTGAAAATGGAAGTTTTTAATTGAAAATATTCCGATTTCGTTAAAAAAAATCGTCTTTTTAGCTTTAGAATTTAACTAGTTCGCTAGAAAATTCAACTATTTGGTTAAAAACCAAATTTTTTTGGTAGAAAATCAATTTTTTTGGTTGAAAATTCAATTATTTGGTCAAGTATTAATCCGCGTTTAAAAAAAATTATTATTAAAATATCCAATGTTTTAGTGAAAAAATGTATCTTTTTTTTATTTAAAAATTCTACTACTTGGTAAAATATTCAACTTTTGTGTCGAAAAATATACTATTTAGATAAAATGTTTTCTCTTTTGGTTAAAAAAATTTCAATTTTTATTGAAAATTCAATTATTTGCTAAAAATTAAAATCAATTGTAAAAAATTATTTTTTCTCTAAAATTCACGTATTTAGTTGAAAATTAAACTATGTTATTAGAAATCCCCCTATGTTGTTGAAAATTCGATATGTTGTGATTTTAAAATTAAAAATTTTAATAATTGTTTAAAAAATCCTTTTTCTTTAAAAAAATTAATATTTCGAAATGAAAATGTATCCATTCCATTTTTTGGTTTAAATTGTTATTTTTTAATTGAAAATCCAATTACTTAGTTGAAAATTGATCTTAAGGATTGAAAATTGACTTATTTTTATGAGAAATTTTGCTACTTTGTTGAAAATTCATTTTTATTTTGGTTCGAAATTCAACTATTTTTTTTATAAATTAATGTATTTTGTAAAAATCTCCTTTTTTTTTAAATCAACATTCTGGGCGGAAAATCTAACTTATTGGTTGAAAGTTAAACAACTTTGGTAAAAATGAATTTTTTGGTTGGAGATTTATCATTTTAGTTAAAATTGTTTTTATATCTTACTGAAAAAAATTTTTTTTTTTAGTAAAAAATTAATGTTTTCGATTGAAAATGTAACTTTTCCATTTTTCTTCGTCAAAGTTATTTATTTTGTTGTTGAAATTTTAATTATTTATTGAAGTATTAATCTAAGCTTGAAAGAATTCAACATTTTTGTGACAAGTAATTTTTTTTGTTGAAAATTCATCGTTTTTGTTGAAAATTTGCCTTTTTTTAACTACTTTGCCAGAATATTCAAATATTTTGAATGTTGCAAATGAATGTTTTGAACTGGCAATTTAACTGTTTTATTTCTGATTGTAAATTTTTAATTTTTTTAAATTGGAAATTCATCTATTTGTATAAAATTAATGTATTTTGTTACAAATTTTTGGTTGTATTGAAAATCAACATTCTTGATGGAAAATTCATTTTTTGTTTGGAGATTTATCATTTTAGTTGAAATTTTTGAATATTTTATTGAAAATTCTTGTTTTTTTTTTTGTAAAAAATTAATCTTTTCGATTGAAAATGTAACTATTATATTTTTTACAAATTTATCTTGTTAATATACGTTTAAAAAAATAAACAATTTTGTAAAAATTGATATTTTTTAGTTGAAAATTCAACTAATTGTAAAAAATTATTTTTTTCTTAATATTTTTTCAATATAATTAATTTAACAGAAAATTTAATTGTTTAATTTTTGGTAAATATTTTTCTTTCTTAATTTATGATTCAACTACTTTTTGAAAATTAATACACGTGATTAAAAATGTATTTTTGTAGAAAAATAATATTCTTGTTAGAAAAATTTGACTAATTGGTTTAGAGTTGAACTTCTATTTTGTTAAAAATTAATTTTTTGGTTTAAGATGCATCATTTCAGTTAAAAATACCACTATATTGTCGAAAATTCAATATATTTCGACTTTAAAATTGAAAATTTAACTAATTAATTGAACATTCTTTTTTTTTTATCGTAAAAATTTAATAGGTTTTTTCAATTAAAAATGTATCTATTCCATTTTTTGTTTTAAATTAATCTTTTTTAATTAAAGATTCAACTGTTTGGTTGTAAATTCATCTTTTGGATTGAAAATTGTGCTATTTTAATGAAAAATTATACTACTTTGTTAAAAATCAGTTTTTCATTAGGTTGAAAATTAATGTTTTTAAGTGAAAATTTAACAGTTCCATTTGATTGTAAATGTTTTTTTTTTTAAATTGGAAATTCAAATATTTGTGTAAAAAATTGAAAGTTGAACGACTTTGATCAAAATGAATTTTTCGGTTCGAGATGTATCATTTTAGTTGAAAATATCACAATTTCATAAAAAATTATTAGTATTTTTTTTTTCGACAAAAATTAATGTTTTATATTGAAAATGTAACTATTCCATTTTATGTTTTTCAATTGAAAATATTATCACTTGGTTTAAAATGTAGTTTTCTTGATGAAAAGTCGTCTCGTTCGGTAGAAAATTAATCTTCTTTGTTGATTTTTGTTTTAAATTTAACCAATTAGTAAAAAATGCTTCATTTTCATTGAAATTTAAATATGTATTTGGTGGAAAATTCGTTTTTTTCTTGGTTAAAATAATTTTGTTTTCAACTGGAAATTCAACAATTTTATTTATTTTTGAAGGTTTATATTTTTTGTTAGAGATTCATGTGTTTTGTAAAAAATGTGTGTTTTTCGGTAGAAAATTAATCTTCTTGATTGATTTTTTGTTTGCTTAAAAATTTAACTATTTTGTTAAAAATTCTTTTTTTTTGTTAACCTTTTTTTTAACTGCCAATTTCTTCATTTTATTTTTGTTTAAAAGTTTATTTTTGAAAATTCGTTTGTTCTTTGTTTACAAATTATTTTTTTTCAACTGAAAATTCAAAAATTTGATTCATGTTTGAAAGTTTTTTTTTTAAATTTTTTTTTTACAATTCATGGATTTTGTAAAAAATTGGTCTTTTTCGGAAGAAAATTAATCTTTTTGGTTGAGTTTTTTTGTGTTGTTGAAAATTGTTTATATATTTTTTGTTTAAAATTTTGTTTCAAATGAAAATTCATTCATTTTAATTTGCATTAAAAGTTTATATTTTTTGGTTACAAGTTTATGTATTTTATTTAAAATTCATCTTTTTCGGTAGAACGTTAATCCTGTTAGCTCAAGATTCATTTTTTTCGTCGAAAACACAATTGTTTGGTTAAATAATAATCTGCGTCATGAAAGATTTTTAAAATTAGTGAAAATTAAATTTTTCAATAAAAATTAACCTATTTCTGTTTGAAATTTGTTGTTTTTTTTTAGGCTAAAAACCGACTACTATGGTAGGAAATTAAAACTTATTTCTTTGAAAGTGAACTTTTTTAGCTGAAAATTCATATTTTTTTGGTAGAAAATCAATCTTCTTGATTGAAAATTAAACCACTTGGTTAAAATTTAAATTACTTTCTTAAAAATTAATTTTTTTCGTTGAGTTTTTTTTTGTTGATGAAAATTTAACTATTTCGTTAAAAATTCTTTTTTTTTCGTTAATCTCTTTTTTAACTCAAAATTCCATCATTTTTTTTTGTTCAAAAGTTTATTGTTGAAAATTCGTTTACTCTTTGTTAAAAAATTATTTTTTAACTGAAAATTCAAAATTTTATTTATTGTTGAAAGTTTATATTTTTTGGTTACAAATTCATTTATTTTGTAAAAAATGTGTCTTTTTCGGTAGAAAATTAATCTTCTTGGTAGAGTCTTTTTTTTTGTTGAAAATTTAACTATTTTGTTAAAAATTCTTTTTTTCTTTGTTAAAAAATTTTTTTCTAACTAAAACTTCAATCATTTTATTTACGTTTGAAAAAAAATGGTATTTTTTTTGTCAACCTCCTTTTTAACTGAAAATTCCATCAGTATATTTTTGTTTAAAAGTTTATTGTTGAAAATTCGTTTTTTCTTTGTTAAAAAATCCTTTTTTTTTCAAATGAAAAATTAAACAATTTCATTCGAGTTTGAAAGTTTTTTTAAAAACTCATGTATTTTGTAAAAAAAATTGGTCTTTTTCGGTAGAAAATTAATCTTTTTGGTTAGGTTTTTTTTTATTGAAAATTTGACTATTTTGTTAAAAAATCGTTTTTCATTTGTTAACTTTTTTTTAACTGAAAATTTCATCATTTTATTTTTGTTTAAAATTTTAGTGTAGAAAATGCGTTTTTTCTTAGTTAAAAAATTATTTTTTTCAACTCAAAATTCAACAATTTAATTATTTTTGAAAGTTTATTTATTTATTTTTTTTGGTTACAAATTTATGTATTTTGTAAAAAATTGGTCTTTTTCGGTAGAAAATGAATTTTCGTGGTTAAGTTTTTTGTTTTTGTTGAAAATTTATTTATTTTTTAAAAGTTTTTTAAACTGAACATTCAATCATTTTATTTTTATTTAAAAGTTTATATTTTTTGGTAACAAATTTATGTATTTTATTAAAAATCCATCTTTTTTGGCAGAAAATTAATCTTCTTAATTTCAAATTCAATCACTTGATTAAAATTTGAATTACTTTCTTAAAAATTGCTCTTTTTTCGTTAGAGATGCATCATAATATTTAAAAAATTCAACTATTAGGTAAAAATGTTCTGTATTTTAAATACAGGGATGTTTGTTGCTAAAATAGATCGATTTTCCAAGATTGGGTTAAATTGCAAATATTAGTTTTTTTGTTTTTGAAAATTTAACCTCTTTTTAACAGCCAATTAAATTTTTTTTATTTTGGTTTAAAAGTTTATTTTTGAAAATTCGTTTCTTCTTTGTTAAGAAATTATTTTTTGTTTTAACTGAAAATTCACCATTTTAATTTATTTTTGAAAGTTTATTTTTCTTGGTTACAAATTCATGTATTTTGTAAAAAATTGGTCTTTTTCTGTTGAAAATTAATTTTTTTGGTTGAGTTTTTTTTTGTGTTGTTGAAAATTTAACTATTTTATTGAAAATTGTTTGTATTTTTTTTGTTTAAAAATAATTGTGTTTTCAACTGAAAATTCAACAATTTCATTTATGTTTGAAGGTTTATATTTTTTGCTTACAAATTCATGTATTTTGTAAAAACTTCGTCTTGGTTGAATTTTTTTTTTTTTGAGAATTTAACTATTTTGTTAAAAATTCGTTTTTTTTGTTAACCTTTTTGTTTAAACTGGAAATTTCATCATTTTATTTTTGTTTAAAAGTTTATTATTAAAAATTTGTTTTTTCTTTGTTAACAACATTTTTTTTTTTAAACTGAAAATTCAACAATTGGATTTGTTTGAATAAATATATTTTTTTTTTGTTATAAATTCATGTATTTTGTAAAAAATTGGTCTGTTTCGGTAGAAAATTAATCTTTTTGGTTGAGATTTTTTTTAATAATAAATAATACTGCAGGGTTCGTCTCGGTACCATCCTCCTTCAATTCAACACTCGCACACAATTCAAAATTTCCCACCGACTGTTTCACTGCCTCCTCAGACCAATTGGTCAAATACAGTGCCGGTTCGAGGCCGAGGAAGAGGAAGACTGAGATCTGAGGATTTAGAAAATTCGGCTGCTTTTAGGCCAGTCACACCGGATCAGTATTCGGCACAAAGTTCCCGATCGCACACGCCCAGCCAGGATTATGCTAATCGGTAAGAAGAAATAAATAATTAATAATAATCTTTAAATTCGTTCGTTCGCTTTTTTCAGATTGTAGATTCCTATGTTTCAGCTTGGTTTTTAAACATTTTTTTTATGAAAAACAAAATTTAAATGCTTAAAATAATGATATACTTTTCAATTTTGAAACTTCAAAATTTAACTATTACAAAAAAAGCGTCAGGAGTTAGTAATTTTATATTATACAAATTGAATGTTGAATTAATTAAATAATTTTTAATTAACATTTTTTTTTTTAATTTAACTATTCTAAAAAGAACATTCATTATTTTATATTATACAATTTCAATATTTGAGTCTTCAATTGAAACTGGTTAAAATTGAAGAATTTTCAATTGTTAGTACAAAAAAATTGAATGAATTTCAAATTTTAATCTTCTAAATTAAATAATTTTCGATTTTGACGCTTGAAAATTTAAATATTACAAAAAAAAGCGTGGGAAGTGAATAATTTATTATTATACAAGTTGAACATTGAATCAATTAAATAATTTTCCCTTAAACAATTTTTAAATTTAACTATTCTGAAAAGAACAACAAAAAAAAAAAGAATTGAAAATTTTTTTAATTGTAGAATTTCCAATTGTTAAGGGCATGTGACACAGCTAAATACCTATATTACCGACCACACTTTTTCCGTTCACTGAATGTTTTTTTGAACCTAAGAACTTTTTTTGTAAATAAAATA
>NC_046657.1:73555326-73577054 GCF_010883055.1 Belonocnema kinseyi | reverse complement strand
TGTACACGAAAATACGAACTCTCTAGAGCCTCGTCTGGTGGCCGCCAGGTTTCGTATTTTCGTGTACAACGTTACCGGCTGATGCCGTTGGAATTGATTGTTAAAATATATTTTTTTACATCTTTGATTATTAAGCTTTGTACTTAAAGGTAGTTTTCTTTCGGCTCTTGCATTTCTCAAAGTTTGAGACCGATATTTTATGTATAAAAAAAGTTCGAATGTTCAAAAAATGTTGAGGTTCAGAAAAAAGATGAAATAATTTTCAGTGAAGTTCCTACCAAAATGCAGTACCTAAACGTACTTTATTGTACCCTAATAAATCTTCCAAAGTTTCAGCTCGATATTTTATTTACAAAAAAAGTTCTTAGGTTCAAAAAAACATTCAGTGAACCGAAAAAGTGAGGTCGGTAATATAGGTATTTAGCTGTGTCACATGCCCTTAATACAAAAAAATTGAATAAATTTCAAGTTCAAATCTTCAAAATTAAATAATTTTCGATCTTGGCGCTTGAAAGTTTCAAATTTAAATCTTAAAAATCGAATAATTTTCCATGTTCAATCTTAAAAATTAAACTACCAAAAAATGTATCATTTTTATTATAAACTATAAATTTTGAAGACTTCAATTTTAAACATTCAAATGTGGATTATATTCAATTATAAATCGTGAATATTAAAGAATTTCAAATCTTTCAAATTAAAGAATTTTTAATTTTAAGTCATCAAAATTGAATAAATTTTAAATTTCAATCTTTTTAATTAAATAAGTTTCCTTTTTAAATCTTCAAAATTTAATACTTCAAATCGTTAAAATTTAAGAAATGTATTGTAAATCATCAAAATTGAATAAAATTGAAATTTGAATCTTCAAAATTAAATAATTTTCCACGTTCGAGGTTAAAAATTAAACTATTCCAAAAATGTATCATTTTTATTATAAACATTAAATTTTGAAGACTTAATTTTTAATGTTAAAAATTGGAGAATTTGCAATTGTAAATTTTAAATATTAAAGAATTTCAAACCTTTAAAATTAAGGAATTTTTAATTTTAAATCATCCAAATTGAATAAATTTTAAATTTCAATCTTTTTAATTAAGTTTCATTTTCAAATCTTTAAAATTGAATAAATTGTAAATTTGTAAATATTCAAAATTGAAGAGTTTTAAATTGTCAGTCTTAAATAGTGAATAATTTTTAATTTTTAATCTTTAAAATTAATGTATTATTTATTTTAATTTAAAAAATTAATGTATTGAAGAAGAATAAAATTGAAGAATTTTCCATTGTGAATCATCAAAGTTGAATAAACGTCAAATTTAAATCTTCAAAATTAAATAATTTTAAACATTAAATATTGAAGACTTCAATTTTTAATATTCAAAATTGGAGAATTTGCAATTGTTAATTTTAAATATTAAAGAATTTCAAACCTTTAAAATTGAGGAATTTTTAATTGTAAATCATCAAAATTGTATAAATTTTAAATTTCAATCTTTTTAATCAAGTTTCATTTTGAAATCTTTAAAATTGAATAAGTTTCCAAATTTAATATTTCAATTCGTTAAAATTTAAGAAATGTCTATTGAAAATCATCGAAATTAAATAAATTAAAAATTCAAATCTACAAAATTGAATAATTTTCTATTTTAAACCTTGAAAATTGAAGTATTCCAAAAAAAAGTTTACATTTTTTATTATAAACATTAAATATTGAAGAAATTAATTGTAAATATTCAAAATTGAAGAGTTTTAAATTGTCAGGCTGAAATATTGAATAATTTAAAATTTTTAATCTTTAAAATTAATGTATTGTTTATTTTAATTAAAAAAATTAATGTATTCCAAAAATTTCATGAAAATTTAATTGTAAATCCTGTAAATTAAAAAATGTTCAATTGATAATGTTAAAATTAAAGAAATTCCAATCGTAAATTTTCAAAATTGAATAGTTTTCAAAGGCAAATCTTAAATATTGAATGATTAAAAATTTTTAATCTTTAAAATTGAAGAATTTTACATTGTAAATTATCAAAATGGAATAAATGTAAAATTTAAATCTTCAAAATGAAATAATTTTCCATTTTTAACCTTCAAAATTAAGGTATTACAAAAATGTATGGTTTTTAAAATTATAAACATTAAATATTGAAGTCTTCAGTTGTAAATAATAAAAAAATTTTATTTCAAATCGGTAAAATTGAAGAATTTTGTATTTTAAATCATCAACATTAAATAATTTTCCATTAAATCTTTAAAATTGAGCTATTCTAAAAAAAACATAAGAACCTGCATCATTTTCTATTATACACATTTAATATTTAAGAGTCTTCAATTGAAAATTGTTAAATTGAGAATTTTCAATTTTAAATCGTGAATGTTAAAGAATTTCGAAGCTTTAAAATGGAAGAATTTTTAATGTTTAATCAGCAAAGAATGAATACATTTTAAATTAATTAATTTTCTTTTTCAAATTTTCAAACTTGAATAAATTTATAACTTAAATTTTAGAAATTTAAAATCGTTAAAATTGAACTTTTTTTTATTGTTAATCATCAAAATTGAATAAATTTCAAATTTTAATTAACAAAATTAAATTGTTTTCGAATTTAAACCTTCAAAATTGAACTATTCCAAAAAAAATTGTTATTATAAGCATTAAATATTGAAGAGTTTTTAACTTCAAATATTCAAAATTGTTAAAATTCAAGAAATTTCAATTGCAAATCTTCAAAATTGAATAGTTTTCAAAGCTAAATCTTAAAAATTAAATAACTTATCATTTTAAACTGTAATCATTTCGAATTATTAAATCGGCAATCGTAAATCTTAAAAATTGAAGAATTTTGAATTACAAATGGTTAAAAGTTAATATTTTTTCACTTTAAATCTTCTAAAATTGGAAAAATTTCAAATTTAAATCTTTAAAATTAAATAATTTTCCATTTTAAATCTTTCAAATTGAACTATTCTAAAAAAAACAAGCATAAAAACGTGCATTATTTTCTATTATACACATTAAATATTTAACAGTTTTCAATTGTAAATATGCAAAATTGAAGAGTTTTACATTTTTAATCTTTAAAATTGATGAATTTTTTATTTTAATTAAAAAAAAAATATATATTGCAAAAATTTCATGAAAGTTTAATTGTAAATCCTGTAAATTAAAAAATTTTTAATTGATAACGTTAAAATTAAAGAAATTTCAATTGTAAATCTTCAAAATTGAATAGTTTTCAAAGCTAAATCTTAAAAATTAAATAACTTATAATGAATAATTTTCCATTTTTAATATTAAAAATTTTTAAAGTTTCAAGTAAAAATCTTTAAAATTAAATAACTTACATTTTAAATCTTCAAAATTGAACTATTTAAAAAAATGCGTCGTTATCTATCATTTTCAATGGTGAATCTTAAATATTGAATTATTAAAAATTTTCAATCGTTAAAATTGAAGAATTTTCCATTATAAATTATCAAAATTGAATAAATGTCAAATTTAAATCTTCAAAATTGAATAATTTTCCATTTTCAAGCTTCAAAATTAATCTATTCCAAAAAACGTATGATTTTTTAAATTATAAACATTAAATATTGAAGTGCCTTCAATTGTAAATAATAAAAATTCCAAATTTCAAGTAGTTGAAATTGAAGAATTTTTTATTGTAAATTTTAAAATTAAATAATTTTCCATTTTTAATCCTTAAAACTTAGCTATTCTTTAAAAAGCATAAAAACCTGCATCATTTTCTATTATACACATTTAATATTTAAGAGTCTTCAATTGAAATTTTGTTAAAATTGAAGAATTTTCAATTTTAAATCGTAAATATTAAAGAATTTCGAAGCTTTGAAATTGAAGAATTTTTAATCAGCAAAAAACGAATAGATTTTAAATTATAATCTTTTAAATTAATTAAATTTCGTTTTTAAATTTTCAAAATTTAATAGATTTATTATTTAAATATTCAAATTTCAAATCGATAAAAGTGAAGAATTTTTTATTTTAATTCATAAAAATTGAATAAATTTCAAATTTAAATTGACAAAATTAAATAATTTTCCATGTTAAATCTTGAAAGTTGAACTATTTCAAGAAAATGTCCACAATTACATCATTTTAAACTGTCAAGATTTTGAATTAATGAATCTTTAATGGTAAATTTTAAAAACAAAAATTTTAGTTGTTTGAATATTTAAAGTTGAACTATTACAAGAAAAACATTTAAAATTTCATTCTTTTTGAACTACAAACATCCTGAATTATTGAATTTTGATTTGTGAAATTAAAAAATGGAGGAATTTTTAATTATAAATTGTTACAACTGATGAATTTTCCATTGCAAATCGTTAAAATTAAAGAATTTTAAATTTTAAATTTTCAAAATTGAACTATGTAAAAAAATCCAAAATCACGTAATTTTAAAGGGTAAACATTTCGTATTAATAAATCTTCAATTGTGAGCCGTAAAGATTGAAGAATTTTAAATTTCAACCTTTAATATTTAAGAATTCTTAATTCTAAACCATTATAAAAAAACGTTCAAAATTGCATCGTTTAAAACTATTAATATTTGA
Source organism: Belonocnema kinseyi (assembly GCF_010883055.1). Taxonomy (NCBI): domain Eukaryota; kingdom Metazoa; phylum Arthropoda; class Insecta; order Hymenoptera; family Cynipidae; genus Belonocnema; species Belonocnema kinseyi. The sequence continues at coordinate 73,572,473 of NC_046657.1, read as the reverse complement.
GGACAATTTTTTTTCGTAATCATCAAAACATCATATTAAACTATTTTTTTTTTAATTTGGAATATTTAGAATTTAAAACCTTACTTTTGATCTTCAAAATCACAAAAAAAATAATAAAAATGTTTATTATTCATCTTTAAAATTGAAGATTTTTCAATAGAATGGACAAAGATGAAGAGCTTTGAATTTTTAATATTTAAAATTGTTTAAATTTACAATTCGAATTATGCAAGTTTTAAGTCTAATAATAAAAATTCTGTAATTTTGATACTTTATTTTTGAAATTTCTTCAATTTGGAAGATTTAGAATTAAAAATTTGACAGTTGATCTTTAAAATCGTCAAAAAATAACAAAATTTATTTATGCATCTTTAAAATTTTAAAGCTTGAAGGTAAAAAATGTTGTAATTTTGATGATTGACATTCTAAATTTTTATTTATACATCTTTAAAATTGAGGTGTCTTAAGTTGTAACTCTAAAATTGCAGAACTTTGAATTCTAAATCTTCAAAGTTGAGGATTTTTTAATTTTAACAATTTATAATTAAATATTGTGCCATTTTTAAGTTTTCCAATTTAAAAAAAAACGATATATTGAAATAAAATTTTACAGAAAACTGAAAGTCAATTAAACTTAAAGTTAATTTTAAATTGTATGAAGGTCGATGCAGCTACATTATTATTAATTTAAATTTATGATTATTAATTTTAATTTATAATAATTAATTTAATAATTAGACAATGCAAATAAGAAACGTTTAATACAAAAAAATGGTCGCCAATATACAAAAATAAAAATCTCTTTCCAGTTTTGATATTTTTCCTCATTTTCAAAACAGATCTTACGATCGGCGAGGCAGTAACAGTACACTCTACACTAGTATGGAGAGTTTAAGTCGAATGGACAGTCTTGCAATGCCGCCACCTCGTGCACCTTCACCTCTTTTAAATAGAAACACATGTCCATCTCCAGAGAGTCCCTGGGCCTCTCATAAAACGTACGTTTAAAAAAAATATATTTCAGTCATTACAGTGTCACCTATTCACCTTTTGCCACCTATTTTCAATGTTGTCACCTTTTGTCACCTATTTTAGGAATTTGTCACCTTTTTCTCCTATTTCGGGATTTCTCATCTTTTGTCACCTATTTTCAATTTTGTCAGCTATTTTAAGAATTTGTCACCTTTTTCTCCTGTTTTGGGATTTCTCATCTTTTGTCACCTATTTTCAATTTTGTCACCTTTTGTCAACTATTTTAGGCATTTGTCACCTATTTTAGGAATTTGTCACCTTTTTCTCCTATTTTGAGATTTCTTATTTTTTGTCACCTATTTCAGGAATTTGTCACCTTTTTCACCTATTTTAGGATTTCTCATATTTTGTCACCTATTTTCAATTTTATCACCTTTTGTCACCTATTTTAGGAATTTGTCACCTTTTTCTCCAATTTTGGGATTTCTCATCTTTTGTCACCTATTTTCAATTTTGTCACCTATTTTCAATTTTGTCACCTATTTTAGGAATTTGTCACCTTTTTCTCCTATTTTGTCACCTATTTTAAATTTTGTCACCTTTTGTCAACTATTTTAGGCATTTGTTACCTATTTTAGGAATTTGTCACCTTTTTCTCCTATTTTGGGATTTCTTATCTTTTGTCACCCATTTCAGGAATTTGTCACCTTTTTCACCTATTTTAGGATTTCTCATATTTTGTCACCTATTTTCAATTTTATCACCTTTTGTCACCTATTTTAGGAATTTGTCACCTTTTTCTCCAATTTTGGGATTTCTCATCTTTTGTCACCTATTTTCAATTTTGTCACCTATTTTCAATTTTGTCACCTATTTTCAATTTTGTCACCTATTTTAGGAATTTGTCACCTTTTTCTCCTATTTTGTCATCTATTTTCAATTTTGTCACTTTTTGTCGACTATTTTAGGCATTTGTCACCTATTTTAGGAATTAGTCACCTTTTTCTCCTATTTTGGGATTTCTTATCTTTTGTCACCTATTTCAGGAATTTGTCACCTTTTTCACCTATTTTAGGATTTCTCATATTTTGTCACCTATTTTCAATTTTATCACCTTTTGTCACCTATTTTAAGAATTTGTCACCTTTTTCTCCAATTTTGGGATTTCTCATCTTTTGTCACCTATTTTAAATTTTATCACCTTTTGTCAACTATTTTAGGCATTTGTCACCTTTTTCTCCTATTTTGGGATTTCTTATCTTTTGTCACCCATTTCAGGAATTTGTCACCTGTTTCACCTATTTTAGGATTTCTCATATTTTGTCACCTGTTTTCAATTTTATCACCTTTTGTCACCTATTTTAGGAATTTGTCACCTTTTTCTCCAATTTTGGGATTTCTCATATTTTGTCACCTATTTCCAATTTTGTCACCTTTTGTCACCTATTTTAGGAATGTGTCACCTTTTCCTCCTATTTTGGAATTTCTCATCTTTTGTCACCTACTTTAGGAATTTGTCAACTTTTTCTCCTATTTTGGGATTTCTCATATTTTGTCACCTATTTTCAATTTTATCACCTATCTTCAATTTTGTCACCTATTTTCAATTTTGTCACCTATTGTAACCTATTTTAAGAATTTTTCACCTTTTTCATCTATTTTGGGATTTCTCATATTTTGTCACCTTTTTTCAGTTGAAAAAGTACAATTTTATTTAAAATTAAAACTTGCACACCAAATGCAGTTTTTATTACACTTTCCTAATCGACGGATTTTGAACCAAATGATCGAATTTTCAAACAAAAAAGATTAAACTTCAACCAGGAAGAGTTGCATTTTGAAAAATAATGTTAAATTTTTTATTTAAAAAGATGAATATTTTACAAACCAGTTTCATTTTGAAACAAGGAAGACGAATTTTCAACTAAAAAATATGACTTTTCTAACAAATGAGGATTTTACACCAAAAGGATTGATTTTCTATTCAAAAATAAAAGTGTTTAATAAATCAGTTGAAATTTTGATAAAAAAGATTACTTTTTAAGAAAATAGTTGAATTTAGATTAATTATAAAATAAAAATAATTAGCTTTCAATCAATAAGGATCAACTTTGAACCAAAGAAGATGGCTTTTTAACAAAACAGTTGAATTTTCAACCAAATTCAGATTAATTCTGAAAAAGAAATATAATACTTTTTTTGTTTGTTTTGTTTTATTTTCAACAAAAAGAACTCAATTTTCAATAAAATAAATAGACTTTCAAACAATTTGTAGAATTTTGAATTAAACACAAAAAATAAAAGAGTAGACTTTTCCATAAAAATCATTAACTTTCAAATATAAAAGGTGAATTTTCAACAAAAAAATATGAATTTTCTATAAAAGTATAAATTTTGGACCAAAAGCGATGACTTTCAAAATAATCGTTGAATTTTCACAAAAAATATATTTTCTAAGTAAAAGAGATTATTTATCAAACAAAAATACAATAATAGACTTTTTTGAACCCAAAAAATTATTCATTAAAAATTCCACTCCTTGGTTGAAAGTTGAACGAATTTTTTTAAATTAAAATTTTTTTTCGTTGAAGATTTATAATTTTAGTTGAAAGTTCGTTTTTTTTGTGGTTAGAAAATCAATTTAAAAATTCTTTTTGTTGTTAACAAGTTTTTTTTAAACTAAAAATTAAAATATTTTGATAAAAAAATCAACTTATTAATTGTAAATTAACTTTTTTGATGCTATTTCGTGTTCTTGTTTTTAAAATTAAAGTGTTTGATAGAGAATTAGGCTTTTTGGCTTGAAAATTCAATAAATTGGTATAAAATTAAACTGTTTTGTAGAAAATTTTTTTTTTGTTTTTATTGAAAATTCATTCGCAATGAAAATTTTTCTACTCCATTTTTGGTTAAAAATTCAACATTCTGGTTAAAAAATGATGTTTTTTTGTTGAAATTTCAGTCATGTTGAAAATATATACTGGTTGGTCTAATCTAACTGTTTTTTATTTTTTATGAATGTTTTGTAGTGGAAATAGCAACTATAACATTTTTTGATAAACATTAATCTTTTTTGTTGAAAATAGAACAATTTGCTTAACATTATTTTTAAATCTTGACTGAAAATTTCTTCTTGGTAGAAAATTCACTTTTTGGTAGAAATTTCATCTCTTTTCGGTTAAAAATGCAACTTCTTAATTAAAGATTTATCTATTTTGGTGGGGGATTAAAAATGCAGACTATTCATCTTTTTTGTTTGAAAAATCAACAATTTGGTAACGGATTTAACTATGTTGTAAACAATTACTGATATTAATTAATATACACAAAGAAAAAAAGGAATTTTCAATTTAGAGGGAGGGAATCCGGAGAAAAGAATGTCAAGCTTCTCCTTTCAGTTGATAGATGGCGCCTTCGGTCATTCTTTTCTGCGGATTCACTCCCCAAAATTACACTCTTAAATTAATTATGCTTATTTTACAGGCAAAGAACTAATCAGGGCAATGCACATTCTCATAAAATGAATCAGGTTTCTAATCCTAGTCCACCGAAAAGTGACATTTTCAATTCAGTGTCTGACAAAACGGAACAAATTTTGGTAAGTTATATATATATATTTTTTTTTCTTTTTTATCAGGAAAAATTCTTTGCCAGTGAATATTTTTAATCGGGGAATTATCAGGGATTTAAAAAAAATGGGAAAAGACAGGAAATTTCTCTTAAAAGCAATTTGATTTTAAACCAAAAATGGAATAGTTGAATGTGCAGATTAAGAATTTAATTTTCAACCAAAGATATGGATCTTGAGACAAAAAAAGGGACTTTTTTTTAACAAAGTAATTACATTTTCAACCAAGAAGTTGAATTATCAACCTTAAAGATGAATTTTTAATGTTAAAATATGATGGTTGGTATTTAAAGCAAGAAAATTCTTTATTCCTAAATCGAAAACAGTTGTATTTTTAATGAAAAAAAATGGAATTCTTAATAAGAAGTTTGATTTTCTACTAAAAAAAAAAACGAATTTTCAAGAAAATGCATGAATTTTCATCCAAATTGTAAATTTTAACTGAAAAAGATTAATTTTTCACCGAAAATGAAACAAATATTCAGTTTTTAACAAAAGAGTTACATTTTCTAACAAAAAAGGTAAATTTTCTATAAAAAAAATGATTTTTCAACCAAATATATGAATTTTCAAATAAAAAAGAACAATTTTAAACCAAAAATTGAATATTTAAATTTTCAATCAAAATATATGAAATCATAAACAAAAAATGTTGCTAAGATTTCAACAAATAATTTTTTTTTCAATCAAAAGAAGTTGCATTTTTAACCGAAAAAAAGAAATTTCGACTAAGAAGTTACATTTTCTAAAAAAAAAAAAACAAAAAAAAAAACAAATTTTCATCAAAATACATGAATTTTCATCCAAATAGTTGAATTTTCAAATAAAAAATAATATAGTTAAACTTGCAGTTGAGAAATCTGATTTTCAGCAAAAAAAAAGACAAATAATCAACAAAAGAGTTACATTTTCAATAAAAAAAATAATTCTGAAATAAAAATGTAATAATTATTTAATATTTTAACTAAGAAATTGTTTTTTATTTTTATGAAAATCACTTATTTAATTTTTGGCTAAAGATTAAACTTTTTTAGTTTAGAATTTAACTATCGGTTGAAAATTAATCTTTTTTTTTTTATTTGAAAGTTTAACTATTTAGATGAAAATTCGTCTTTTTATAATTGAAAATCGAATTTATTAAATCTAAATTTAGAAAATTAATTTTTGTTAATAACTGAAAATTTATCTCTGTCATTTTCTGTTAAGAATTTATCCTTTTTAGTTGAAAATTTTACTATCTTTATCAAAATTCATGCATTTGGTTGAAAATTCGCTTTTTCGTCAAAAAAAACTTCTTGATAGAAATTTCATCTTTTCGGTTAAAAATACAACTAATTTTGATTTTAAAAAAATTTTTTTGTATTACATTTATACATTTTTGCTTGACAAATCATATTTTTTGTTTGAAAATTTAACCCTTTTCTTGAAAATTCATGTATTTTGTTGAAAATTCGTTCTTTTCTAGAAAATTAAACTTCTTGGTAGAAATTTCGTTTTTTGAGTTAACAATATAAGTAAATTTGATACAAATAAAAAACAATTTCTTGGTTAAAATATTAGAAAATTTTTACATGTTTTTTTTGACAATTCATATTTTTTTTGTTTCACAATTTAACCCTTTTCTTGAAAATATGGAGGAAAATTCATGTATTTTGTTGAAAATTCGTTTTTCGACAAAAAATTAAACTTCTGAGCAGAAATGTCATGTTTTGGGTTACAAATATACGTGGTTTTGATAAAAACCAAAAGCAATTTCTCGGTTAAAATATTAGAAGAATGATTTTCAGTTATTAACCAAATTCATTTTTAACAAAAAAAAAAAAAAAAAAAAAAAAAGAACGGTTTCTTAAACAAATAGTAAAATTTTAAAGAGATAAATTTTTAACCGAAAGGATAAATATTTAACTGGGATATTTGCATTTTTAAGCGAAAAGAAGAATTTTTAAACAAGAAAATTAACTTTAAATGAAAAAGATAATTTTCTATAAAATTTTGGATTTTTTAATAAAATACGTGAAGTTTTAATGAAATAGTTGAATTTTTAATTAAAAAATACAAATTTTCATCCAAATTGTTAAATTCTGAACTGTAAAAGATAAATTTTTTCAAGAAAGAAGATTAATTTCTACAAAAAAAAATTCAGTTAAAAAAATAATCCTATTTTTTAACGAAAAAACATCAAAGGAAAAAAACAATTTTTTAAAGAAACAGTTCATTCTTCAACGAAAAAATAAAATTTTAATTAAAATGATGAATCTTCAACCAAAAAAAAATTAATTTTTAACAAGCATTTAACTTTCAAACAAAAATTTTATTCCCGACTAAACGGTGAATTTTCAACTAAAATGATAAATTTTTAACCTGACATAAAGTTTGATTAATTTTCTATTGAATACAAATTTTTAACAGAATACATGAATTTTCATGAAACTAGTTCAATACTTAACTAAAAAAAAATAATTTTTAACCGAAAATGGAGCACTTAAATTTGCACTTACTAGCAAAATTAATTCTCTAAAAATAACTAAATTTTGCATAATATACATAAATTTACATTTGAGTAATTTAATTTTAACCTAAAAAAGATTAATCTCAAATTAAAAATAAAATAATAATGAACTTTGCAGTTGATAAAATTTGTTTTTTAATGAAAAAAGAGAAAATTTTAACAAATTTTAAATTAAATTTTCAACCAAAAGATGATCGATTTTCAGTTATTAAGAAAATTAATTTTTAAGAAACAAAAAATAAATGAACAAGAAAACGGTTTATCAAACAAAAGAGTTAAATTTTCAACAAAAAATGATAAATTTTTAACCAGACATGAAATTTGATTAATTTTCTTCCGAATAAAATTTTTTGTCAACAGAATACATACATGTTTATTTAAATAGTTCAATACTTAAATAAAAAGATAAATTTTCAACCAAAAATGAAAGAGTTCGATTTTCACAGACTAGCAAAATCAATTTTCTAACAAAAAATAAATCTTTAATAATATAAATAAATTTACATCTAAATAATTGAATTTTCAACCAAAAGAAGATCGATTTTCAATGATTAAGAAAATAAATTTAAAAAAAAAGATTTATCAAATAAATATTTAAATTTTCAGCAAAAGAGATGAATTTTCGATTAAAATGATAAATTTTTAACCAAATGCTTGAAATTTGATTAATTTTCTAACGAATACGAAATTTTTCAATAGAAAACATCAATTTTTATTCAAATAGTTCAATACTTAAATAAAAAAATAATTATTCAACCGAAAATGAAACACTTACATTTTTACTTACTAGCAAAATTAATTTTTTTTTTTTAATTATTTATTCAATTTCCACCTAAAAAAGATTAATCTCAAACCAAAAAAGAAATTATTAACTTTGCAATTGATAAAATTTAATTTTCAATAAAAAAACCGACATTTTTAACCATTTTTAAATTGAATTTTCAACCAAAAGAAGATCGATTTTCAATTATTAAGAAATTAAATTAAAAAAAAAAGATTTATCAAACAAATATTTAAATTTTCAGCAAAAGAGATGAATTTTCAACTAAAATGATACATTTTTAACTAAAGACTTGAAATTTAAAAGATTTTCTATGAAAAATGAATTATTAAAAAAATACAAGAATTTTCAACTAGAAGAAGATTAATTTTTTGCCAGAAAACGATTTTTCAACAAAATACATGAATTTCCATCTAAATAGTTTAATTTTCAACTAAAAAAGATTAATTTTCAATGGTTAAAGGACGCAGCTAAATTTGCAGTTAACAAAAATTGTTTTATTACCAAAAAACGAATTTTTAATAATACACATAAATTTAAATCTAAATAGTTGAATTTTGAACTAAAAACGTGTAATATGAAATCATAAATGAAATAATTCTAGATGTCAGTTGAAAAAATTTAATTTTCAATAAAAAGAGACGAATTTTTATCAAATTTTAAGCTTAATTTTTTCCCCGAAATTGAAATATCTGAATTTTCAGTTACTAGCCAAATTAATTAAATTTTTTGTTACAAATAAGCCACCGTCAGCCCTCTGAAAAATAAAAAAAATAAAAATTAACGAATTTAAATAAAAAATGGTCTCATTCGATTTATAAAAGATTCTATATAATATTGCAGAATTAGAATTTTGGTTTTTGAATATAAAGATCCAGGGAAAAGTTACAGAATTAGCTATAATAATTTCTAAAATTATTGAACTCGTTAAAAAGGTTTTTTTACATTCTTAATATTTGAAAAAAAATGTTACTCTTGATTTTATAATTATTTATGTTTTTATTTATTAGATAAAATTTGATTTTTAATGAAGAATGATTTTCAGTCATTAACCAAATTTATTTTTAACAAAAAAAAAAAAAACGGTTTCTTAAACAAATAGTAAAATTTTTAACCGAAATGATAAATATTTAACTGGAATATTTGCATTTTTAAGCGAAAAGAAGAATTTTTAAACAAGAAAATTAACTTTAAATGAAAAAGATAATTTTCTATAGAAATTTTCATCCAAATTTTTAAATTCTGAACTATAAAAGATCATTTTTTAACTACAATAGTCAAAAAATAGTTTAATTTTTAAATGAAAAAAATCAATTTTTTCAATAAAGAAGATTAATTTCTACACAAAAAAAATTTCAGTTAAAAAAATAATAATATTTTTTAACGAAAAAGCATCAAAAGAAAAAAACAATTTTTTAATGAAACAGTTTTTATATCCCTGTATAATCCTTTATAAAGGGTATACAATTATAAAAAAAGAATTATATATTATATAAAAGAAGACCAATTTTCAGTTATTAAAAAAATTAATTTAAAGAAAAAAAAGATGTATCAAACAAAATGTTTGATTTTTAAATATTTTTTAAAAATATTAAAACCTTGATTTCTAGGACTGGGGAGAAGAAGTTGAATTGAATGAGAGACTCGAGGCGGAACAACTGAGTCGCAGTTCTTCTGTTCTAAGTTTACGAGAAAATACGAACACTTCTGATAATCCGCCACTCGCAGGAGGAAGTAACGGCCGAAGTCGAAACATTAAAAGAAAGAAAAATCGGAAACGAGGCGGTGATCGGTAAGTTTTTTTTTTTTTTTTAATCAAATTTTCACAGGAATTTAATTCTGATCGAAGCAAAATTCAAGTTTTCAACTCCATTTTTTGAATGAAATGGGAATTTTCAAACAGAATTATAAATCGGATTTAGAAAAAAGGAATTAAAAAAAAATCAATTTTGCAATTTTATTCGAAAAGAAGAATTTTCAAACAAGATTAACTTTCAAAGAAAAAGATAATTATCTACTCAAAAAATTCCTCTTTTTTTGTAACAGAATAGGGGAATTTTTTAAAAAAATAGTTGAATTTTCAATTAAAAAAAGACAAATTTTGAAAAATCAATTTTTAACTAAAAATGGAACAGTTAAATTTCAAGTTGAAGAAATTTATGTTAAAACAAATTGATGAGTTTTCTATTAAAATGATAGAAATCTTCAACTGAAATACTTGAATTTTATGCCAGAAGGAAGAACTTTCAACAAAGAAGATTATTTTTTTACCCAAAAAGACAAATCTTCAACTAAAATAAATTTAAACCAAAAAACTTTTGCATTTTCAAATAAAGTGATGAAGTTTTAATTGAAATGATGAACCTTCAACTGGAATAGTTCAATTTAAAATTTAAAAATAAGGAAATTACAAACGACAATGAATTATCTTTATCTAGAATTACTGAATTTTTAATAAAAATATATAATTTTCGCAACCAAAAATTAAATAGTTAGTTTTTTAGTTAAAAAATTATTGTGCAACCATAGAGATGATTTTTCAACTAAAATTATGGAATATTCAATTGGAATAGTTACGTTTTCAGTAATAAAAATTAATTTTCAGCTAAAGAAAAAACGAATTTTCAACCAGAAAGATGAGTTTTCAATTTCCTTTTTTTTGGTATAAAATTAAATTTCTTGCTTCAAAATTCATCTTTATATTAGAAAATTATTATTTTTTAATTGATTTTTTTAAACTGAAAATTGAACCATTCCACTTTTTATTATCAATTTTTTTCTTTAATGAAAATTCAACTATTTGTTTGAAAATTCATGAATTTGATAAAAATTTGTCATTCTTGGTTGAGAAATAACATTTTTTGTTGAAAATTTAAACTGTTTAAAAATTCATGTAATTTATGAAAAATCTGCCTTTCTTGGTAGAAAAATAATCTTTTTGCTAGAAATTTTTTTTTTTTTTTCGGTTAAAACTTGTTTTTTTTTTGTTAAAATTAATTATTTTAACTGAAATTTTACATATTAATTTGATTGTAAATTAGTCATTTTCAGTTAAAAATATAATTTATTATTTAAGACTTGAGAAATGCTTCTTATATGACGTTCGAAAATTCATTTTTTTTTTAATGATAATAATTTAACTGCTTTCGATAGAAAGTTAATTATGCTCGTTAAAGATTCATCTTTTCAGTTAAAAATTTTTGCTTTTTTGTTTTGTTGAAAATTAGTTTATTTTTTATTTTTACTGAAAATTTAACCATTCCAGGTTTGATTGTAAACTTATCCTTGAAGTTGAAAGTTTATTTATTCTTTTGTAAATTCACGTATTTTGTTAGAAATTTGTCTTTCTTGGTAGAAAACTTTTTTTTTGCTTAAAAATTAATCTTTTTGGATGACATTTTTGTTTTAATTAATGTTTTTTACTGAAAATTTACATATTCCAGATTTGATTGTCAATTTATTTTTTTAATTTGAAAATCAATGTATTTCGTAAAAACATTTGGCTTTTAGTTGAAAATTAATTTCTTTGGTTTTAAATTTAACTATTTTTGCAAAAATGCTTGTTTTCATTTTAATTCTAATTGTAATTGTAAGGCTTATTTTGATTGTAAATTGTTTTAATTCTAATTAAAACTCCAGGCATTTGATTAAAAATTTGTCTTTTTCAGTATGAAGGTATTCTTGCTTGAAAATTTATGTTTTTGATGAAATTTCTTTTTTTTTTTTTTTTGTCAAAACTAATTTTTTAAACCAAAAATTTAACTATTTCACGTTTCATTGTGATTAAGTTGACTTTTTAAATAAAAAAAAGGATGCACAACGAAAAATCAACTTTTTGGATTAAAAACTTATTTTTTCTTTGTTTTTTTTTTTCGTTGAAATTTATTATCTTTTTTAACTGAAAGTATAACTATAATTTCAGTAAAATATTCTATAACTTTAGTTAATAATCCATTTCTTTGGCTAAATATTAATTTTTTTACTAAAAATTAAATTATTTAATTTTTAGTTGAAAAATAATATTTTTTAGTTGAAAATTCGTCTTTTTTAGTTGAAACTAATCTTCTTTGTTGAGAAAATTTATCTTTTTAGTGAGAATTCAACTATTTCGTTGCAAATTAATTTTTTTGCATTTAAAAATTCGATTGTTTAAAAATGTATGCCATATTTTTTTGGTGGAAAATAAAACTTTATGGTAGAAAATTCATCTTTTCGGTTAAAAAATCAACAATTTTGATAAAAATTTGTCTTTTTTAATTGAAAAGTCAACAATTTCGTTAAAAATTCACATATTTGGTTAAAAAATGGATTTTTTCTTCGCAGTAATTTATCTTTTTCTTTGCAAATTAAGCTTCTTTTTTAAAAAATAATTTTTTTCAGATTAAAAATGCAAGTGTTCCAATTAAATTTTTATCATTTTAGTTGAAAATTTATCTTTTAGATTGGAAAAGAAATTATTTGGTTGAGTGTTTTTTCTTGGTTCAAGATTAATCGTTTTAATTAAAAGTTTATTTCTTTGGTTGAAAAATGAGTTTTTTGATTAAAAACTTGTTTTTTCTATCAACGAAAATTATTTTTTTATGCCGAAAAAAAAACTATTTTGTTGAAAATGTGTTTCTTTTTTTTATTGAACATTGTTTTGTTTTTCAAACTGAAAATGTAAATATTATTCTAATTAAATATTTTATAATATCAGACAAAATTTCATCTCTGGTTAAATAAACGTTTTTTTAGTAAAAATTAAATTATTCAATTTTTAGTTGAAAAATGATTTTTCTTTAGTTGAGAAATCGTCTTTTTTTATGAAAGTTTTGTTGAAAATTGATTTCTTTAACTGAAAATGTAATAATTTGAATGAAAATTTGTCTTTTTGAATTGGAAATTCAACTATTTCTTTGAAAATTCACGTATTTTGTGAAAATATTGATTTTTAATAATTGAAAATTATTTTTTTATTTTAAATTTAATCTTCTTGATTAAATATACATCTTTGTGGTTAATAACTCAATTATTCCAGTGCAATATTTATCATTTTAGTTGCAAATTCTTCGTTTAGATTGGAAGCCAAATTATTTGGTTGAAAGTTGAACTCTTTTGTTAAAAATTAATTTTTTCTTGGTTCAAGATTAATCGTTTTAATAAAAAATTCATTTCTTTGGGTGAAAAATGAGCAGTTCGATTGGAAATTACAAAAATTAATATAGAAATTTTCTTTCTCTTTAAACTACTTTAAAAAGTGTAGAATTTAAATAAAATGGAAATTGATTTTAAGGATTCCTGGTGAAATTTGAAAATGAATTCAATTTAATTTAAATTATTTTTCTTTAAAAATACCGATTTCAGGTTTAAACAAACCAAAATAACCTTTAATTATTGTTTAGATTCAAGATTCAGATTAAAATTCTTTAATGAAAATACTAATTGACAGGGAATAGATGAGAATATTTTTAGAGTTAATTTACAAAATTAAAAATTTAAGATGTAAAAACGATTTAATTAAAAAATTTTTCATAAAACGCCATCTTGTTTCCATTTTTTCCTCTATCTAAATAGAAAAAAAATTAATCAATTTCAAATGATAGGAGCGGCACGCGAGATAATTTGCAAGAGACTAGTCGTGAACGGCAGAATAATCAGCAAAACAGAGAAAATGATAGCTATAACAATAATCAGAAGAACAACGCTAGTAACAGCAATAGAAGATTTGATAATAGAAGACGTAGTACAATTCAGCGCAGTCGAGAATCGAGTAAGGAGAGAAGTCACCGAAGTCGTAATCGTGACGATTTTTATAGAAATAGGTAAGTTTGGCAATTTACAGTTTATTTGTGGGAATATAGGACTTTGACAAAGTAGGAACCTGAAAAATAGTGCCCTGAAAATAGAAGGTACCTGAAAAAGGAGGAATCTAAAAAAAAGTAGGACCCTGAAAAAAGTAGGGTCCTTTAAAAAGTAGGACCCTGAAGAATGTGGGACCATCAATAAAGGAGGAACCTAAAAAATGTAGGTAACTGAAAAACTAGGAGCCTGGAAACAGTAGGAACTTAAAGAAAGAGGACAGTGAAAAAAGGAGAAATCTAAGAAATGCAGGACCCTGAAAAAAGTAGGTACCGGAAAAATAGTACCCTGAAAAAAGTAGGAACATGAAGAAGGAGACTCTTGCAAAATTTATGACCCTGAAAAATAGGAACCTGAAAAATAGTATCTTGAAAAAAGTAGGAACCTGAAAAAAGGAGGTATCTAAAAATAAAGTAGGACCCTGATTAATGTGGGACCCTCAATAAAGGAGCAACCTGAAAAATGTAGGGACCTGAAAAAGTGGGAGCCTGAAAACAGTAAGAACCTAAAGAAAGAGGACCGTGAATAAAGTAGGTACCAGAAAGAAGAGGAATTTAATAAATATAGGACCCTGAAAAAAGTAGGAACCGGAAAAATAGTACCCTGAAAAAAGTAGGAACCTGAAAAAGGAGGCATCTGAAAATTGTTGAACCCTGAAAAAAGTAGGAACCTGCAAAAAGGAGAATCTTAAAAAGGGTAGGACCCTGAAAAATTATTAACCAGAAAGAATAGGGAAACTGAAAAAAGTAGAAACCTGAAAAAAGGAGGAATCTGACAAATGTTGAACCCTGAAAAAATTAGGGTCCTGAAAATGGTAGGTACTTCTAAAATGTAGGACCCTGAAAAAATTAGGAACCTGAAAAAAGTAGGACCCTCAAAAATAGGGCACTGAAAAAGTAGGAACCTGAAAAAAGGAGGAATCTACAAAATCTAGGCTCTTGAAAAAAGTAGGGCCATGAAAAATGTAGGACCCTGAAAAGAGTCTTACCCTGTAAAATAGTACCCTGAAAAAAGTACGAACCCGAAAAAAGTACGAACCCGAAAAAAGGAGAATCTTGATAAATTTAGGACCTTGAAAAATAGTTACCTGAAAAAAGTAGGAACCTGAAAAATAAGGTACTGAAGAAGTAGGAACCTGAAAAGGGGAGGTATCTAAAAAGTGTAGGCTCTTGAAAAATGTAGGGCCATGAAAAGTGTAGGACCCTGAAAAACGTTTGACCCTGTAAAATTTTACCCTGAAAAAAGTACAAACCCGAAAAAAGGAGAATCATGAAAAATTTAGAACCTTGAAAAATAGGAACCTGAAAAAGTAGGACCTTGAAAAATAGGAACCAAAAAAAAGTAGGAACCTGAAAATAGGGCACTGAAAAAAGTAGAACCCTGAAAAAATAGGAACCTGAAAAAAGGAGGAATCTAAAAAATGTAGGCTCTTGAAAAAAGTAGGGCCATTACAAATGTAGGACCCTGAAAAAATTGTACCCTGAAAAAAGTAGGAACCCGAAAAAAGTAGGACCCTGAAAAATAGGAACCTAAAAAATCTAGAAACTTGAAAAAAGTAGGACCCTGAAAAATATGGAAACCTGAAAAAAGTAGGATCCTGAAAAATAGAAACCTGAAAAAAGTAGGAACCTGAAAAAGGAGACATCTAGCGAATATTGAAGCCTGAAAAATGCAGGACTCTGAAAAAAGATGATCTTGAAAAAGGTAGGAATCTGAAAAATGCAGGACCCTGAAAAAAGTAAGAACCTGAAAAAAGGTGACCCCGAAAAAATAGGAAATTGAAAAAGGGAGGAATCTGACAAATATAGGATCATAAAAAAAGTGGGAACCTGAAAAATGTAGGTGCCAGAAAAAAGTATGACTGCAAAATAGTACCCTGAAAAAAGTAGGAACCTGAAAAAGGAAAATCTTCAAAAATGTAGGACCCTGACAAAATAGGACCCTGTAAAATGTAGAACCCTGAAAAAAGATGAAAGTAGGAACCTGAAAGAAGTAGGAACCTGAAAAATAGGTCACTGAAAAAGTAGGAACCTGAAAAAAGAAGAATATTCAAAAATGTAGGACCCTGAAAAAAGGAGGAACCTGAAAAAAGGAGGAATCTAAAAAATGTATGCTCTTTAAAAAAGTTGGGCCCTGAAAAATGTAGAACCCTGACAAAAGTAGGAACCTGCAAAAAGAGGACCCCCCAAAAAAGTAAAAACTTGAAAAAAGCAGGAATCAGACACATTTAGGGCCCTGAAAATGGGAGCAACCAGAAAAAAGTAGGAACCTGTCAAATTTAGGACCCTGAAAAAGAGGAAGCTGAACAAAGTTTGACCCTCTAAAGTAGTACCCTGAAAAAAGGAGAATTTTGACAAATTTACGACCCTGAAAAAAGGAGGAATCTAAAAAAAGTATGACCCTGAAAAAAGTAGGAACCTGAAAAATAGGGCACTGAAAAAAGTAGAAACTTGAAAAAAGGAGGAATCTGAAAAATGTAGGACCCTGAAAAATTTTTCCCTTTCTTATTCTTGAATGAAGAAAAAAGACACGTATTTTTCTATGTCACTCTGATATGAAAAATTTTTAAATAATAATTGTTTTAAAATTTTTTGCAAAAAGATGATTAAAAAACTGAATTTTTAATCAGTATATGTGGACTTTAAAGTAAACCATATTGCACTATTTTTATTTATGGTTCAATTTTTGTAATTAAAAAATTGGACAGATTACGAAACATTTGAAAAAGAACCGATTTTTTGGGTCGACAGATAAAAAAATCGACATTTCAAAAATTCTTCATATCAGATTAAAATTTAAAAAAAATAAATAAAAAATACGTGTCATTTTTCTTCCATTCAAGAAGGGGGGAAAATTGTTTATAACAACAAAAAATTTGTTGTAAATCTGGCATGGAATGATCCATATATTAATTTTAAAAAAAAACACAAATTGAATGATGCAGAATATTAGATCAACCCCCGGATGAAAATTGGAGATCGGGTCGAAGAGCTTCAGTCTGTGATTCCGATGATGGCCGAAGAACGCCTAATTTATCGTCACATTCCACCAGTTCTCTGGCGACAAATTCATTGGCTCCTCGAGCCTCTCCTCCAGCTTACAGCAATGCCCAGCCACCGGGAGTTCTTGTTCTGCCGGACACAAATACTTTTCAGCCGGGAAGTACACCGCCCAGACAACAATCTCATCAGCAGCAGAGAACACTTTTCGATCCGAACAATCCGAATAGGCCGATCATTGTCGTTTCACCAGGAAGTCGAGCAGCCCCGAAAGTCAGGTGAGAATCAATTTTCATATCTTAATCATTTTCAGGATTGATACGAGGGTAGTTCAACAAGTCCTTAGAATGAAGTATAAAAACAATTTT
Organism: Belonocnema kinseyi; assembly: GCF_010883055.1. Classification (NCBI taxonomy): domain Eukaryota; kingdom Metazoa; phylum Arthropoda; class Insecta; order Hymenoptera; family Cynipidae; genus Belonocnema; species Belonocnema kinseyi. Next base: position 73,555,378 of record NC_046657.1, on the reverse strand, counting down.
TTTTGGGTAATTTTTTTTTTATTTTTCAACATAATCTCCTTGGAGCTCTATA
>NC_046657.1:73547740-73555226 GCF_010883055.1 Belonocnema kinseyi | reverse complement strand
TTTATTTACAAAAAAAGTTCTTAGGTTCAAAAAAACATTCAGTGAACTGAAAAACTGTCGTCGGTAATATAGGTATTTAGCTGTGTCACATGCCCTTAAATTCAGATTAAATTTAAAAAAGAATCAAATGAATTGAAAACAATTCAAAAATAGTTATGAAAAATCATCACTGGCTTTACTAAGTTTGAAGAATCCATTGAATTAAATCAAATATTTTTCACATTTAAAAGTTTTTAATTAAAATTTTTTATTCAAATGCTCAATGATTTTGGCGTATAAAATTAAAAGTATCAATATTTTACAACGTAAAAAAATATGAAGCCACGTCATCATTTTCAATGCGCTAAATTAAAAAACCAATTGATGAACTTTAATATTTTCAAAATTATATAATTTTAAGGAATTTTAAGCTAGAAACATTAAATAGTGAAAAATTGAAAACATTTTAACTGAACACTTCTTAAATTAGAAATTCAATTATTCTTTTTTTCAATAGTTTCAACATCCTTGGAAAACTTCAAAATTTTATTTAAAAATCTTGAGAAATCTAAAAGTTGTTTTAAATTTTGTTGTTTAAAATTATTTTGGAAATTTTTTCAGAACTTCTGAATATCTGTCAAAATGAATTGAATTTTTTCTACAATTTTCAGAAAATCCTGCAAATTTTAGAAAATTTCTTTACAATTTCGATGTATAAATAAAAATTGAACATTTATCATTTGTAGACAAAATTCCTAGGAAAATTAAAAATAACCTTTCATTTTAAAAAATTATTTTAATCGAATATTTAAAAAGTTTTCCAAAGATTTAAGCAAAATTTTTTAAAAAGATTCTAGAAGATTAAAAAAAAAACATTCTAAAATTTGCATGATAATTTTAAATCTTTTTGAAACTCCTAAATATCTCTTAAAATTACTCAAAAATTTTTTCTACAAATGTTCATTTATAAATCATACATCAAAATTTTAAAATTTCACTTACAAATTAGAAATTTTTCAAATACAACAATTAAAATTATAACGTTCTTTACTAAAGATTCTTTACTTTTAAATATTTGGTTTCAATTTACTTGTCTTAAATAAAAATTCAAATATTGCTAAATATTCAATAATTCACCTTTTTTTTAATTACAAATTTCAAATATTCAATGAATTAATAATGGAATTAATGACTAAGTTTTATCAAATCGTTTTTGTTCACTTTTTATTACTTAAAGTACAGATAAATTTAAAAAAATATATTTATTTATTACATAAAAATTTTTTTTATCCCAAATTTTCAACATCAAAGACTTTTACTTTTTATTTGCTCACGTCTTTGAGAAAGCATTTAAAAATTTCTTTAAATTAAAAATGTAAGCTTTGAAATAAAAATTTTTAAAGTGCAAAAATTTCGAATTACGCATTGTATGATAAATAATAGCATAATTGAAAAACATAACAATTCAACTAATTATTTAAAAACTTTTGAAATCAAACGTGGACAGATTTTTCTTCTACAAATTTATAAAATTTCTGGTAAAAAAAATCACTGTCATTTTCCGGTTTTTTCCGGTCTCAAAAAATTCCCGGTCAGGGTAAATTATTAAAAAGAGTGAGTTGCAAAAAATAATTTCAAATGTTTTCCAATCTTTGCAACGCTACCAATGACTAAAAAACAATTCACGTCAAATTCAAAAGAATTCATATGAATTGGACATTTTTTTTTAATCGAAAAAATATATTTATTTCAGAACATTTGAGTTAATTTCGAGAAATTTTATAGAAACGAGAAGAGTTCGATGAAATTCATTTTTAAAAAATCAAACTGAATTTAAAAAGCAATCAAGAGAATTTAAGACAATTAAAAAATATTGAAAAATCAATGAATTGAGTAAATTTGAAATAAGTTTAGAAAAATGAGAGAGAATTTTTTTTACAATTTGATGAATTAAAAACTTTTTTAAATCCACTGGATTCAGTCAAATTGAGTGAAATTATCAAGAATTCGGAGCTAATTTCAAATGAATTGCAAAAAATATCATAAAAAAAATAATGCCGAATTAAAAAAAAATCAAGGAAATTAAAAATAATTTTTAAATATAAAAAAATTCATTTAATTCATTAAGATCAAGTGAATCAAAAAATATAAAATAAGAAAGAATTTAAAAGAATTCAAGATAAATGAATAAAATGCAGGATGAATTCAAAATAATTGCTTAACTTTTTTAAACTCTTGAAAATGCCTGGAAATATTTCACAATATACTCAAATATTAAAATTCTTTAAAAGCTTTTAACATTTTTAAAAAGAATTCCAAAGAACTAAGGATTTAAATTCAAATTAAACCGCCTCAAACTCCTAAATTTTCAAGTAAAATAACTTAATTTTCAACAAAAAATGCCAGAGTTAAATTTGAAATTATTGAATTATATTAAAAAAATTTAACGAAAGTAATGAATTTTTCACTAAAATAATAAGATAATCATTCTATTTTTTTAAAATAAACTTTAAACCAACTAGCAGATTTTTTACCCAAACAAAAAAAAATTAATTATTTACAAAAATTAATTTTTTTTTCAATTGAACTTTAAAAAAAACTAGTAGTTTTTTTTCACAATTTTTCACAAAATAAAATCTCATCTAAATAGTCGAATTTTTAACTAAAATAATAAATATTTAACTGGAATAAATTAATTTAAAAACAAAAAGATGAATTTGGATAAAAAGGGTTTAACTTTTAAAAAAATTAATTTTCAGCTAAAAAGAATCTTCAACTCAATTTTGAATTTGAAATTCCTTTTTTTAGAATTTTCAATGAAATACATGAATTTTAAAAACTAAAAAAAAAACAGAAATAAATTTTTTCAAAAGTAAACTTCAAACCAACTAAGTACATTTTTTAACCTAAGAAAATTAATTATTTACAAAAGAGGTAAATTTTTAACTCGATAATATCATTTTTCAACTAAAATAAAAATTCATTTTTTTAAAAAAAAGAAAAAAATCCCAACGAAACATGTTACAGTTGATGTTAAAACAATAAAGACGAATTTTAAACAAAATACAACAATTTTCAAAAAAATGGTTGTATTTTGATCTAAATAAATGATGAGAATGTAAAAAAAAATATCAACAAAATAGGTGAATTTTCAATCCTAAAATACGATATAATTTTTGATAATACTATATTAAATTCAACAAAATAGATGAATTTTTAACTGAAAAATATCAGTGTTCAACCAAAATTGGAATGGTTAAATTTGCAGTTAAAACCATTAATATTCAACCAAATAATTTAACCAAAAGTGATGAATTTTTAACTAAAATAATAAAATAATAATAATTTTTTTTAAGTAAACTTTAAACCAGCTAGTGGATTTAAAAAATTAATTATTTACAATACAAGTGAACTTTTAAAAGAAGTAAAAGTAGTAGAAAATTTTAAAACAAAAAGACAAAATTTTGACAAAAGGTTTTAGCTTTAAGTATAAAAATTAATTTTCATTTAAAATGATGAATCTTCAACTGAAATAATTGAATTTTCAATCAAATACATGAATTTTAAAAACTAAAAAACATAAATTTACTTTTTCAAAAGTAAAAGTAGATTTTTTACTAAAAAAATTAATTATTTAAAAAACAGCTTTAAATTCCTATCTTTTTATGTAAAATAATTAAACTTTAAACAAGATATATGAATTTTTAATAAAATATTTGCATTTTGAACCAAACAAGAAACAATTTGAATAGTTAAATTTAAAGTTAAAACAATTAATATTTTAAACAAATTTAACCAAAGTGATGAATTTTTAACAAAAATAATAAAATAGTCATTTTTTCTTTTTTTAATAAACTTTAAACCTTTAAAGTAGATTTTATTTTAAAAAAGAAATCCTAAAGAAACATGTAATAGTTGATGCTTGAACAAAAAAGGATGAATTTTTAACCAAAAAGTTTAATTTTGCACCAAGAAAATATACGTTCTAGCAAAAAAGTTAAATTTTTAACAAAGTACATCAATTTTTGAAAAAATTCTTGAATTTTCAAGCAAATATAGTATATTTTTTAACAAAAAAAAATTAATTATATACAAAACAGGTGAATTTTCAACTCTATATCATTATTCAACTTAAAAAAATTCATTTTTTAACAAACAAAAAATATTTCCCAACAATAATTTAATATTTGTTAGTTAAAAATTCTACTATTTTCTTGAAAATTCATTTCTTTGGTTGAAAACTGATCTATTTTCTTAAAAAAACTTCTTTTTTTGTCATTCTTTCAAAATTTGATTTTTTTTTGTAAATTGTCCTCACTGAAATTTCACCTATTTTTATTGTAAATTTATCTTTTTTTGTTCAAAATTCGTCCATTTAACTGAAAATTCATGCATTTTTTTTAATTTGCATAATTCATCTTTTCATTTGGAAATTCTGTTGTTTTTTAATTCATTTTTTTTATACTGAAAATTTAACTATTCAACTATTGGTTTGCAAATTCAGACATTTTGTTAAAAATCTGTCTTTCTCGGTAAAAAAAATAATGTTCTTGCTTGAAAATTCATCTTTTCAGCTGAAAATTTTTGTTTGTTAGTTTATTCTTAATTGGATTGTCAATTAATTATTTTTAGTTAAAAATTTAACTATTTGCTGACAAATTCACGCATTTTGTTAAAAATTAATCATTTTTGTTATAAAATTAATAAAGTTGGCTGAAAATTTAACTGCTTGGTTGAAAGTTAAATTACTTTATTAATTTTTTTATGCAGAACAGGAAGATGCATAATTTTACTTGAAAATTTATTTGTATGGTTGAAGATTAAACAATTTTTTTTAAAAACAATTTTTTTATTTTAAAATTATTTTTTTGTGTGTGTGTATTGAAATTCAATTATTGAAGCAGGATTTTCAACTAAACTATTTTGGATTATAAATTCATATTTTTTAGATAAACATTTAATTACCTGGTTAAAAAATCGTATAATTGTCTAAAAAAGGGTAGCCTTTTTTAATCACATACAAAGATTTTTCATGGTCAATAAAATTAAAAGAATTAGATCTCTACAGTTAAATTAAAAAAAATTAAAAATCTTCCAATTTTTATTTCAAAACCTTGAAATTTTTTCAGAACTTCTTAAAAAACTTTTAAAGTGATTAGAATTATTCCTCAATTTTCTGTTTGATCCTGCAAAGTAAAAAATATTTCCTTAAAATATTCCAAAATATATTTTGTCGAAAATATATTTTCGACAATTTTGGAAATCTTTTTAAATCTCTTTCAATATTCTCTTAAAATTAATTTATCAAAACAAAAAGTCATTTTCAATTTTCCAACGAATTTTCTTTGAAACGAATTTATTTAAAATTAAAATAAATTAAAATAAAAAATGTAAACAAATTCGAATCTTTTCAGACCTTCTGAATATCTATTTGACTTAATCAAATTTTTTCTAGAAATTATAGGCGTTTATTATTTATTATATATCAAAACTCAACAATTGGACATGTAAATTAAAGTTTTTTAATTCAAACAATTAAAATTGTAACGTTTAAGGTTTAATTTTAATTATTTTATTTATAATTACTGATATTATTTGAACAATAAAATATTTCTAAATATTAGGCAATTGTTATTTTTCTTAATTAAAACATTTCCAAATTTCAAATATTAAACTAAAACTATATTTTTAATTTCATGAAAGCGTTTAATTATGAATATATTATTTACAAGTTATTTTTAAATTGGAAATCGTTAATAAAATATCGTTAAAATCTAAAAAATTCATCAATTTTGAACTGTTTCTGAATCGTCTTGTAAAATCAATTATTATTCACTTGTTAATTTAAAAAAAAAACTAATTTGGAAACATTTATTTCTTCGATAAATTTGTAAAATTCCCGGGAAAAAAATTAATTTACTTGAAAATTTCGATTAAAAATTAATATTTTTTAATCAAAGTTCAACTATTTTATTAAAAATTCATGTATTTTGTTAAAATTTTACCTTTTCAGGTATGAAATTAATCTTGCTGATTAAAAACTCATCTTTTTGGCTGAAAATTTGTTTTTTGGTTAAAAATGAATTGTTGTAACTGAAATTTCACGTACTCTTAATTATTAATTATGTTGAAAGATCGTTTTTTTTGGTCGAAAATTAATGTTTTTTTATTATTAAATATTCATTAATTCCAATATTTGTTTGGAAATTCATATATTCGGTTAAAAATTCATTTTTTAACTGAAAAATCTAATATTCCATGTTTGATTTTAAATTTGTAATTTATCGTTAATAATTCACGTATTTTGTTAAAAAATGGTGTCTCTTATGTTAAATTTATCTTCTTGGTTAAAAATTGAAGCACTTGAAAGTTCAGCTTTGTTAAACCTTAATTTTTTTTTAATTAATTGATTGAACTGAATTTATATCTTATTTTTGACTTTTTTAAAAGTTAAACTAATTTATTTAAAAAAATTTTTTATTGTAATTGCATCATTTTCGTTTAAAAATTCATTTCTTTGGTTGAAAATTTACCAATCTTTTTGAAAAATGTTTTTTAGTTTCAAATTAAAATATTTGGTTGAAAATTTATGCATTTTATTAAATTTTGGTATAAAACTATTTTTCTTGCTTCAAAATTCATATTTTTGCATGAAAATTCTTTTCCTTTTTTTTTGTTTTGTTGGAGATGCATATATTTGGTTAAAAATTTTACTATTGTGTTGAAAAATCATTTTTTTTTAATTCGTTTTTTTTTAGTTGAAAATTCATTTTAGTTAATAATTTGACTATTTTATTGAAAAATATTTTTTTTTTAGAAAATTAATACTCATGGTTGAAAATTCAATTATTTGGTCAAGTATTAATCTACGCTGTAAAAAAATTATCAACTTTGTTGAAAATTCGTCTTTTTATGTTTAAAATGCAACTCCTTTGGTATAATATTCAACGTTTAATAAAATTCTTTATCTTTTTATTTCCTTTTGTTTAAAACTAATTTTTTAAACTGTAAATTTACCTCTTCCACGTTCTATTATTAATTTATCTTTTACGGTGGAAAATTTCGACTATTTTATTTAAAAAATCTTTTTTTTTAAATTTGAAAACACGTTTTTTGTTGTTGAGAATCAATTGTCCCAACAGAACTTTTCAACCATTCTATTTTGGATTCTAAATTTATATTTTCCGGTTGAAAATTCAACTACGAGGGTAGTTCAATAAGTCCTTAGAATGACCAACAGATGGCGCGCGAATCGCTCCAAATCATCTGTTTTCACTCAGCACCACTCCCGACTAGATATATGGTGCAGTCACAGTCCACATCTTCTGAGTTTACGTGTTTTTATAACCAATTGAAAAAAAATTGTTCGTTAAGAAAAATGGAAAAAAAAGCAAGTTCAGAGCGATAATCAAACATTTTCATTTAAAGGGTTTAACTCCATATGAGATAAAAAATGAATTGGACTCAATTCATGGCACATCTGCCCCTGCCTTAGCAACGGTTTATA
>NC_046657.1:73506619-73547640 GCF_010883055.1 Belonocnema kinseyi | reverse complement strand
TATTTACAAAAAAAGTTCTTAAGTTCAAAAGAACATTCAGTGAACTGAAAAACTGTGATCGGTAATATAGGTATTTAGCTGTGTCACATGCCCTTAAAAGAAAATTTTAAATTCCAATTTTACGGAAATCAATAGAATTTTTCTGATTAAAAAAAGAAGAATACATTTGAATTCTTTTGAAATATTGTGAATTTAATTAAATTAATTGTACTTGCTTTTCAGGGAAGTGGAGGGGGCAGCTCAGTCAAATATTCCCGTATTTCAACCTCATCCGGGAAGAGTTACGAGCTACGAAGGTTTCCAGGTGGCACAAGCTGATGGGACACCAACGCCTCATTTCAATGAACAGTTTGGAAATGCTCGACCCTCCTGGTACGATCCTTATTCCGAAAGGTAAGTCTATTTTTCATTTTTTTTTTTTTATATATATATAATATTTGTTTTAAAGTAACAAAAAAATAAATAAAAAAATGTGCAAAAGTTAGGTAATTTCTGTAAGGGAACGTCCATAAATTAATAATGAATTAATAGTTACGTATCAATAGATGCTAATTTTTAAAAGTCATTTCACGAATATAAATGGCATTCAGTACGTTTTCTGATAATAAACTTGAAATGAGTGAATAAACATAAAATTATTTTTTTTTAATTTGTTTTTTATTTTTAAAAAGTTTTATTATTATATTTATTATTGTATTATAATTTAACTCTTTTGTGGAAAATTCTGATTTTTTTTTATTATTTATAATTTTAGTTGAAAACTCATCTCTTAAATCTTTTTTTGAAGTTCATATTTTTGGTGAAAAATTCAACAATTGGGTTAAAAATTAAACTATTTGGTTGAAAAGTTACCTGTTTCGTAGAAAATAGTCTTTTATGTGGCAAAAGAATATTTTCGGGTTGAAAATTCAACTCTTTTGTAGATATTTTTTTTTTCTTTACTTTAAAGTTCAACTATTTTGTCGAAAATTGATGTATTTGATTCAAAATTCATCATTTTAACGAAACATTATTAATCTTCTTTTTGGAAAATTAATCTTTTTAGTTAAATATTTAACTATTTTTTTTCAAAATTCAACGATTTAAGTGAAAGTTCGGCGCATTTTGTTGAAAATTCATCATTTTTGCCAGAAATATAATTTTTTTTTTTGAAAATTTCTTCCTTTTTGTTGAGGATTTAACGATTTAGTTAAAAAGTCGTCTTTTCTGGTTGAATTCAACAGATTAAAAACACGAATTTTTTAAAATAAAATTTTGTTTTAGTTGAAAATTCATATTTTTTAGTTGCAAATTGAGCTGTTTTGTATAAAGTTCGTTTTTGGCTTGAAAATTCAACAATTTGCTAGAAAATTAAAATATTTAGTTGAAAATTAGATTTTTTTTGTAAATTCATTTTTTCTTTGCTAACAAATTTTGATAATTTTTTTCGAAAATTAATATTTTATGTAGAAAATTAATCTTCTCGATGAAAAATGCATCTTTTTAGTTAAAAATTGAACCAAATGATTAAAAATTCAACTTTTTTGTTAAAACATCAGTTTTAACGTGTTTCGTTGAGAATTTTTTTTGGCTGGTTAAAAAATCTACTAGTCGGTTTAAAATTCAACTAATTTAAGAAAAAACCAATTTATTTTAGGTTGAGAATTCATATTTTTGAGTTGAAAATTAAACTGTTTTGTACATTTTTCCTTTCTTTTTTTCCAATTTAAAATTCAACGATTCTTTTTAAATTATTATATTTTGTTAAAAATTTATCTTTTTTGGTTGAAAATTAATCTTCTTGGTGGAAAATAATTTTTTTGTTCAAATTAATATTTTTTTATGAAAAAATCAAGAATTGAATTAAAAATTAAATTTTATTTTAGTTGAAAATTTTTGTTAAAGCATCAACTATAACATGTTTCGTCGAGAATTATTTTGTTTTGTTTTGTTAAAAAATTTGCTAGTCGGTTTAAAATTCAACTAATTTAAGAAAAAAAATTTGTTTTAGTTTGAAAATTCATATTTTTTGAGTTGAAAAATGAACTGTTTTGTAGATTTTTCGTTGATTTTTTTAAATTAATATATTTTGTTGAAAATTTATCTTTTTTGGTAGGAAATTAATTTTCTTGATGGAAAATAATTTTTTTTGTTCAAATTAATATTTTTTGTGAAAAAATCAAGAATTGGATTAAAAATTAAACTATTTGGCTGAAAATTTACGATTTTTTAAAAGGAAATTTTATTTTAATTGAAAATTCATATTTTTTGTTGACAATTGTACCGTTTTGTACAAAGTTAGTCTTTTTGGTTTGAAAATTCAACAATTTGTTAGAAAATTAAAATATTTAGTTGAAAAATAGTTGTTTTTTTTCGTAAATTCATATTTATGGTTAACAGTTCAATAATTGGGATAAAAATTTAACTATTTGGTTGAAAATTTACGAATTTGGTAGAAAATAATCTTTTATGTAAAAAAAGAATATTTACGGTTTGGAAATTCTCCTGTTTTGTTGATTCATTTTTTTTTACTTCAAAATTTAACTATTTTTTCGAAAATAGATATTTTTTAGTTGAAAGTTGAACTGTTTTGTAGATTTTTCGTTTCTTTTTCAATTTAAAATTACACTTTTTTTCAAAAATTGATGTATTTTGTTAAAATTGTATTTTTTTTTGATAGAAAATTAATCTTCTTGGTGGAAAATAACCTTTTTTGTTCAAATGAATATTTTTTGTGAAAAAAAATTGGCTTATGTTGAAAAGTCCAATTTTTGAGTTGAAAATTTAACTGTTTTGTAGATTTTTCGTTGATTTTTTTTCAAATTAATAAAAATTGAACTGTTTGGTTCGTTTAAAATTTGTTTGAAAATGAAACCGTGGCAATGATTTTTCATTTAGAAAAATAACTTGATATTTCTGCATTTAACTATTTCTTTTGTTAATTGTTTTTTTTTTTTTTTTAATTAATGTTTTTAACTGAAAATGTAACTATTCTATTTTTGGCTGAATATTGATCGTTCTTAGTTCAAAATTCAAGGAGCTGGTTGAAAATTCATATGTTTTCTTTAAAATTTGATCTTTTTCATAGAAAATTAATCTCTTTGGCTGAAAAGTAATTTTTTGGATCGAAAATTCAACAGTTTGTTTGCCACTTTTTTTCGCTTCACTGAAAAATCGACTTCTATGAATTTATCTTTTTAGGAATGAAAATTTAATTGTTGATTGAAATTTAAAATCATTTCTTAAAATGTATTTTTTTTTCGTTGAAGATTCATAATTTTAATTAAAAAATTAATTTTTTTGGTCGAAAAATGAGGTATTTGACGGAAATTCAGTTTTTCTTTGCCTAAAGTTTTTTTTTTTCAACTGAAAATGTAACTATTCTATTCAAATAATCCATCAATTTGTTAAAAATTTGATCTCTTACACTGAACATTAATTTACTAACTCAAAATTATATATTAAATTTTTCTAACTATTCAATTTTTTGTTTAAAATTTAACTTTTTTAGTTGTAAATTCATGCATTTTGTTGAAAATTCGTCTTTTTGGCGAAAATTAATTTTGTTGGTTGAAAATGCAATTATTCTAGTTAAATATTCATAATTTTTGTTAAAAATTCATATTTTTTAAACTAAAACAACTTGGAAGTTAAACTCTTTTGTTATAAATTCATCTTTTTGTTGGAAATTCATTGATTTGGTTTAAAATTCATTTATTCATTTTTTTAAGAATTATTATTTTGTAGTTTATTATCATTTTCATTGAAAATTTATCTTTTTGGTTGAAAAATGAGTTATTTATTCAAATTTTTTTTCTGTGACTTAATATTAATTTTTTTGAAGGATAATTAAACAATTTCAGTTGGATATTCCGTAATTTTATTTTAAAATTCACCCCTTTCGAAAGTCAAACTCTTCTGTTATAATTTAGCCTTTTTTTAAATTTATTGTTTTCATTTAAAATTCATCTATCATTTTAGTTGAAAATTTGTCTTTTTTTCAAGGAAAATTAATTTTTTTACCTAAAAATTAAACTTTCACTACTGGAAAATTTAATTATTAGGTTGAAAATTTAACTCCTTTAGCTAAATCTTTAACTATTCAATTTTTTGTTGTCTTTTTTCATGGAAAATTAATTTTTCTACCTAAAATTTAATTATTTCATTTGAAAATTCATCATTTTTCAGTTAAAAATTCATCACTTTGGTTGAAAATTTATATTTTTTGAATGCAAAGTTAATTTTGTGGAAAATTTAATCATTAAGTTAAAATTGAAACTCTTCTGTTGAAAATTATTTTTTATTTAGTTAAAGTAAAATTATTTTAATTGAAAATTCATCTTTTTGGTTGAATTATGAGTTATTTTGTTGAAAATCCTTTTCTTCTGTGATTTAAAATTTATTGTTTTATTAACTGAAATTGTCCTGAACTATTCCAGTTGAATGTTTATTCATATTAGTTAAACATTTAACAATCCAATTTTTGTTGAAAAAACAGATTTTTCAATCGAAATTTCGTCTTTTTTTATAGAAATTAATTTTATTGGTTAAACATTCATAGTTTTAATTAAAAATTGATCTTTTCAGTTTAAAATTTTATTATTTCATTTGAAAAATTCATCACTTTGGTCGGAAATTTGTATATTTTTATGCAAAATTAATTTTTTTTACCTAAAAATTTAAGTTTGAGATTTATAGAATTTAATTACTAGGATCAAATTAATAATTACTAGGATAAAAGGTGAAAATTCTTCTCTTTTGTGATGTAAAATTAATTTTTTTATCAATTGAAAACGTACTTAACTATTTCTTTTGAATTTTTATTCATATTAGCTAAAAATTCATTTCGTTTCTTGAATCTTAATTTTTTAACTATTCAATTTTTGTTGAAAAATCACCTTTTTTAATCAAAAATTTGAATTTTTTGGTAGAAATTAATTTTATTAGTTAAAAATTCATAATTTTAGTTTAAAATTCAATTTTATCTAGACTTTTAACTCTTATTTCTGGAAAATTTAATTACTAGGTTGAAATTTAAATTCTTTTGTGAAAAATTATTTTTTATTTAGTTAAAGAATCATCATTTTAATTAAAAATTCATCTTTTTGATTGAATAATGAGATATTTTGTTAAAAATTCATCTCTTTCGTTAAAGGTTAATTTTTTAACTATTAAATTTTTGTTGAAAATCACATTTTTTAATCGAAAATTCGTCTTTTTTGATAGAAGTTAATTTTATTGGTTAAAAATGCAAAATTTTTTCAAAAATTATTCTCTTTTGTTGAAAATTCATCACTTTTGTTTGAAATTTGTATTTTTGTATGGAAAATTAATTTTTTTTATCTACAATTTTAACTTTAATTGTTGGAAAATTTAATTACTAGGTTGAAATTTAAATTCTTTTGTGAAAATTTTTTTTCATTAATTTAAAGAATCATCATTTTAATTGAAAATTCCTCTTTTTGATTGAAGAATGAGATATTTTGTTGAAAATTCTTTTCTGCTGTCATTTAAAATTAATTGTTTTTATTGATTAAAAATGTACTTAACTATTATAGTTTAATGTGTATTTATATTAGTTAAAAATTCATCTGTTTCGTTGACTATTAATTTTTTATCTAAAAATTTAAATATTCAATTTTTATTGAAAAATCATATTTTTTGAATCGAAAATTCTTTTTCGTTGGAAATTAATTTTATTGATTAACATTTTTCTTTTAGTTAAAGTGTCACTATTTTAATTGAACATTCATCGTTTCAGTTGAAAAATAAGTTATTTTGTTAAAAAAAATTTTTTTTTCTGTGACCTAAAATGAATTGTTTAAAATAAAAATCTAACAATTCCAGTTAAATATTCCATCATTTTAGTTCCAAATTCATATCTTTCGTGGAATATTTACTTTTTAATTATTCAATTTTTGTTCAAAATCATATTTTTTAATCGAAAATTCGTATTTTTGTTAAAAATTCAATTATTTAATTTGAAAATTCATAATTCTAGTTAAAAATTCATCACTTTGGTTGCAAATTTGTATTTTTTTATGAAAAATTAATTTCTGTATCTACAAGTTTAACTTTCATTTTTGGAAAATTTAATTACTAGGTTGAAATTTTAATTATTTTGTTAAAAATAATACTTTATTTTAATTGAAAATTCATCTTTTTGGTTGAATAATGAGTTATTTTGTGGAATATTGTTTTCTTTTGTGATTTAAAATTAATTAATTAATTGAAAATGTACTTAAATATTTCAGTTGAATGTTTATTTATATTAGTTAAACATTAATCTCTTTCCTTGAATATTAATTTTTTAACTATTTTTGTTGAAAAATATCGTTCTTAAATGAAAATTCGTATTTTTTATAGAAATTAATTTTTTTGTTAAAAATTCGTAATTTTAGTTAAAAATGACACTTTTTAGTTTAAAATTCAATTATTTCATTTGAAAATTCATCACTTTGGTTGGAAAATTTGTATTTTTTAATGAAAAATGAATTTTTTTACCCAAAAATTTAAACTCTTTCATTAACAAAATTTGTGTTGCTTAAATTATCACCGTTTTAATTTAGCATTTATCGGTTTGATGAAAAAATGAGTTATTTTGTTGAAAATTCTTTTTTCCTGTGACCTAAAATTAATTTTATTTTACGAAAATCCTACTATTCCAGTTTGATATTTTATTATTTCAGTTCTAAATTTATATATTTCGTTGAATATTTATTTTTTAATTAATTATTTAACTATTCCATTTTTGGTTGAAAATTTTTATTTTTTAATAAACAATTCGGCCTTTTTTTGGTTATATAATAAAACTACTTGGTTAGTTCAACTCTTTTGTTAAAAATGCATCATTTTGGTTCAAAATTCATCTATTCCAGTTGAAGATTCATAATTCTATTTGAAAATGGAATTTTTATTCAATCCAAATTTTAACCTGAAAATGAGAAAAAAAGCGTTGAAAGCCTGCGATAAATAAATAAGAATAACATTTTGAATAAACATTTAAGTTATTGTTTTTTTTTTAATCAAAATTTAAGAAATTAAAATTAAAAATCCTACTTAACGTCCAATAATGAAATTGATGCAAACTCCTGTTAAAGAACAAAACAAAAATCCAAATTGTGGTCCAAATTTGGTCGTTGGATTCTTGTTTTTTTTTTTTTTTTTTTAACAGGAGTTTGCATCAATTTTTGTTTTAATTTCTGACACTATTTAGGATTTATTCTTTCTCATTTTTCGTGAAAAATGACCCTATTTTCCATTAAAAAAAAAAAAAAGTTTTTTCCACAATAAAATGTAAACTTTTCGGAAAAAATGAAAGCTACGAAAATAATGTTACAGTTTCCGGTCAGCGAAACACCATCTCCTACTGTTGGACATTGAGCGTGCAGATCTCGAACTTCAGTGGATTTTAAGTTCCGGTGGCTTGACAACTCACTGGGAACGTGTCTCCTACATTCGTCACTTTCTTCAGGAAAGTTTGCAAAATTTACTCGAGACGGACATCAAGTTCTGCCAGTCGGAGAACATTGAGCAGCACTTTTGGAAAATTTTGTTTTACAATATGATTGAATTGTTGCGAAAGAGTATGCCGAAGGACAATGCGGAAAGTCGTGAGCAGTGCAAAAAAATCATGCTGAGCATTATTGACGAGGGGACGGCCTTTTTGGAAAGTTTGCTCAACACCTTGGAGAGGGTCTACAATTTCAAGATAGATGTCTATCTCACGTCCTCGATGCCACCGAAAGGTTTGGGTCTTTTGGGTCTGGCTCTGATCAGCGTTCAGAAAATATTTCTCTTTCTGGGCGATCTTGCGAGATACAAGGAGCAGACAAATGAGACGACCAATTACGGAAAATCGAGACAGTGAGTTTGATTTTTTCAGGGTGGCCGCTGGACCGGGAAATTTTTACTTAAACAATTTTCATTTCTAAGCTTACATTTTTAATTTAAAGAATTTTTTAATGCGTTTCACTGAAAATTTTATAAACTATTTTCAACTTGAACATAACTTTATAATAATATATTCTTAATTGAAGGATTTTATTGAATTTAAAATATTGTTTCAGTCTAAAATATTCGATTTTTAAACCAGTCAATTTGAAAATTTTAATTTAAAAAAAAAAAATATGAATTATTGAATATTTAGCAATATTTGAATTTTTATTTCAGACAAGTAAATTGAAACCAAATATTTAAAAGTAAAGAATCTTTATTTGAATTGTTTTACACAGAAAAAACTGGAATCGTTAAAATTTCGAAGAGCATTTTAAACTTTGAACTTTACAATTTTAATTGTTATATTTGAAAAATACTTAATTTGTAAGTGAAATTTTTAAATTTTGATGTATAATTTACAAATGAACATTTTAGAAACTTTTCTTAAAATCTTATAGAATTATTTTTAGAAAATTTTGTTTCAAGCTTTAAAAAAATTTTTAAATATTCTCTTAAAATAATTTTTCGAAATGAAAAGTTCTGAAAAAATTTCCAAAATAATTTTAAACAACAAAATTTAAAACAACTTCTAGTTTTCTTAAGATTTTTACATAAATTTTTGAAGCTTTCCAAGGATGTTGAAACTATTTAAAACGAAAATAATCGAATTTATAATTTAAGAAGAAACTTTGAACGTTACAATTTTAATTGTTGTATTTGAAAAATACTTAATTTGTAAGTGCAATTTTTAAATTTTGATGTATAATTTACAAATGAACATTTTAGAAACTTTTCTTAAAATCTTGTAGAATTATTTTACAAAATTTTGTTTCAAGTTTTAAAAAACTTTTTAAATATTCTCTTAAAATAATTTTTCAAAATGAAAAGATCTGAAAAAATTTCCAAAATAATTTTAAACAACAAAATTTAAAACAACTTCTAGTTTTCTCAAGATTTTTAAATAAATTTTTGAAGCTTTCCAAGGATGTTGAAACTTTTTAAAAGGAAAATAATTGCATTTCTAATTTAAGAAGTGTTCAGTTAAAATTTTTAAAATTTAAAGTTACAAATTTTTTAAATTAATAACTTTTAAATTTCAATTTTAAAAGTTCAAAATTGTACACTTTGTTTTATTTTTTCTCTCTGGTTCGATTTTATATTTTAATTTATTTTTAATTTCGTTTTTTAATGCGATTTTTTTTACAGTTGGTACCTGAAAGCACAACAAATCAATCCGAAAAACGGAAGGCCTTACAACCAACTTGCCCTGTTGGCACATTACGCTGTAAGTTTTTCGTTTAGTATATTATTTCAAATGATTTATAACTCACTTGAAATGAGTGAAATGGCTGAAAATCTTTTATAGAAAAAGATAAAATTTTTTTATTGGAAAAGAAGAATTTTTATTTAAACTCGTTTATATTTTTCACGAAATAGTTTAATTTTAAAACGAGAGGATTCATTTTTTTATCAGAAGGACGACTTTTAAAGAAAATAGATCAATTTTAAACTAAGATAAATCATTTTTCAACAGAAAATTCAATATAACCAAAATAGTAGAATTTTCAACAAAATACTTGAATCCTAAACTAAAAAAAATTAATTTTCAACCGTACAGTTATATTTTTAGATGAAGAAATTAATTTTCACTTTAAAGTATAGGAATTTTCTTCAAAAATTTTGAATCTTCTGGCCAACGATACGAATTCTCAAAAAAAAGTGGGATTTTTACCAGAAAATACTAATTTTCAACGCAAAATGTAATATTTGATGTTTAAACCGAAAACGCTTTTAATTATAAATAACAAACAGTTCAATATAATTAAAAAAAAAAACAGGTCTTAAAACAAAATAGATGAATTTACAACGAAACATCGAATAGAAAATTAATTCTCAATAAAAATAAAACAAATTTTCTTCAAGTCTGTTTTAATTTTCAAGCCAAAGAAATTAATTCTTTACCAAAAAAATGAATTTTCAACCTGGAAATACTTATTTTCAACAAAATATGTAATATTTGAAATTGAAGCAACGACGATTTTTATTTAATGTAAATTTCCATTGCAAAAATTAATTTTGAATAAAAAGAATTTTTTACAAAGCTGTTGAATTTTCAGGCCAAAGAGAGGAATTCCTTACAAAACACTTGAATTGACAAAATAAAAAACACAGATTTTTAAAGAAAATACATTAATTTTTAACCAAATAATTGAATTGTAGATTACAGAAAGTCATTTTTCAACCAAAAATCAAATAGTCTTCAAGTTTGTTAAAGTTTTAATGAAAAAAACGAATTCTTTATGATATAAAAAATTCATTTTTATCGGAAAAAACTTATTTTCAATAAAAAATATAATATTTTAAATTTAAATCAAACGACTTTTATTTTTAATGAAAAACATAATATAACTAAAAACTCGAATTTTGGAAAAAGTATTTGAATCCTGAAATAAAACAGATTAATTTTCAACCATAAAGTTGTATTTTTTACCACAAAAATTTATTTTCTACAAAAAAAATTTGTTTTCACAAAATACATATGTTTTCCACCCAATAGTTAATAAATAAAACGAAATTTCTACACGGCTGTTGAATTTTAAAGCCAAAGAGCTCAATTCTTTATAAGAGAGTTAAAGTTTCAACCTGAAAATGTAATAGTTAATATTAAATTTAAAGAATTGATCAGTGAAATAAAAAAACAGTTAAGTATGACCAAAAATACAAATTTTCAAAAAAATACTTGAATGATAAATTAATATAGAATAATTTTCAACCAAATGATTGTATTTTTAAACAAATAATTATTTACCATAAAATAATTGTTAAGAAAATGCGTATATTTTATAAAAAATAGTTAGATTTAAAATTTTTAACTAAAAAAGATCCATTTTTCAACCTAAAATCGAACAATTGCATTTTCAGGATGGGAATAATTATTTTCAACATAAAATGCAATCTTTGACATTTAAACCAACGATGATTTTTATTTTAAATAAAAAATATTTGAATATAACCGAAAGAGACGAATTTTATTTGACCAAAAATAACTCATTTTAACTAATTAATTTTTTCTAAAATTAAATAGTTTAATTTTTAACCGAAAAAAGGTGAAAGTGCTACAGAAGTTTCTTATATTTCCTGAATTTCTTAAATTCCTTGAATTCCTTAAATTCTTGTAATTGATTGAATTCCTCTTATTCTCATAATTAATTAAATTTCTTGATTTCTATTAATTCACTGAATTTTTTAAATTTAATTAACTCCTCCAATTATTTGAATTTTTCGGATTTCTTGAATTCTCCTAATTCCATGAATCCTCATGATTCCTTGAATTTCTTAAATTCGCTCAATTAATGGAATTCTTAAAATTTTCCGAATTCTCTCAATTTCTGGAATTGTTCTTAATTCCTAAAATTCATTGAGTTCCTACGATTCTCTAGGTTCTTCAAATTCCTTGAATTCTCCCAATTTCTTAAATTTCTCTGAATTTTCTTAATTCTTTATATTGTCTTTAATTCTTTGAATTCCTTACATTTTTTGAAATTGTGTAATTTATTAAACTCTTGGATATTCTCTCAATTTATTGCATTTTTAGAATTCTCCTAATTCTTTGAATTCTCTCAATTTCTCAAATTTTTCTTAATTCTTTGAACTCGCCTAATTCATTGGATTTCTGGAATTCGCCAAATTGCCTAATCTCTCTTAATCAATTGAAATTCCTCATATTTTCCTAATTAATTGAATTTTTCATATTCTCTCAATTAATCAAATTTCTTGGACTCTATTAATTCTCTGAATACCTTAAATTCTCCGTAATTCCGCACAATTCTTAAATTCCTTTAATTGATTAAACTCCTCGAATTCTCTCGATTGAATTATTGGAATTATCCTAATTCGTCGAATTCTCTTCAATTATTTGAATTCTTTAAATTTCTTAAATATTCCCTAATTCCTTGAATTCTTTGAATTCGTTTAATCTTAATTAACTTAATTATTTTAATTAATTACAATTTCTGAATTTTCTTCGTTCATGGAATTTTTTTGAATTCTTAATCAAATGAATTCCTCATATTGTGGTAAGTCAATTCTCTTAATTAATTAAATATCTCTTATCCTATTGATATTTTAATTTGTATTTTATTGAATCGTCCAATTCCATAAATTTTAACTATTTCTCGAAATTCCCTTAATTCCTTAAATTCTCATAATTCCTTGAGTTTCTAGAATTTTCTTGATTCATAGAATTTCTGTAATTCTGCCAATTCTTTGAATTTCCACAATTTCGTGAATTTCTCTTAAAATCTCTTAAATTCGCTTAAATACTTCAATTTTCATTTTTCATTCAATTCCTGTAATTCTCTCAGTTCTTTGAATTCTTTTAAATTCCTTGTATTATCTCAATTTCTGAAATTGTTTTCATTTCTTTACATTCTCTTAAATTTCTTGAATCATCTCAATTTTTATTGAATTTCTCATAATTCCTTTAATTCTCTTAATTCGTAATTCGTTGAAAATTTTAATATTGAGAAATAAGAATTACTTAATATTTAGAAATATCTGACTGTTTATTTAAAATGAGTAATTGTAGTTAAATATTAAAAACTAAATTTTGAACGTTACATTTTAATTATTCTATTTTAAAAAAATGTTTTAGTCGAATTTTTTAACTTTTATGTATAAATAACAATTGAATACCTATTATTCTTTTAAAAAATCAAAGAAGTTGAAGAAATGTTTTGGAAGTTTTGAAAAAATTCAAATTCAATTTAAAATTTGTAATGATTTAAAATAATTTGAACAGAGTGCCCAGTCTAGAAGAAAATATAGATTTCTATAGATTTCAAACACAAAATTTAAAAGCTTTTTAAGAATTTTGAATGGCTTCAGAAGACTAAAAAACATTTCCTATGAAAATTTAAAATGATTTTTATTTTGAAAAGATAATTTTGAGTGATTATTCAACAAGATTTAGAAAGATTTACAAAATTATCAAAAAATGAATATGGAAGATTTTAAGAAAATTTGTTTAATTTGGCAGAATTAAAAAAAATTAGAAAAAATTGGATTCATTTTAAAGGATGTTTAAAAGTTCTGAAATAATTTCAAAAACAAAAAAAAAATGTAAACAACATGCAGATGTTTCAAGAATTTCGAATAAGACTTTGAAGCATTTTCAGGATTTTTTAACCATTTAAAATATAAATAATTTCATTTTTAATTTATGAAGTGTTCAGGTTATAAAAAAATGTAATCATTCAATTTTTAATCTTTCTGGCTTAAAGTTTCTTTAAGTGATATAATTTTGAAATTATCTAATTCATTGATTTATTCTTCAATTTAGATTTTAGAGCATTGAAAATGTTTCATACGTGTAAATTATTGAGCATTTTAAACAGATTTAAATTCAATTTTTCAATTCTCCCAATTTTTTCATTTATTCCAATTCCTTCAATTCTTTAAATTCTCTCAAATTCCTTGAATTCTTCCAATTTCTTCAATTGTCTGAATACCTTGAATTACTTAAATTTTTTAATTCTCTCAATTAATTCAATTTCTTGAATTCTATAAATTCCTTGAATTTCTTGAATTCTCTTAATTCCTCGAATTCCCGTAATTAATTGAATTCCTTGAAGTCTTTTAATTCCCATAACTTTTCTCAATTTCTGAAATGTCCTTGATTGAATTCCTGGAGTCCGCTCAAATTATTTAATTCTCTTAATTTATTAAATTCTCTGAATTTCTCGTATTCTCTTAAATTCCTCAAATTCCCTCAATTTCATCAATTTTCTTAATAACTTAAATCTCCTTAATTCTCTCAATTCTTTGAATTCTCTTCAATTCCTTGAATTCTCTCAATTTCTTCAATTGTATGAATACTTTAAATTACTTCAAGTTCTTGAATTCTCTTAATCAATTGAATTTCTCTTAATTCCTCGAATTCCCTTATTTTATTTTATTCCTTGAAGTCTTTTAATTCGTAGAATTTCTCTCAGTTTATTAAATTCCCAGAATTTCTTGAATTCTCTCAATTTCTTCACTCCTTCCAATTTTCTTAATATCTTAAATGTCCTTAATTTTTTTAATTCTTGGAATTCCTTGAATTCTCTCAATTTCTTCAATTTTCTGAATACCTTAAATTACTTCAAGTTCTTGAATTATCTCAATTAATTAAATTTCTTGAATTGTCCTATTTTCTTAAATTCCTTGAAGTCCTTTAATTCCTACAATTTTTCTCAATTTCTTAATTCTTTGAATTGTCTTAAATTCCATGAGATTTCAACATTTTTCTATTGTCTGAATACCTTTTATTACATTATTTTCTTGAAATCTATTCATTCATTAAATTTCTTGAATTAACGTAATTGAATTTCCTGAATTTTTGAAATTCCTTCAAATTTTTGAATTCTCTCAATTTCTGCAATTCTTTGAATACCTTAAATTACTTTAATTTCTTAATTAATTGGACTTCTTAAATTCTTTGCAGTCTTTTAATTCCTATAATTTTCTCAATTTCTTCATTTTTCTTAATTCCTTGAATGTATAAAATTCCTTGAAATCTTTCAATTCTAAGAA
This sequence comes from Belonocnema kinseyi, assembly GCF_010883055.1. NCBI lineage: Eukaryota > Metazoa > Arthropoda > Insecta > Hymenoptera > Cynipidae > Belonocnema > Belonocnema kinseyi. The sequence goes on along the minus strand of NC_046657.1, from coordinate 73,533,150 downwards.
TTTTTCTTAATTTCCTAAATTCTCTTAATTGAATTTGATACATTCTTTTAATTGCATTTTATAAATTCGTTTAATTTTTGAAATTCTTTTAATTCCTTGAAATCTTTCGATTCATAGAATTTTTCTTAATTTCTTAAATTCTCTTAATTAAATTTTATAAATTTGTTTAATTTTTGGAATTCTGATAATTTCTTGAATTTATGGAATTCCTTGAAATCTTCTACTTCTTAGAAGATCCTAAATTCTATTAATTGAATTTTATAAATTCTTTTAATTGCATTTTATAAATTCGCTTAATTTTTGGAATTCTCTTAATTCCTTAAAATCTTTCAATTTTTGGAATTCTCTTAATTCCTTAAAATCTTTCAATTCTTAGAATTCTTCCTAATTTCCTAAATACTCTTAATTTAAATTTTATAAATTCGTTTACTTTTCGGAATTCTCTCAATTCCATGAATTTATGGAACTCCTTGAAATTTTTCAATTCTTATAATTTTTCAATCCTTAGAATTTTTCTTAATTTCCTAAATTCTCTTATTTGAATTTTATAAATTCGTTTCATTTTTAGAATTCTCTTAATTCCTTGAAATCTTTCAATTCTGAGAATTGTTCTTAATTTCCTAAATTCTCTTAATTAAATTTCCTAACTTCTCTTAATTTAATTTGTGGAATTCTCTTAATTCCTTGAAATCTTTTAATTCTTAGAATTTTTCTTAATTTCCTAAATTCTCTTAATTGAATTTTATGAATTCGCTTAATTTTCGGAATTCTCTTAATACCTTGAATTTATGCAATTCCTTGAAATCTTTCTATTCTTAGAATTTTTCTTAAGAATTCTCTTAATTCGTTGAAATCTTTCAATTCTGAGAATTTTTCTTAATTTCCTAAATTATCTTAATGGAATCTCCTAACTTCTCTTAATTTAATTTGTGGAATTCTCTTAATTCCGTGAAATCTTTCAATTCTTAGAATTTTTCTTAATTTCCTAAAATCTCTTAATCGAATTTTATAAATTCTTTTAATTTCTGGAATTCTCTTAACTCCTTGAAATCTTTTAATTCTGACAATTTTGCTTTATTTGTTTCTTGAATTTAAGAATTCTTGGGATTTGAAACGAACGCATTTAATAATAAATAATACATAAATAAGAGAATAATTCAGGTTAATTATTTTTCTTTTTTTATCTTCTTTTTCTTTCTCAGAGGAGGAAACTTGACGCTGTTTATTACTATATGCGGTCCTTGATGGCATCGAATCCTTTCCACTCAGCGAGGGAGAGTTTAATCGCCTTGTTCGATGAAAATCGGAAAAAGGTAAGTGAGATCAATTAGCAACCCTGAAATTTAACAACTACAATAATGTACCCCCTTTGTTTTGCCGCCAGTATCTTCATTATGTAAGTAAAATATGTTGGAAATACTTTTTCGTAAAAAATTGCTTCCTTAGTTGGCTTTACTTTTTAGTTCTGTGGTCTAACACTTTTTTTCTTTTTTAATTTTTATTCTCTCATCTCCTACATTTGTGAGCCTCTCAAATCAAATAAGCTCTTTTTAATTTTACTTTTTAAAGTCAATTAATATTTAGAGGTTGCTCAAAAACCATAATTATTTTTAAAAGTGCTTTTACCTTTATACAAGATTTCAAAGTTTTCATCAGGATTTCATATAATTCAATAATTTCAACGAGTACAAAAGTTTGCACAAATATTTAAGAAATATATATTTTACCGGATTTTACAAAATGTTAGGAAAAAATTCAAGCCTTTTTAGAAGATATTTAGGACTTTTAGAAGTTTAGAAGAAATAAAAAATATTTAATAAATTTTTGAAAATGCTTCCAAGTTTTTAAACATTTTAATAATTTATGAGAAACATCTTGAATTCCTAAAAGTATTTTGAGCATTTCCTAGGAATTTAAAGAAAATTTGTTTATTCATTTAAAACCTCTCAAAAATCTATTAAAATTTTGGTTTAAAATCTTTTTAAAAGAAAAATCTGAAATTTTTCAAAATATTTAACAATTAAAAATTCTTTTTCAATCTTTTCAATCTTCTAAAGATTTCTTGTATTTACTCAATTAGAGAAAAATAATCTTACCAAATTGAAATGTTTTGAAATCTTTTTCAATTTTCTCTTAAGGTTCATTTTGCAAAATAAAAGAGCATACAAAATTTTCCCTATAAATCTTATGAACATTTTTGTGGTATTCCTTTCAAAATTTGTAAATCTTCTATTGCTTTTAAATTATTCCAATTTTTCGTGATTTTTTTTTAATTCTGCAAAATAAAAAAAAATGGTTTCAAAATATTTGAGATTCTTTGTTGACAATTTTAGAAATATTTTAAAATCTCTTAAAATATCTTAAAATTAATTTTTCTAAATGAAAGAGCATTTTAATTTTTCCTAGGAACCTAAGCATTTTTTTTTCATTTTCGTGAAACTTTTTTCTGAAATGATGTAACGTGGCCCAATTACAAAATTTTGCTTTAAAATCTTTTTCTCTTTTTAAAAATTTTAGAAAATTTTTAAGATTTTTACGATTTAAAAGAGTTAAAACGATTTCAAATTTTATTTTTAGAAAATTTCAAGATTTCAACAACATTTTGAATATTTTAAGGATTTCAAAGTAACGCAAAATATTAAAGAACGATTTCACAAATATTTCAAATATTTCTATCGGTTTAAAAATTCATCTCTTTTGTTAAAAATTCTCTTCATTTTTGGTTGCAAAATAATTTTTTTAACTCACAATGTAGCTATCCCATTTTGGTTAAAAATTTATATTTTTATCGAAAATTGATCTTATCTAGTTAAGAATTAATTTATTTTATTAATGATTCATCTTTTTGGACGAAAATTAATTTTGGCGGTTAAAAAGCCTTTTTTTTGTTAGCGTTTAAAAAATTTAATAAAAAAATTAATTACTCGGTTTTGATTGAAAATGAATATATGCGGTTGAAAATTCATCCTTTTTGGTTAAATGCGCCTAAATTTTCAGTTTATATTGAACTATTTGGTTAAAAAATGAAACTATTTTTATTGAATTTTTGGTAGAACATTAATATTGTTGCTGAAAAATGAATTTTTTAGATTGAAAGTTAAACTATTTTGTTAGAAATTCATCTGTTTTATTAAAAAATATAAATATTTCTTCAAAAATACGCTTTTCTTTTGTTGAGAATTAATTTTTTCAATTACAAACTGGTTAAAAATTCATATTTTTCAACGAAAACTGATCATTTTCTCGATGAGAATTCATATATTTTATTAAAAATTTGTATTTTTGTGTCGAAAATTAATCTTTGTGGTTGAAAATTCATCCTTTTTTGTTATGAATGCAAATTTTTGGTTCTAAATTAATCTGGTTTGGTTAAAAATGAACATTTTTATTTAAAATTGATATTCTTAGTTTAAAATAAAAATATCATTTCAATTTAATTTTTCGGTAGAAAATTACCGTTTTTGTTAAAAAATCATATCTTCTGCTGGAAAATTAAAATATTTTGTAGATAATTCGTTCTTTCGGCTTGAAAATTAAAAATTGTATTGAACATTGATATATATTTTTTGAAAATTTAATATTTTTTTTTGTAGAAAATTAATCTTTTTAAATGAAAATATAACTATTTTATTGAAAATCCGCTTTTTTTTCGCTTGAGAATTAATTTTTTTTAAACTAAAAATTTAATTTCCATTTTTGATTAAAAATTGATATTTTTTTTAGTGAAAATTGATGTTTTCTAGATTATAATTTATTTGATTAAAAAATCATCATTTTTTATTGAGAATTAATCTTTGTGGTTAAAAATTGATCCTTTTTGGTTAAGAATGCAAAAATTTCGTTTTAAATTAATCTGGTTTGGTTGACAATTCAACAAATTGGTATAAAATTAAATTTTTCGGTTGAGAATTAACTTTTTTGTAGATAATGCATCCTCTTGGCCTTAAAATTCAAACGTTTATCAAAAATTAATGTATTATGTTGAAAATTCTTTTTTTTCTTAAAAATGTTCTTTTTTGTTTGAAAAATATAACGATTTTTTTTTAAATCCGCTTTTTTTGGTTGAGAAGTAAATTTTTCAACTACCAATTTAACTATTCCATTTTTAGGTAAAAGTTGATGTTTTTTTAGTAAAAATTATTTTTTTTTCCAGATGAGAATGGATTTATTTGATTAAAAATTCGCCTTTCTTGGCCGAAAATTAATCTTTCTGGTTGAAAATTCATCCTTTTTTTTTGTTAAAAATGCAAATTTTTGGTTTTATATATGTAAATTAATCTGGTTTACTTAACAATTCAGAAAATTGGTGGAAAATAAAACTATTCGTTTGAAATTTAACTTTTTTTCTTAAAAATTCATATTTTTGGTTGTAATTTAACTATTTAGTTAAAAATTAAACTATTTTTATGAAAATTAAACTTTTTGGTGGAAAAATAAATTTTGTTGTTGAAAAATCATATTTTTTAGTTAAAAAACTGAATTTTATGTAGATAATGCATCCTCTAGGCTTTAAAATTCAAACTTTTATTAAAAATGGATGTATTATGTTGAAAATTCATCCTTTTTTTGTTAAAAATTCAAATTTTTGGTTCTATGTAAATTCAGTAAATTGGTAGAAAATTAAATATTTTTTTTGTTAAAAATGTATATTTTTGGTTGTAATTTAACTATTTGGTTAAAAATTAAAACTTTTTGTAGATAATTCATTTTTTCGGCTTTAAAATACAAACGTTTATTGAAAAATTGATGTATTTTATTAAAATTTTGTGTTTTTTGGAAAAAAATTAACCTTTTTTATTGAAAATTTAACTATTTCGTTGAAAATCCTCTTTTTTCGTTGAGAATTAGTTTTTTTAAAAACCAGTGTAACTATGTTTTCCATTTTTTTGTTGAAAACTCATATTTTTTTCAAGTGAAAATTGCTCTTTTTTAAGTGAGAATTCATATATTTCCTTTAAAAAATCGTCTTTTTTCATTGTTGAAAATTAACCTTCCTGGTTAAAAGTACTTCCTTTTTGGTAAGAAAAAATGTATATTTCGTGTGCAATTTATCAATTTTGTAAAAAATTAAATAATTTTTGGACGAACGTCAAGTATAGCAAATTTTGAAAATAAAAAGTTGAAACTGGTTCGAAATTTCTGTTCAAAAAGGCGTTTATAGAATTCGTTCGGGCCCCTTGTTCAGGTTGGCCGCTGGACTTTTATTTTCAACTGTTTTTAAAATAATTTGTTAAATTGTGATTTTTATAAATTATTATATCATTTAGCTTAGAATGCTTAATTCGAAAATCCTTGATTTAAAAAATTTGCCATTTTAGATTTTTAATTTTTAAGCATGTATTTTAATTTAAAGAATTTTAAAATGCAGTTTTCAAGGCTAAACAAAATTAAGAATTGGAAGTTCTTAAAATCAAAGATTTTTTTATTACAAACTGGGTGGACCGGGAAACCAGGAATTTTACGAATTCTCAGAAAAATAATCTGCCAAAGTTGGATTTTAACAGGTTTTAAATAATTAAAGTGCAGTTTTGAAGATTTGAACAATTAAAAATTAAAAGCATTTGATGTTGAAATTTTTTGATAAAAAATAGTTTTATTTATCCGTTTGAAATTTGAGAATTTCGAGATTGTAATTGTTTTAATCCGAAAGACTTGATAAGAATTGAAATTAATATATGATTTATTCCGATAATTTTATTTGTAAATAAATTTTTTTTTGATATATCAATAATATATTTTTAATTCAGAGTTTCAGGTCTTTCTTTATATTATTTTTTTATATTAAATTTCATAAATAAATTTATAAATATAATATTTCTATCAATTTTTTTTAGCCATTAATAATGTAAACGTGCGTTTTACTATTTTCAACTTTAAAATAAATTCATAATAATATGGTTAATAATAAATTTTATCTCATTTAATTTGAAATTTCTTAATGTAGAAAAAAAAGTATTCAATATTTAGCAATATTTCACTATTTGAGACAATATTTGAGACGAGTAATTTGAAACCAAATATTTAAAGAAAACAATTTGAAATTGAATTGTTTTACATAAAAAGCTTTGAATCTTTAGATTTTCGAAGAGCTTTTTAACTTTTAGCGTTACAATTTTAATTGTTCTATTTAAAAAGTGTTTAATTCATCAGTGAAATTGTTAAATTTTGTCGCATGAATAACAATTGAACACTTATTATTTGTAGAAAAAATTTGAGTAGTTTAAGTGATTTTTAGAAGTTTTGAAAAGATTCAAAATTATTTTAAAACTTGAAATTATTTCAAGTAATTTAAACGAAGTGTGTAACATTTTTTCCAGAACTTCTAAATATATTTTCAAATTAATTAAAATTTTCCTACAATTTTTGAAAATCCTGCAAATTAAAAAAAAATCCCTAAAATCTTCCATGTTCTTTTTTGCTAATATTTGAAATCTCTTAAAATCTTCTTAAACTTTCTGTTACAATAATTTTTCAAAATTATTAAATATATAATTCAAGTTTTAAAAAAAATTCTTAATTTTGTCAAATTATTTCAAGTTCTAAATTTAATTCGAATCTTTTTTAAAATTCTAAATTTCTCTTAAAATTGCTATATTTTTACAAATAATAAGTGTTCTATTGTTATTTGTAAGTTTTTTTTAAGATGCAGGATTTTCTAAAAGTTAGAGAAAAAATTCAATTAATTTTAAAATATATTTAAAATTTCCGAAGAAAAATTCAAAAATGATTTCGAAATAAAATTGTAAAGCTTTTAAATTATGCCTAGACTATTTAAAATAAAAATAATTTAACTTATAATTTAAGAACTGTTAAGTTAAAAAAATTATTTTCCAATATTCAATATGTCTAGCTCAAAATTACTTAAAATAATATAATTTTGAAAATTTTTAAAGTTCATTGCTTGATTCTTTAATTTCGACTATTGAAAATGTTAATGTGGATTTATATTTTATGGAACTTGATCTGAATCTTAGAACTCTATAATTGATAAAAGTTCTAAATTGTGCAGTTTATTGTTTATTAATTTATATGTTTCATATGGAAAACTGTTTAGAATATAGTTTGATTTATTAAATTTCATTGGCCGGGAAAAAAACCGGGAATTTTTTTCTTCGATTAAAACGGCCACCCTGTAGTTCTTTTATTATTTGCTCTCGAAATATTAGAAAAATCTCTATTGTAGAATGCTGGAAATGGTAAATAGGTTGATAATTTGTGAATTTTATTTGAAAAAAAAAAAACAAACAAACAAACAAAAACAGTACGAGTCGACGGAACGTAAGAGGAAGGAAGAAAGGGAATGGAAAGAAAGGGCGAGAATGAAGGAGAAGGAAGGTTCTTCGAATATTGGTGGAAGTTTGAGACGGGAAACTTGGATTCATCCGGGAGGAAAGCGTGTGCGACGAACCACGGCTGCCTCGGTGGGAATTGAAGAGAGATTGGTGGAAAGTGATTTGGAGGATTTAGCGCAATTGACGAGCGTCGAGGTGAACAAGCGATTTATTACGTCATATCTGCACGTTCACGGAAAGCTGATAACTAAAATAGGGTGAGTAATTTTTTATTTATTTTTTTTTAATAATAAATTAAAATTTAGGCCCTACACATTTGTTTTTTTAAACGAGGACAATATTTTACTGCTATTTCGAGGGGGGGGGGGGGGGATCAGTAGAGACTATTTTCTCGTAATAAAATTTTCTGATGTCACTAATTATTTAATTTTACTTTTAAAATATTTTGGAACTTTTTTGGTAATTGGCTATAAATTGTCTCAATGGTAGCCCTTCCAATAAAAAAAATAAATAAAAAATTTTAATATAAAATATATTTTATTTATTATTAATTATAATTAGAATAATTATAGTTTTCAAAAAATTAATTTTTAACTAATTGTATCAATTTTCCACAAAGCAGTTTAATTTTCTTCCATATTAATGAATTTTGAAGCTAAACATACGAATTTTTTTACGAAAGAGGTGAATTTTCAGGAAGAAATTTTGTAGGTGATGTTTTACATTTTCAAAATAAAAATTAATTCTCTACCAAAAAATAATTATTGTTGAATACAAATGTTTTCTACGAAATCGTTAAATTTTAAACTTTGTGGATTGAGTTTTCTACTAAAAAAAAACCTAAATTTTCAACAAAATACATGAATTTGTAACCATATATATTTGAGTTTTCTACTAAAAATACAAATTTTTTACTAAAAAGTTGAATTTTCAGCAAAAAATGAAAGGATTGATATTTCAAGCAAAAAAGATTGGAATTTTAAGTTATAAAAACAGTTGTATACAACGAAAAAAGGTGAATTTTCAATAATATATTAGAATCATCAACTAAAACAGATTAATTTTCCATCATACAGTTACATTTTCAACAAGAAAATTAATTTTCTAACAAATAGTTAAATTTTAAACTATGTAAGTTAAGTTTTCTACTAAAAAAAATCCTGAATTTTCAACAAAATACATGAACTGGCAACCAGAGAGTTGAATTTTCTACTAAAAAAGATCAATTTTTAATAAAAAATGGACTATTTCAGTTTTCAGTTGAAACTATTATTATTAAAATAAAAAAAAGATTAGTTTGCTACCAAATTGTTGAATTGTAAAGCTATATATACGAGTTTCCCATTAAACATTTGAATTTTTATTTAAAAATTTAATAGTTGATATTAAAAAAGAAAATTTTAAATTAAAAACAGTCGCATACAACCAAAAAAGGTCAATTTTGAAAAATATATTTAAATCCTCAACCAAAACAGATTAATTTTCAATTCTATAATTAAATTTTTTACAAGAAAAAAAATTTTCTATTAAAAAGTACTAATTGTTAAGAAAGTTCAAATATTTTTTACCAAATAGTTGAATTATAATGCCAAACATACGAATTTTCTACTAAACAGTTGAATTATCCGAAAATTTAATAGATTATGTTAAAAAAAAGATTTTAATTTTAAATTAAAAACAGTCGTATACCCCCAAAAAGGCGAATTTTTAGCAAATTTGTTTGAATTCTCAATTCAAACAGATTAATTTTCAATCACACAGTTAAAATTTCAACAAAATTAATTTTCTTCCAAAAAATATTAATTTTTAACAAAATACAAATATTTTCTACCAATTGGTAAAATTTTAAACTATGAGGAATGATTTTTCTACTAAAAACAGCAATTTCCAACAAAATACATATATTTGAAAATAGATAGTTGAATTTTCACCAAAAAATGTCAGATTTGATATTTAAATCAAAAAAGATTAAAATTTTAATTTTAATTTAAAACAGTTGTATACAACCAAAAAAGGCGAATTTTTAAGAACATTTGAAGCCTCAACTAAAACAGATTATTGTTTGATCATAAAATTAAATTTTCAAGAAAAAAATTTCTTTTTTTTTTGAAAATTGATTGCAAATTCGTGTATTTTGTATAAAATTTTTAATATTTTGTGAAAAAATAGTATATTTTGGGACAAAATGCATTTTTTAAAATGTAACTTTATTGGTTGAAAAAGAATCTTTTTCAGTTGAGGATTTAGAGAATTTTCAAAATTCGCCTTTTTAGATTGTATACAACTGTCTTAAATTTAAAATTTAAATCTTTTTTGCTTTAAATATCAAATCTGACATTTTTTAGTGAAAATTCAACTATTTAGTAAAAAAAATCGTATCTTTGGCTTCAAAATTCGACAATTTGGTAGAAAATTCAACTGTTTTGTTTTAATACTAATAGTTTTAAATAAAAATTTAACTATTCTTTTTTTTTTTAAATTAAAAATTGATCTTTTTTTAGTAGAAAATTCAACTATCTGTTTGCAAATCTATGTATTTTGTTGGAAATTCGTCTTTTTAATAGAACAAATTTTTATTTTATACTAAACTAAATTTTCCACTAAAAAGATCAATTTTCAACAAAAAATTGGATTAGTTTAAACTATTAATATTAAAACAAAATAGTTCATTTTTTATCAAAATTGATGAATTTTAAAGCCAAACATACGAATTTTCTACAAGAAATGTAATAGTTGATATTTCAACAAATAAATATTTTTGAATCAAGAAAGAAATGAAAGTTTATCTACATTTTGAACCTTCAAGCCAAAAGACAAATTTTCTGTCCAAAAATTGAATTTTCAATCAAAAGATATAAAAAAATTAATTTTCCACGATACTGCTGCATTTTTACCCAACAAAAATAAAATTTCAAACCCAGAAAATTATTATTTTTTTACGAAAAAGGGAGAATTTTCAACTAAAAAAAAAACAATTTTTAAAAAATTGGTAAATGTACATTCTGAGTTAAATTTTCAACCAAAGACATAAGCTTTCAATAAAAAAAAGAAAGTTTTAACAATGTGCTTTCATTTTTTGCCCAAGTACTTGAATTTTTAATTAAAAAATAATAATTTTCAACCCAACATTTCGAACAAAATAGATGAGTAGTCTAGCAAAGAAGAAGAATTTTTAACTAAAAAGTTGCATTTTCTTAAAGAAAAAGTGTAGTTTCTAATAAAACAGGTGAATTTTTAAAACAGAAAAATAATTTTTCAAAATAAAGTTAAATTTTCTGATTAAAAAGGGTTTCAGTTGACCTTTCGAGAATAAAATATGAATTTTCTAACAAAAAAATAAGTTTCTACGCAAAAATATTGAATTTTGTATTAAAAGAAACGAATTTTTTCACCAAAAAGAATAAATTTTAACAAAATTGTGGAATTATTGACCACATAGTTGCATTTTTATCAAGGAAAGATGAAATTTATTCTAAAACATATGAATTTTGTACAAAAAACGAAATTTTTTTTTTTAATAGAAGCACTTTCACCCAGAAAATATTTCATTTTTAAAAAAGAAAATATAAATTTTAAACACAAAGTAAACTTTCTACGAAATAGTTAAATTGTCAACAAATCGGTCAAATTTTCTATCAAAAAGTATGACTTTTTAACAAAATAGTTTAATTTTTAACCAAACAGATGCATTTTTATCCAAGAAAGATGTAATTTCTGATCGTTTTTGTTCGAATATTCAAACATTCGATTAAAAATACAACCACTTTATTTAAAATTTTTCCTTTTGAATTAAAAATTCATCTTTTATGGTACAAAAATCATCCTTTTCGGTTGAAAATTCATCTGACTGCAAAATTGGTCGTGTTTTTTTATTCCTAAATATAAAAGAATTAAATAAATTGTTGAAATATAAACTATTACATTTTGCGCTGTTTGTTGAAGATTCATATCTTTGGTTTAAAATAAAATATTTTGATGAAAATCTTTTCTTTTTTTTTAAATTGATTAACTAAAAATGTAACTAGTCCATTATTGATTGGAAATTCGTCTCTTTTAGTTTAAAAATGAACCATTTGGATGAAAATTGATGAATTTGATTGAACATTCGTCTCTTTTGTGTGAAAATTAATCTTGATTCTTAATCAATAATTTTTTTGTTTGAAAAATCATTTTCTGGTAGAAAAGTTAACTGATTTTTAAAAACTTGTTTTTCTTTTCTTGAAAATTGATTTTTTTTTCATTGAAAATTCAACTTTTTGTTTGAAAATTGACCGTTTTTTTTTTAGAAAATTATTCTTCTTGTTTGAAAATTAATTGATTTCGGTTGGAAATTAATTAATTTGGTTAAAAATGTAACTGCTTTGTTAAAGAATTGTTCAAAATTCGACTTTTTGGTAGAAAATTCATCTTTTTGGTTGCAAATTTTATTATCTCGTATAATTTCAGAATGTCTTTTTTTTTGCTTAAAATTATTTTTTTAACTGAAAAGTGAACTAAATCGTTTTTGGTTAAATATTCATTTTAGTTCCAAATTCATATCTTTTCATTAAAATGTTACTATTTTATTGAAAATTTGTGTTTTATTTGCTGTTGAAAATTAATTTTTGAACGTAAAAATTAAGTATTTATTTTAATATTCTTCTAATTTTGGTTAAAAGTTATACTTCTTTGTTAAAAAGTAATTTTGTTTTTGTTGAAAATTAATTTTTTAACAGAAAATTGTCATCAATTTGTTTGAAAATTTATCTATTTTTTTTAAAGATATTTTTTTCTTTGAATATTGTTCTTTTTAATTGAAAATTTAACTATTAAATTTTTGTTTTGACAATTTAACTTTTTTAGTTGGAAAATTAACGTATTTTGTTGAAAATTTAACTATTTCGCTGAAAGTTCAGATTTTTTGTTGAAAAATTGTCTTTTCTGGTAGCAGATTGAATCATTTAAATAAAAATTTGAATTATTATTTAAATTCGTGGACTTTAGGGATAAATTTAAGAAATGATTTATGTTTTTAGTATTATTCAATTATTTTTAATCGCTGGTGCTAATATATTGGAGAATATCTTGTCATATAATTTGTCAAAATTTTCTTGAGTTTTTATTAAAATGCATTATTTTCGAATTAAAAAAAAAAAAACAACTACCTTTAAACGAAACCGTTACATTTTCAGTTATTTGAAGATTTGAGATTTTAATTTAAAATAAAAAAACAGTTATATTTAATCAACATAAATTAATTTTCCACCAAACATTTGTATTTTAAACCAGAAGAATAGAAAGAAAATTTTCAATCTTTAAGCCAAACAGGTCAACTTTCAACAAAAAAGTTGATTTTACAATTAATTACTTAAATTTTTAACCAAATAGTTGAATTTTTAAATCAGAAGTTATCCACAATTTAATTGAAGATAATTAATCTTCCATAATAAAATTTATCTATCTTGTTAAAAACTCAATATTTGAAACTTAAAAGTAAACATTATTTTGAATTATTATTACAATTCATGGACTTCAGGGAGAAATTTAAAAGTGAACTCTGGAAACTGAAAAAAATACATTATAATAAACTCGATTGTTAAAAAAAAAAAAATAATAATGATAAATAGATTAAAAATTAGACCATTTGGTCGAGAATTTTGAACTACTTTTATAAAAGGTTCTCTTTTCGAATTGAAATCTCATCTTTTATTGTAGAAAAGTGATCTTTCTCGGTTGAAAATTCACCTAATTTCGAAAAAATTCATTTTTTTTTTGCTTATAAATTGGAACTATTGGATGAAAAGTGGAACGATTTTGTTGAATATTTATCTGTTTTGCTTGAAAGTTGAACTTGTTGCTTCGGAACTTGATGCAATCACGAGTAAGTCGAGAATTCCCCGAATCTCAATAAAATGAGGTTACATCAAGCCATGTTTATAATTAAAAACACTAGAAATAACTTGGACTTTTCTTTGCTTCCGAAAAACAATTTGCCCGCGTCCTCGCTCAGGACAAAGGTGTGCAAGAATCGACCACGAAAGTGGTTGTTGAAGCACAATTTTCTCTTCGCGGAATCCTTTGTACCCTCGCTTCTATTATTCAGGTTCATCGTGAATCCGGATTCTCTAATGACTACTCTTTCGTTATTCTTGAGAAAAAGTAAACGGCACTTGTGTTTTGCAAGAGGGCCTCGCTTCACTCCCTTTTGTGTTCGATTACACTCTCAACCCTTTTTCTTTTCTTTTTTTTTTTAAATTATTTTTGTCAGATAGTAGACTAATTTCAGAGTCGGAAATCTCAGTATTTGCTACTTCCGGTCTTCGGGGCTTGGATCGAGAAGAATAATTCTCGAACAATTGGTCGAGTTTTTTAATCTCTTTATTATTATCATTTTTTTTTTAAACAAAGTAAGTTTAAAATTCGATAATTTGATACAAGATTAAACTGTTTTGTAGAAAATGAGCTTTTTATTATGTAAAATTAATTATCTTCAATAAAATGTTATTTGTTAATACATAGTCTTTTTAGGGTAGAAAATTAATCTTCTGATTTAAAAATTCAACTATTTGATTACAAATGTATAGATTTTATAGAGGAATCGTCTTTTTGGTTAAAAATTTAAGAATTTAATTTTAAAATCAACTTTTTGTTGAAAGCTTACCTTTTTGGCTTAAAAATTGAAAATTTTCTTTCTATTCTTTTGGTTTAAAATACAAATGTTTGGTGGAAAATTAATTTATGTTGATTAAATACAACTGTTTTTTTTTTTTTTTTTTAATTAAAACATCAATTATTAAAATAACTCAAAAATTTAATTATTTTCTTGAAAATTTAACGGTTTTGTTTAAAAGTAGTTTTTTTTTTTAATTTAAAAATAATTCATTTTAATAAAAACTCAAGAAAACTTTGACAAATTATATTATAAGACATTCTTAAATATATTTGCACCAGCGATTAACAATAATTGAATAATACTAAAAACATGATTAATAATTTCTTAAATTTGTTCCTAAAGTCCACGAATTTGAATTATAATTTCAATTTTTACTTTAAACTTTAAAATATTAAGTTTTTAACAAGATACATGAATTTTTAACCAAATGGTTGAATTTTCTACCAGAAAAGACGATTTTTTTTTAGAAAAATACATGCATTTTCAGCGAAATAGATAAATTTTTACCTAAGAAAAAGACTACGTCAATTTTTCAACTAAAAAAGTTAAATTGTCAAAACAAAAATTTTATAATTAAATTTTCAATTAAAAAGAACAATATTTAATGGAAAAAAAACTAATCTTTAAAAAAATGGATAAATTTTCAAACAAAGTGACAAAAATTTTTGGTTGAAAAAAAGCAACTAATTTTTAACAAAAACAAAATTATTTTTTAACAAAAAATAAATTAGACGAATATTAAAATAAATACTTAATTTTTACATTTAAAAATTAATTTTTGACAGCAAAAAAAAAACACAAATTTTCAATGAAATAATAAACTTTTAATCAAAAGAAATGAATTTCTAACCAATAATGAAATAGTTCACTTTTCAGTTAAAAAAATAATTTTGAACAAAAAAAAAGACATCCTTAAATTAAACGAAATACTAAAATTTTCAATGAAAAAGATTAATTTTTTTACCAAAAGGCGAATTTTCAACTAAAAACTAAGTTTTTAACAAACAAAAATCCTTTAACAAAGTAGTTGTGTTGAAAATAGCGTGACGTAGTTTTTTTTTCGAATGGCCGGGCCTCTAACAGGACTTTCTGGCATCTCTAGACAGACATAACTATTAACACGTTCATATTTCATCGAGATGTTGAAGGAATTGTCGGCTTTGTGCTAAATCAACACAAGGGACGCTAATTTAAGGTAAAAGTAGGAGCGTTTGCTTTTCTCACTCGCAAATCACAATTCTAGGCAATTCTCTGAATGAGTTGGTTCTTGCAGCAAATGTCGCACAGACGTTCTTTCGCGTCCGCGATGCCGTCACTGATGAGTTCGATGAACCGCGAAAACCATTGTGTCGATCTTGACTTTCCCAGAACTGTCACATAATATCTCAATGTCACCTCAAAGGATCCTTGATCTTCCCAGAATTGAGAGTCGGCTAACACAAGTGACGCGGTGCAGTTACGTAATTCAATTAATGCGAAAAAAGTCACTTCAGAGTGTCAAAAGAGATGTTGGATGGGGCACTAAACTAGGCAAATATCCAACGAATATTAAATAACTAAGCAAAGGAGATGCAAAATTGTAATTCAGACTCTTAAGAGAATTTTCGAGTCTGATTTTTAATTTAGTTTTTCAATTTTTTTTTTTTTATAAATAAATAAATATGACGGGAAAAATGACAATTTTTTCTATTTGACGTTCTCGGTCCTTGTCAATCATGATACAATAAACAAACAAAAATTTTATAAACAAATCTTTTGTTGAAAATGTGTTTTCTATCATTTTCAATCATTTAATGTTTTTTTTTTTTTGAAGTTATATTGCAAGAATTTTGAATGGAAACAATATTTTAATTTAAAAATGTTCTCTTAAGATTATTTGTCAGGGTGGCCGCTGGAAATATCAGTAAAATTTTTTATCTTTTTTAATTATGATATCCATTATTGCATTTTAGATTGAAAGTTTTTAAGCGAAAATTTTAATTTAAAGAATTTGAAAATGCGTTTATAATCCAAGATTTTTAATAGAAAAAAAAATTTGGTGTTTATCAACTTTGAATATAAATTAATTAAGGATTTTTCAAATTGAATTGTACTTTAAGATTTAAAAATTTAATAATAATTGATTTTTACAAGATGATTGGGAGTCAGTTCACAATTTTATAATTTGCAGTTTTTAATGTTAGAAATTAAACTGTTTCAATTGGAAAGTCTTAGTTAAAGAAATATAAACGTTCGATTGAAACTTTATGAACTATTTTCAATCTTAAAGAACTTCAAAATAATATTTTTATAAATAAAGGTACGTCATAATTTTAATTGACCTACTTACAAAAATTTAATTTGTGAGTCAAAGTGTTGAATTTTGATGTATAAATAACAGGAAGTTGAAGAAATATTTATAAGTTTGGAAAAAATTCAAAATTAATACATTTTTTAAAAATTATTTCAAATAATTTAAACGAAGTGTCTAAGTGTATTAACAAAATCCGGCTATTCGTACTAAAATTTTGGTGCAAATAGTACACGGCCAAATTAAAAAGAAACATAGAT
Organism: Belonocnema kinseyi; assembly: GCF_010883055.1. Classification (NCBI taxonomy): domain Eukaryota; kingdom Metazoa; phylum Arthropoda; class Insecta; order Hymenoptera; family Cynipidae; genus Belonocnema; species Belonocnema kinseyi. The sequence continues at coordinate 73,516,656 of NC_046657.1, read as the reverse complement.
TTTGACATTTATTTAGAGAGATTGACAAAACTATAAAATAATTTTTTGAAACATTCTAAGGACTTTTAAACTATTTGAAATAGAAATAATTTAACTTGTAAGTTAAAAAGTGTTTTGTTGATAGAAAAAAATGTAATCGTTCAATTTTTTATGTTTCTAGCTTAAAATTGTCTGAAATGACATAATTTTGAAAATTTTCTAAATGCAGTGATTGATTAGTAGCTTCTATTTTATACGTGAAAATTATCGAGCATTTGAATACAACATTTTTAAATTAAAAAACTTTTAAACTTCAGTTTTAAAACTTTAAGATTCAAGAGTTCCGCTTTGAGTGCTATAATTTGCGGTTAAGTTTTTATTACTTCAAATGATAAACTTTTTGGCTTTAGAGTTTGATTTTTTAAATTTCATTGACCGTGAAAAATGTTTCCGAAACGAGGAAAAATCGGGAAATGACCGGGAATTTTTTTCTTTGGTTAAAATAGCCACCCTGATTCTTGTTAATATTATAAACTAATTTAATAAACACATGCATTATTCATGCATTTGTTGTCAGAAAAATTAGTTTTTTTCGATTTCAATTTTTTTAAAATTAGGAACCTCATGATAATTTCAGACAAATTTATAATTCGTTGATAAATTTTATTATTTTTCAAATAAGTTTAATAAACAAATGGATAATCTGGACATTTGTCGACGGAAAAACTCGTTTTTTTAATGTCAGTTCTCAATTAAAAGGAATGACATCGAAAAAAGCGAATTTTTCGTCAACAAATTACCGAATAATACATTTGTTTATTAAATTTGTTTTTTAAAAAATGTATCAAATAGTGATGGATGTTGCTAGAATTATCGTCAAGTTTTCAATTAAAAGGACTGGCATTGAAAAAAAAAACGAATTTTTCTGTCAATAAGTGCCTGAATAATGAATTTGTTTATAAAATTTGTTTAAAAAAATAAATAAAGTTTATCTAATAGTGATGGATGTTGCTAAAATTATAATGAAGTTCCCAATTAAAAGGACTCACATTGAAAAAAAAAACAGTTTTTCCGTCGATAAATGCTCGAATAATGCATCTGTTTATTAAATTTGTTTTTTAAACTCATAAAATTCGTCAACAAATTATGAATTTTCTAAAATGGGAAATGACCGGGAACTTTTGGTGACCGGTAAAAATCGGAAAATGACAGTGAATTAATTTTTTGACTGGGAATTTTACAGATTTTTAGAAATAAAAAACCTTCCAACTTTGATTTTAACGGTTTTTTTTTAATAATTAGCTAAATTGTGATCTTTTTCAATTATATCATTTACTTTAGAATGCCTAATTCGAAAATCTTTCACTTTAAAAATTTCCCATTTTAGATTTCATAAGAGTACATTTGAATTAAAAGAATTTTAAAATGCAGTTTTAAAGACTTGAACAATTAAAAATTAGAAGCTTTTACAATCGAAGAGTTTTGAGAACAAAAATTTTTTGTTGATCAACTGTGACTATAAATTAATTTGTAATTTTAACAATTGAATTGTGCTTTAAAATTTTTTAAATAGGAATTTATTTTTTCACCGGGAATTTTATAATTTTAAGATAATATTTAAAAAGATTAAAAAAGATTTCCAAAATTGTCAAAAATATTTTCCATTTTACAGGATTTAACAAAATTAGAAAGAATTTTAATCATTAGAAAATATATTCTTTAAAAGTTCTGAAAATTTTCAAAAATAATGGAAAATTTGATAAAATGTGGAATTTCCTAGAAAGTCGATTAATTTTCTACTGAATAGTTGAATTTCCAATCGAAAAAGATAAATTTTCAACGAGGAAGATAAATTTTCTACAAAAAAAAGACGAATTTTGCAGAAAAAAATGACTAGAATTTTCCATCGAATAGTTGAATTTTCAACTTATAAAGGATACATTGCAATACAAAATAGTGCAGTTAAATTTTCAGTTCAAACAATTAATTTTCACTAAAAAAAGCAACGAGTTTTTTTAAACAAAATGCATGCATTTTCAAGAACATAGTTAAATTTTGAACCAAAAAAGATGAATTTTCAATGTAACATTTGAATTTTTAACCAAAAAAGTGACTTTTTAACAACATTTTTTTCATTTCTTACAAAGCGGATTAATTTGTGTCTGAATATTTGAATTTTCCGCAAAATACATCAATTTTCGACAGAGATGAATTATCACCCAAAATGAGGAATCTTTGTCAACTAGAGCAGGTAAATTTTCACTTCAAAATTAATTTGGAAGTAACAAAACAAAGATTTTTTTAACAAAAGAGATGAATTTTGAATTAGATATTTAAATTTTCCACCAAAGAAAACAAAACATTTGAATTTTCAAATTATAATGTATAAATGTATAATGAAAAATTGTAATTAAAGTTTTTAATTCAAAAAATTAAGTTTCACAAAAAAATGCACTTTTTAAACTTTTCAAAAAGTTGATTAATTTTTCATCAAATAGTAGATTTATTAATTTAAACCATGAATTTTTAACTAAGAAGATACATTTTTTATATATATAAAAAAACACGAATTTTTAACAAAATCCATAAATTTGAATGGAACACTCTATTTCCCATGTCTTGAGAGCTAGTGTTTAGGCTCTTATGTCTGAGTTATGTAATTTTATTGTACTTTTATTATTAGGAAAAATGTAATTTTATTGAAAAAATTTAATTAATCTTGATAGAAAAGTAAAAAGAATGCAATTTTGCTCTTCTCATTTGCCGACCTCCCTGAGAAACTGTGTACATTTTCAAGCGCCATCGACCTTGCCCTTGCAGATCGAGCTGCATTACATAATTTCTTATGCTTACTCTTACTGGGAAAATGCGCCAGTCTCCTTGAGTATCCATACTTGGCAGTGGCGAGCACAAAACAAGCATTGCGCATACTATTACACCTGAGATTATCAAAGAAGGCATTTGACAAATTGTTTGTTCTGCAGAATTTAGATATTTTTTATTTTACTTTTATCTAGTGGTCCTTCAAGCCGGATACAATTGTGGAAATGTTGCTTTCACTCTTTTTTTTCGTAGCTTAAGGGTAATTTTAGGATCATTTTCAATAGAATAATTAAATTTTTCAACATTATATTTGAATTTTCAAACCAAAAAATATAAGTTTTCTAACATAAGATCAATTTTTAATCCAGAAGGATGAATTTTTTTACCAGTAAGATGCATTTTTTTCAAAACTTTGAATTTTGGACCACAAAAGACGAACTTGTGACAGATTACTTGAATTTTCAACTTCATTATTTAATACATGAATTTTTAACGATAAAATTAAATTTTTTAACAAATTAGTGGAATTATTAACCAAAAAATATGACTTTTCTATCCAATAAGACGAATGCTGAATAAAAAGTTTAATTTTTGAATCTTTAATCAAATTGTTAATCAAAATTGGAATGTTTAATCAAATTGTTGAATTTTCAAATAAAAAAGAAGAATCCTATGGAAGACGGTTGAATATTAAACCAACAACATAATTGTTCATTTGAAAATTCATGTATTTTTTTTTTAAAGTTCGTCGTTTTTGGGAGAAAATAAATCTTCATATTGAAATTTAATTTTTGATTGTTGAAGATTCCTCACTTTTGTTAAAAATTCATTTATTTTGTTAAAAATTTAACTAATTTGTTGAAAACTTATGTATTTTTTAAATTATGGTATAAATTTAAACATGTTGGTTGAAATTTATCTTTTAGGCTAATGTATTTTATGGTAAAAAATTAAGTTTTGTAACTGTAAATATAACTATTCCATTGTGGGCTTATTTATCTTTTTATTTGAAAATTCATCGTTTTTAATAGATAATTAATTTTTTTGTAGAATTTTCAATTTTGTTGTTCAAAATATCTCGTTGTAGTTGAAAATTTATTTTTCCGGCTAAAGATTTAACTATTTTCTTTAAAATTCTTGTATTTTGTTGAAAATCCATATTTTTGTTTTGCAAAAAATTAACCACACTGGTTGAACATTTATCTTTTTAGTGGAGAAATAATTCCTTTGTTTAAAAATTCAAACTGAAATAAAATTTATAGCGTCCAGGGAAAATAAAAAATTGGTCAGGGACAATAAAGTATATTGTGAAATTGGTATTTTGTAGCAACCAGGTTTTTTCAATATGGTGATTTAAGTATAATTGTATCGGGATTAGGGGAAATTAGAGGTTAAAGGGGGTGAGAAATGGGATAATTTCCTGATGTTTCGATTAAGCAATTTGTTTACCCTAATCATGGTGGGTGAAAATTGACGATTGAAAAAGGAGCGAGTGCACCTGAAAAAGAAGCGAGTGACTCTGAAAAAGGAGCAATCAACTTTGAAATAGGAGCAAGTGACCTTGAAAAAAGGAGGAAGTGACCTTGTAAAAGGTAACAACTAAGCCACAAAAAGGAGCAATTGATCCTCTAAAACTAGCGGGTGACCTTCAAAAATTAGCAAGTCACTTTGTAAAAGATCAAGCGACCCTGAAAAAGGAGAGAGTTACTCCTGCAAAGGAGTGAGTCTGAAGGAGTTAGTGACATTGAAAAATAAGCTAGTGACCCTGAAAAAGAGGACTCGGTCTTGAAAAAGGAGCAAGTGACCTTGAAATAAGAGAAAGTGACTCTGGCAAGGGAGCAAGTGACCTTGAAAAGAAGCAAGTCATCTTGAAAAAGGAGCGAGTGACTAAAACGTAAGTGAATGCCCTTGAAAAAGGAGCAAGGAACTTTGAAAAGGGAGTGAGAGACGCCAAAAATGGATAAAAGCGACCTTGAAAAATTAACGAGTCACTTTCTAAAAGAGCAAGCGACCTTTAAAAAGGAGCGAGTTATTCTGACAAAGGAGCTACTGGCCCTGAAAAAGAGGACTTGACCTTGAAAAAGGAGGAAGTGACCTTTGAAAAAGAGAAAGTGGCCCTGACAAGGGAGCAAGTGTCCTTGAAAAAAGCAAGTAATCTTGAAAATGGAGCGATTGACTAGAAAGTAAGTGAATGCCCTTGAAAAAGGAGCAAGTCTCTGAAAACGGAGCAATTGATCTTGAAAAAGGAGTGAGTGACTGAAATGTAAGTGACTAGCCTTGAAAAAGGAGCAAGGAACTTTTAAAAAGGAGCGAGAGACGCAGAAAAGGGAGCAAGTCACTTTGTAAAAAAAGCAAGCGACCTTGAAAAAGGAGCAAGTTACTCTGAAAAGGGAGCAAGTGACCTTGAAAAAGGAGCAAGTGACTTTGAAAAAGGAGCAAGCGACCTTGAAAAGTAAATGAGTGACTTCAAAAAAGGAGCGAACGACTCTGCAAAAGCAGATATTGACTCTGAAAAAGGAGCAAGTGGCCTTGAAAAAAGGAGAGAGTGACCTCGAGAAGGAGTGAGTGACCATTAAAAAGGAACAAGCAACCTTAGAAACGGAGTGAGTAACCTTGAAAAGAAAACAAGAGACCTTAAAAAAGGAGCGAGTTACACTGACGAAGAAGCGAGTCTCTGAAAAAGGAGAAAGTGACCTTGAAAAAGGAGCAAGTGACTTTGAAAACGGAGCAAGTGACCTTGAAAAGGGGAGCAGTTATCTTGGATAAGGAACGAGTTATTCTGAAAGAAGAGCAAGTGGCCTTGAAAAATTAGCTAGCGACCCTGAAAAAGGAGCGTGTGACCTTGAAAAAGGAACAAGCGACCTTAGAAAAGGAATGAGTGACCTTGAAAATGAAACAAAAGACCTTGAAAAAGGGGCGTGTGTTCGTGAGGAAGGAGCGAGTGAACTTGAGGTTGTTTGAAGGGCTACGCCCAGGGGATGGTCAGTTGGTCAGGGTGCGTGTACTATTAGCAATCCATTACACACACAATTATAATGAAATGTATCCATGGTGCTGTTGGGTTCATTGGTTGACCAGTCTACCTCCAAGTCCAGGCACCGGGCATGTAGCTTCGTGTTTTCTTGCACGACGGTAAAAATGTTAATTGACAATTGCGTGGCGCCACTGGCAACCGTCTTGCTCCTGCCTCCGTCTCGACTTGACTTACCGGGTGTCTCGCATGCGTCCATTTTTCCATTTTCCACCCACCTCCAACCTCTTGGGCTCGTCCATAAACGACGTTATCAATTCTAGGCTGTTTCGCCCCCCCCCCCCCCCCAATTTAAAGGGATTTTGTTAAAAATGTTGTCAAAACATACAAAAGAGGGTCATTCTTTAACGAAAAAGTAGTAATAATGGAGAAATGAATTCTTTTAAATAAAATTAATGTAAATACTATATTGAATTAAGTGTGAAAGACTTTAAATTCCTAAGATTTCAAGTCGAATTTATTTTAAAAACGGTTGAATCTTGAACCAAAAAATATGATTTAAGACAGAAACTGGTTTTTTTAAAACAAAAAGTTAAATTTTTGTGAAAACAGTTTAATTTTTAACAAAAAAGCTCATATTCAAACGCATTGTTTAATTTTCTTAAGCAATTTTTTAATCTTTAATCGAAACAGTGAACAATAGATTTCAACCAAAAAGATGATTTTTTAACCCGGAAAATTAATTTTTTTTAATGGCATAGTTAAATTTCGAATATAAATATTAACTTTCAACCAAAAATGGATAAGTTAAAAACATTAATGAACAGCAATAAAAAAAACGAATTTTCAACAAATCGTTACATTTTTAACATAAGAGATGAATTTTCAAGTAACATGATGAATTATAAACAAATGCATTGTCGAAAAAAAGAGTTTAACCAGAAGATGAATTTTTAACCCAAAATATTTAAAAGGACGGATTTTTAACCAAATAGTTAAATTTTCAACCAAAAAGATCAATTTTCCAACAAGAAGATTAATGTTACACCAAAAAAACACGAATTTTTATCAAAGTTTTTTTTTATTATTATGTTGAAAATTGATCTTTTTGAGCTAAAAATGCAGAAATATTGGTACAAAACTAATTTTTTGTTTGAAATTTCCTCTGTTGGTCAAAACTGTAACTTTTAGGTTAAAAAAGAACTTTTCGTTGAAAATTCATCTATTTTGGTGAGCACTTAACTATTCTGTTGCACATTTTTTTTCGTTCAAATTCGACTTTTTTATTGAAAAATTCATGTCTCTTGTTGATACCTCATATATTTTTTTACACTCTTTTCCTTGAACATTTTTAAAATTATTTTTTGGTGCTGAAACCCTAATTATTTTGTTAAAACTTCGTTTTTTTCGTTAAAAATTAATTTTCTTCGCTTAAAATGTAGTTATTCCATTTTTAGTAGAAAATTCATATTTTCAGTTTAAAATGTATCTTTTTGATAAGAAAATTTTATTTTTGGGCAAATAATTAATCTTTTTGGTTGAAAATTCATCTTTTTGGCTGAAAGTACATTTTTTCAACTGAAAATTAATCTGTTCCGCTTTTTATTGTAAATTTGTATTCATAGTTCAAAATTCAACTATTTGGTTACAAAATCATTTATTTGGTTAAAAATTAATATATTTGGGAGGAAATTAATCTTCTTTGTAGAAAATTAATTTCTGATTAAAAATTCAACTAGACGGTAAAAAATTAATCTACTTTGGAAATTTTTTTTTTGAAAATTCGTCTTTTTGGTTGAAAAATAAATAATTTCATAAAAATTAAATTATTTTTTTGAAAATAGCGTTATCTAGTTTAAAATGTTGTTAAAACATGCAAAAAATGTTACTTTTTTGAAAAATTAAAAGTAATTTTTAAACAGTAAATTTAACTTTGAATTTTTTGTTGAAAATTTACTTTCTTTAGTTGGAAGTTCGTGTATCTTGTTGAAGATTATTTTTTTATCAAATTAATCTCTTTGGATGAAAATGTATCTTTTTGGTTGGAAATTAAACCATTCAAGTTAAAGAATTATCATTCTAGATTAATATTCATCACTTTGGTCGCAAATTTATGTTTTAGTTGTAAAATTTATTTTTCAAACTGGAAATTTAATAATACCATTCATGTTTGAAAATGATTTATTTATTTTAAAATTCACCTATTTGGTTGCAAATCTCGTTTTATTTGAAAATTATAAAAAAATGATACTAGTATTTTGTTAAGAATTCATTTTTTTGTTAGAAATTTGTCTCTTCTGATAGAAAATTAATGATTTTGGTTGAAAATTCAATTAATTTTGTGAAAATAAATTCCTGTGTTAAAAATTAATTTTTTTGGTTAAAATTTAAACTATTTTGTTGAAATTTCATATGTATGTTGTGGAAAAATTAATTATTTTAAACTGAAAATGTAACTATTTTATTATAGGTTGAAGATTCATAATTTTAAATGCAAATTCATTTCTTTTGTTGAAAATTAAATTATTGTGTTGAAAATTCGTCTTTGTGATAGAAAAGTAATATTTGAGTATTTAAAAATCAACTGTTTTGTAGAAAATTCGTCCTCGTAGTTGAAAATTCGATTCTAGTATTTTGTTAAAAATTCATATTTTTGTTAAAAATTTGTTTCTGCTGGTAGAAAATTCAATTACTTTTTGGCAAATTAAATTCCTGTTAAAATTTAATTTATTTTTTTGGTTGGAAGATTCATCATTTTATTTAAAAATGATTTCGTTGGTCCAAATTTAAAATATTTTGTTGAAATTTCATTTGTATGTGATGGAAAAATTAATTATTTTAAACTGAAAATGTAACTATTTCATTTTCAACTGTTTTGTATAAAATTAGTCCTCTTAGTTGAAAATTTCACCTATTTTGTTTACCCTGAAAATAATGTATGGGCGACCTTTTAGTTCGACCAGAGATTCTACAATAATTTAACAACTACTATATTTTCTCCTGTTTCGAGGGCTTTTCAGCCCTTGGGAGTTAATAAACAAATAAATAGAATCCAATGCAAATAAGGATGCGGGATAGATAAAAAAGAATCCAATAGTTTGGATGGTTCTGGTGAATCGTGCAGTGAGTTGATCGAGTTCTGTCGGTTCGGTCGTTCGCTGACTTCAGGTTCAGGTTCAGGTTGGGTTACGTGTTGGTGTTGCGCAGCTCTTGCAGGCAGAGCAATGTAATGGATTTAACTCATTACCTCGAGCGAGCATCCGTGCTGCTATCGTGAATAGCGCACGCCCAAGGCCGCCTCATCTGTAACATGGTCCCTGGAAGTCCGCCGGTTGCTCGAGAAATCCGTTTGTCGTGTCGTGCGATAGCGAAACACGTACAACCAAGATTCCTGGAAAAATTATTTAACCCGATTGCACCACCCTGAGGTTGTTTAAACTTGAGAGGGGTTTTCCGTCTTGATCCAAAGCAAACTTGACGATTTACTTACTTTTGCTGGATTTATTAGGTGATGTACATCACCGGATTAGATTTTAGATGATGTGATGGCAGGTTAGGGTCTAATAGTCTAAAACCAAAATTGTTTTAATCTATAGATGTCAAAACTCCCAGCGGAGTAGATTCAAAACTGTGAGTCCAGAGTGGATGATTTTGTTGCTTTTGATGGGTTTATTAGATGAGCTAACTGGAATAATGTAGTTTTCTTTGATAAGGCTAATCTCTTTGATGAATGCATAAAAATACATCATTGACTTTATTGGATTTATTAGATTTGTGTAGTTTTGTTAGGTTATGCTCTTTTGGTGAATGCAGGGATATACATCATTGGCGCCTTCTGTCTTTGTCCAAAGCTAACTGAATGATCTTGTTACTTTGGCTGGATTTATGAGATGACTTGTTATGCTAATCTCTTTTGTTGAATGCATAGACAAACATCATTGGTGTCTTTCATTTTGGTCCTAAGCAAACGATTTGATTTATGTAGATGATCGAACTGGATCTAAATAATTTTATTAAATTAGGCTAATCTGTTTTGTTGAAAGGATAGGCATACATCATCGGCCTCTTCCGTCTTGATACAAAATAAACTGGATAATTTTGTTAGATTGGATGGATCTATTACATGATCCAATTAGCCTTATATAGTTTTATTAGATTAATGTAATCTCTCTTGGCAAATATATTGACATACATTATTGGCGCCTTCCGTCTTTGTCCATAGCTAACTGGATCATTTTGTTACTTTTGCTGGATTTATCAGATG
>NC_046657.1:73491932-73506519 GCF_010883055.1 Belonocnema kinseyi | reverse complement strand
TTATCAGATGACCTAACTGGATTTATGTAGTTTTTTTAGATTGTGCTAATCTCTTTTGAAGATTGCATGGACAAACATCATCGGCGTCTTTCATTTTGGTCCATAGCAAACGATTTTATTTATTAGATGATCGAACTGGATCTATATAGTTTTATTAGATTAGGCTAATCTGTTTTTGTGAAAGCATAGCCTCTTCCGTCTTGATACGAAGGATACTGAACGATTTTCTTACTTTTGCTGGATTTATTAGGTGACATACATCACCGGATTAGATTTTAGGTGATCTAATGACAGTTTTCAGTGTAATAGTCTAAAACCAAAATGGTTTTAATCTATAGCTGTGAAAATTCTTAGCGGAGCCAGAGAGGAACTTTTTACAGCTATGGATTAAAACCATTTTTATTTTAAATTTGTAGATTCAAAACTGTGACACCAGACTGGATGATTTTCTTACTTTGGCTGGATTTATTAGAAGACCTTACTGGAAGACCCCCCTCCTATTGCTATAGATAAGTTTTATTTTTCAGAAATCTTTTGTTAGTTATTTGCTAGTAAAATTAGGCAGGGTGTCCGAGAACTTTATTTTTAAAATCCTTGATCATTAAGATTCAAATACGAGCATTCTAATCTTGTAATGCTTTTAACATGGAATTTTTTATAAACGGAATAAAACGGCATTTCGTATTTAATCATTTATTTTGAACAAAAAAAACGTATTTTCTACGATAAAAGATGGCTTTTTAATAAAATAATTAAATTTTCATCACTCATGAAATAAATAAAAGTTTATCTAAGTTGTTGAACCTTCAAGCCAAAAGACGAATTTTCTCTACGAAGATTGAATTTTCAAACAAAAAATGAGACTCCAGCAAAAAATTAATTTTCCACGAAACTGATGCATTTTTAACTAACAAAAATGAAATTCCAAACCAACAAAATTATTAATTTTTTATCCAAAAATGAGAATTTTTTTTTACTAAAATAGATAAATCTTTAAAAAAATGAAAAAGTTACATTTCCTGGCAAAAAATTAATTTTAAACCAAAATAAGAAAAATAATTCCACCAAACAGTGGAATTTTCACAGAAAGACATAAGCCGGCAAAATTTTTTTTAACAATGTAGTTTAACTTTTACCCAAGTAGTTAATTGATTTTTCAATTAAAAATATTAATTTTCAACAAAATAGTTGAATTTTCATCCAAAAAAGATTCCAGTTTATTTTTTAAGATAAAAAATGTTGAACAAAATATTTTAACTCTTTACCAAGATAGTTCATTTTTGAACAAGAAAGATAAAATTTGTACTAAAACAGATGAATTTTTAATAAAAAACGTCAAATGTTTCTTTAAAAGGTTGAACTTTCATCCAGAGAAGATCGCTTCATTTTTAACACAAAAATATAAATTTTAAACAAAAAGTAAACTTTCTACGATATATTAAAATTTTTAACAAAAGAGTAGAATTTTCAACTAAAAAGTATGACTTTTTAATGTTTAAAGTTTTAAAATTTTACAAATTTTAACATTTTTTTGGACTTTTAAAACCCAAGAATAATAAAAAATTCTACTAAAACAAGTGAATTTTTAAAATAAAAAAGAACAGCAACAAAATTATCAACAAAAAAATATAAGTTTTAAACAAAAGGTTAATGATCTACGAAAAGAGTTGATTTTTTAACCCAAAAAGACGAATTAAAAAAGAACAGTTGAATTTTTAATAAAAAAGCATGTCTTTTTAATAAAATTGTTAAATTTTCAACTAAATAATACAATTTACAACTAAAAACATAATCTTCAGAAGAAAGTTTTTACGAATTTGCAAAAATTACACACATGAGTAAAGGACCTCTTCCCCCTACTATAAAAAATCCTAATTAAATGTCTTGACCCCCCCCCCCCCCCCCCCCCCCCCCCCCCCCCCCCCCTCGAACTTTTACATAATTTAAGTACGGTCCCTTTTGGTTAATGAATGAGATGATTTTTCAAACAAGAAAATTTAAACAAAAACTGTTAAATTTTTAACCAAATAATAAAATTTTCAAGCTGACAGATGATTTTTTTTTTTAAATCATCTGAATTTTTAACAAAAAAATTCATTTTTAATTAAGAAATATGAATTTTGCCGCAAGAACCATGAATTTTCCACCTTAAGATATCAATTTATAATTCAAAGGGACTGTATTTCAACAAAAGAGTTAAATTTTCAAGAAAATAATTAAGCTTACAACAATATTGTTGAATTTTAATTCAAATAGCTGAATTTTCAACCTACACAGGTGAGTTTTCTATCAAGAACATTAATTTTCTACCAAAAGGCTGAAAGGCTGAAGACAAAATTTTGTACAAACTACTGAGATTTTGAATAAAACGGATGAATTTTCAACAAAGAGGATTAATTTTTGTACCCAGAAGAGTGTATTTTTAAAATAGGAGTCAAGTTTTCGAGCTAAAATTTCGAATGTTTTAGAAAACAGTTGATTTTAATTTCAGATAAATAGTTTAATTTCAGATAAATAGTTTAATTTTTAACAAAGTAGTGGCATTTTCAGTCAAAATAGTTAAATCTGGAACAAAAGTTTTAATTTTCGACAAAAAAAATGGAGTTTTTAAACCAATAATATTAATTTTCAGGCTAACGTTTTATAACAAAATAGTTAATTTTTCAACAAAAAAGATTTTCATTTGAATTTGAAAACGGTTGAATTAAACTTAAAAAGCCGAATTTCCAACACAATACATTAATGTTCAACCAAATAGTTGAATTTTTAATTTAAAAAGATACATTTTCATTTTAAAATATATACATTTTCAGACAAAAATGTAACAGTTAAATTGATTCTTGATCGAAAAATATTAATTTTCAACCAAATAATTAAAGTTTCTACCAATTTTTTGAATTTTAAATTCAACCAATTTTTTTTTATAAAACAGTATAATTTTCAAAACAAAATATGTATTTTCAAGAAAAAAGTTCATTCAGAACCAAATAGTTGAATTTTCTACTAGAAAACATAAAATTTAAATTTTAAATATAGATTTTTTCAATCAAAAATGGAAAATTTAAACGTTCAGTTAAAAAATTAATTCTCAAAAAAAAATTAACCAAGTAGTTACAGTTTTAACCAAAAAGATGAATTTTCAACCCAAAATGGAAAAATAAAATGTTCAGTTAAAACAATTAATTTTCAACCAAATATTTGAATTTTCCAATTAGAAAAGATAAATTGAGTTCAACCAGTTTTAACCAGATATTTGAATTTTTAATTAATATGAAAGTTTTCAACGAAATAGTTGAATTTTAGATTAAAAAATACAAATTATCGATTTAAAAGATAAATTTTCAACAAAAAATTGAATAATACAATTTTCACCTCTCACATAAAGTGATGAATCTTGAAAAAAAATGATTTTTTAGCAAAAGAGTTTAACATTTGATCAAATAGTTATTTAATAGTTATTATTTGTTGAACATCCAATCAACAAAAAAAGGATTTTTTAATTAAAAGATTAATTTTATATCAAAAAGAGGAATTGTCAACAAAATTCATGATTTTTCAACCAAATAGTTGATTTTTTAACTAAAAGTATCAGATTCTTAACTAAATATTTGAATTTTTAACTTCAAAAGATAAATTTTCAATAAAAAATGGAATAATAAAATGGAATAAAAAAATGAATCTCTAACAAAATAGTTACATTTTCAACCAAAGAGATGAAATTTCAACTAAAATGATAAGTTTTCAACGGAATAGTTTAATTTTAGTTTAGAAAACATAAATTTTCAGTAAAAAATTTAAATAAATAAATAGTTTAATTTTTACCTAAACAGTACAATTTTTTAACAATTTTTTTACCAGAATTGTGATTTTCGAACAAGTATTAATTTTCAACTAAAGAGTTAAAGCTTCTGACAATTTGTTAAATTTTAACGCAAAAAGCACAAATTTTCTATAAAACAGTAAAATATTCAAAACAAAAATATGAATTTTCCACTGAGTAGTTGAATTTTCAATTAGAAAAATTAAATTTTCATTTTAAAATATAGATTTTTTTAAACCAAAAATGAAATAGTTAAATGTTCAGTTAAAAAATTATTTCTCAACCACAAAAAAGAATTTTTCACAAAATATTCACATTATTTTTAACCAAAGAGATGAATTTCCAACGAAAAGATAAGTTTTCCAACCAACTAGTTAAAGATCCAACCAAAAAGATGATCTTTAACCAAGAAGATAAATTTTCTACCAAAAAAGAGGAATTCCCAACAAAATGCATTAATTTTACACCAGATATTTCAATTTTCAACTAAAAAGATAAGTTTTCAACCAAATAGTTGAATTTTGGATTAGAAAATATAAATAAAAAAAAAGAAAATGGAATAATAAACTATTCAGTAAAACGAAGAATTTTAAACTAAAAATAAAACAAGCTTACTTTGAAAAAATCGATTTTATATAGCAAGAAAAAATCTGCTTGAGGACGGATTTGAACCGGGAACGCCACTATACATGAATGAAGCGTTAACCAATTTACACTACCGAGACCTCAGCATCTCTTCCCACCCTTCAAGACACATTCCCGTTTCATATACGCGCTGCTGCAGTATTTGTTCCAGTCCCTCAAAAACTTATTTGTCCAAAGTAATGAATCATTAATCGAATTTTAATTAATTGAACTCATATATACTTTCATCCGATTATGAATCTCTTTTTGTGAATGCATAATACATCAAATGAAGAATTCGGTTTAGGAAGCTAATTAGGACTCCTCGGTCCAGAAATGGAAGCCTGGAATGGCAGAAGGGACCCGGAGGATTGAGAATCTCCGGGAGGAATGGTAATTGAAAGTATCGATGGCGGGCGGGAGGGGGGAAATTGGTGGACTTATTTTGTAACACTGGTCAAGCAAGTGGCATGCTATGGTGTTTGGTGCTCTCTGCTCGGTTCAGAGGCTCTCTCTCCCTCTCCCCCCCCCCCCCCCCCCCCCTCTCTGGCTGTGCTCGATGCGCACAGATTGAAAAATTCAAGCTCTTGATGCTGTAAGGCTGCGGCTGGTTACACACATGGATTTGCGATGGTCGTTTACCTGTGCCAGGGCTAGAGTCACGACCCTGCCCGTTTCAAGGACACCTCCGGACACACAAGTGCCTGGTGCACTTGTGTGTCCATTCGCTATAACGCGGAGCGATCATCCGCGGGAGGATGCTCTCAGAGCCATTGCGTATCCTTCAATCCGGCGTATTAGTCGCGTCTCGATTGGGACTGACGCGAGGGACGAATGGACGAATCGTTGTTGGGTTGGACGACCGGTACTTTTGCCTGTCTTCTTTCTTTCTCTTCGCTGACTCTTTGATGGTCGATCGATTCTCCGAACTTGATTCTTCTTGCTCTATTGTCTGGTGCGCCTTGTCGCACAGCTTCCTCTGACAGCACGCAAACAACCCTTTGATAGTTCTGATGCCATTTTTTTTTCTCCCTCGACATGCCATTTTTTTTTTTTTTTTTTTTTTTTTTTTTTTTATACGGCGACTTGGAACAATTTCGCTGATAGGTGTTCCATTTTTTGATATCGGGTCGTCAGTCCCTTGTTTGACGTCCCATCAATCTCGAGATTTTTTTTCTTTAGGAGAGGTTCGGGAAACCTTTTTCAAAGACGCCGTGAAAAATAAATTTTTCATTAGCTCGCTGTGAAAGATATCTCAGTAAAAGGCTATGAAAAAATATTTATTTCGGTAAATGCTGAGAAAAAGCCGTATTCCTATAAGCGCCGTGAAAAGAGCCTTATTTAGTGTTACTTCGCGAAATAACGCGAAATAAATTGCGCCCCCCCCCCCCCACACACATATTTCGATATCGCCACGAAAACCAAATATTTGAATTCGGAAAAATTAGTTCCTTGCAAATAAATAATTACCTTTTCGTTTCATTACAATTATAATGATTTATTATTTTATTAATAATAATAGATGTTATAGGATTTAACTTTGAATGTTTCTATTTTTTAAATTAACATAAATATCATAATATTAGTAGAAGCTACAAATTATATAACATCTTTTATTATCAATAAAATAATAAACCATTATAATTATAACAAAATGAAAAAGTAATTATTTACTTAAAGAAACGTTGTGAAAAGATTTGCTTCCCGAGCTTTTTCATAAGTATTTTTTGACGATGCCTTAATAATAAGTTTCTTGTCACCTTTTTTTATCACACAGCGTTTACCAATATGTATTTTTTTATAGTGTTTACTGAGATATATTTTTGTTCATCGCATTTTAAAGAGATGATTTTTTTTCATGGTGTTATGTTAAGAAGAGTTTTTTCACAGCGATATAATTTACGGGTTCGTTCTCCTAAGCACCGGCGATTTATTGAAAAGAATTTGAAATATTTTGGCGTGTTTTGAAAAATTCCAAGGAATGTTCAAAAGATTCGGAATGTTTGAGGGATTTTTTTAAGGATTCAAAGACATGTTCGAGAAACACTTTTAAAAATTCAAAAAACAAAATTTTCTCTTGTCCATCCAATTAAAAAAAATGATATAAATGAAAAAAATCCTTTTTCCAATGTACATCAAAGTTTAATCATTTAGAAAGTGTTATTTTTAAACGAACGATAGAATCTTTTAATTTTTTCATTTTTCTCAACTGAAAGGTGAATCTTTTTATTTTAATATTTTTATGGAATTTAAGAAGGCAAATTTGGTTAAAAACATTTTTCTCTGCATTTTTTTCTCTGCTCATTTTTTTCTGAATTGAAAGGGAGAATTTTGTTACGTCGATACATCGATTTTATGATTTTTTTAGGGAAAGATCGGGAAATAGAATTTTCAAACGATTTGAAATAATCCAGAATATTTTAATATATTTCATGACATTTTCGAGAAATACTTTTCAAAATTTAAAAATCAAAATCTAATTCAACAAAAATGTTATAAATAAAAAATTCCCTTTTCCAATGGAGACCAAAGTTTAATAATTTAACAATTCTAATTTAAAAAGTATTATTTTTAAACAAACTATATAATCGTTTATTTTTTACTTTTTTTAATTGAAAGGGAAATTTGTTTGTTTTAACATTTGTTTGAGTTTATGAAGGACAAAAGTGACGCCAAGATATTTTTTTTATTTTTAAAGTTACCCTTATTTAGGGATTGAGAAGACCACTAGAAGATTAAAAAATAGGAAATACCACTAATTATAAAATCATTTTTTATTATCATTTTTTATTATTATATTCAATTATAAAATCATTTTTCACATCAACCTCCTATCAATACAAAAAAAAAATGATTTTATAATTAGTGGTATTTTCTGTTTTTAAAATTTTTTGGGGTCTTTTGAACCCATAAATAGGGGTAATTTTTTGAAATTTTTATAAAACGAAAAGCGATGCTCATTTTGTTCTTCAATGACGAGTAATTTGATACCTGTCACATATTTTAATATTTTTTCCCCCAAGTCGCCAGGGAGGTCCAAAAAATACATATGTTTAAAAAAATCCCCTTTTCCAATTATGAATAAAAATAAAAAGACCCTCTTTTAATAAAAAAAAAAATTAAAAGCCAAAAATGTCGTCTTTTACTACTTAATAAAAAATTTAAGAATAAAAAAATTACTTCTTTTCATTCATGAAAAGAATGACATACCAAAATTTGCTCTTTTCTAATGAAGAAATAAATTGAAAGCCAAAAGTTTAATAACTACAAAAATTTGCCCTTTTCTAATTTAAAAATAAATTGAAAGTCAACATTTTCTTCAAAAATACCCATCTTCCAACTCAATAAAAATTTGAAAAATAAGAAAAACAATTCTAAAAAAAAAATTGAAAATAAAAATCATTTTTTGAGATTGTTTGGTGCGGGCAGGATCGGAAGACGGGGAAATGAGAGTGAATTTATTTATTGACTTGGGATTTTTTTTGTTGAGTAGATTGAAAAGAATTTGAAATAATTTAAGGCATCTAAAAAAATTCGAAGGAATTTTCAAAAGATTCGGAATATTTGAGGGCATTTGAAAAGATTCCAAGATATTTTCTAGAAATAATTTAAAAAATTCAAAAAACAAAATTTGCTTCTGTCCATCCAATTCAACAAAAATGTTATAAATAAAAAAATCCTTTTCCAATGGACATCAAAGACTAATAATTTAACATTTATAATTTAAAAAGTGTTATTTTCAAATTAAATATAGAATCGTTTAATTTCTTACTTTTTCCTGAATTGGACGGCGCCTGTTTTTATTTTAACATTTTTCTTGATTTTAAGAAGGAAAATTTGTTTAAAAACAATTTTTTTAACATTGAAAGGGGGATTTTTTTCATTTCATTTTCTTTCTGGATATTAAAAAGAAAATTGTTCTTTATAAACGATTTCATTGAGTTGAGACAGAGACAATTTTGGCTTTTAAGTTTTTCGGAATTGAAATGGAGAATTTTTGATAAATTTGAGAAATTTTGAAAATTAAATACCATTTTCATCGTGTTGAATGAGGGCCAAATTCCTTTTTATTTTATTTTATTTATTTATATTTTTTTTTGAAGATGAGTGGAAGGATATGTTTGTTTTTAACATTTTTAGTGAGTTGGTAGAAAGGACATTTTATTTGTATTATGTTTCTGAATTGGAAAAGAGAATTTGTTTATTTTTAACATTTATATTGAGTTGGAGGGAGAAATTCGTTTAATTTTTAACATTTTAAAAATTAAAATTTAAAATAAATTAAAAGTCAAGAATTTTTCCCTTCTAACTCAATAAAAATGTTAAGAATAAAAAAATGATCAACTAAAATTTTCCCTCTTCCAACTCGATGAAAATTCCAAATGAAGTTTGCAAAAGCAGCAAGGTCCTTTCTTCCATATGAATAAAAAGATTAAGAATAAAAAAAAATCCCTCTTCAAATGCAGAAAATGATTAAAATCCATAATTTTCTACCTTCTAAATCAATACAAATATTTAAAATAAAAAAATCATTTCCTCTAATTCGTAAAAAACTTAAAAATAGCCTCTTACAATTTAGAAAAAAAATAAGAGCCAAAAACTCTTCTCTTTCAACTCAATCGGAATTTTAAAAAAATCCTCTCTTGCAATTCGGAAAAAATGAAAGTTGCCTCGCCCAATTCAAAAAAGAAATAAAGAGCGCAAAAATGTCCCCTTTGTAACTCAATAAAAATGTCAAGAATAAAAAAATACTTGCTTTAATTTATTAAAAAAAATGAACTGCCAAATGTTTCCTCTCAATCGAAATGTTAAAAATCATAAAATTTCCTCCCCCAATTCTGAAAAAAGTTCGCTCTTCCAGTTGAGAAAAAAGCCAAACACTCAAACCTTCTAATTCTAAAAAAAATTTCAAATAAAAATCATCTCTGCCAATTCGGAAAAAAAATTCCCCCTTCGAATTAATAAAATAACAGAAGCCAAAAATTCCTCCCTCCCAACTCAATGGAAATGTTAAAAATAAACAAAATCCTCTCTTCCAATTCGGAAAAAAATAAAAATTTCCTCTGCCAATTCAAAAAATAAATAAGGAGCCAAATTTTTTTTTCTTTCAACCCAATAAAAATGTTAAGAATAAAAAAAGGTCTTTTTACGATCAGAGGGGAAAAAATAAAATAAAAATTTTCTCTTCCAATTCACAAAAAAACCCATTTACCAATTTTAGAAATAAATAAAACCTAAAAATTCGTTCTTCCAATTGAAAAAAATAAGTCAAACGCTCCCTTTTAAGTCTACAAATATATTCAAAATAAAAAAAAAACCTTTTTTAATGGGGGGGGGGGGGGATTTAGAAAAAACTTAAAAGGTAAAAACTGTTCACTTCCAACTTAATGGAAATATTAAGAATAAAAAAAGTCCTTTCTTTCAATTCGGAAAAAAATCCTTCTCCCAATTCAGAAAATAAATTAAAAGCCCAAAATGTTTTCCTTTCAACACAATAAAAATATTGAGAATACAAAAATCCCCTCTCCCAATAAGGGGAAAAAAATTAGAAACACAAATTCCCTCTTCCAATTGACAAAAAAAGTCAATCACTCATCCATTCCAACTCTGTGAAAATCTTTGAAGTAAAAATTCTCTCTTCGAATTCAGAAAAAAATTTAAATCCCCTCTCCCAATTCTGAAAAAATACAAAAATAAACTGAAAAAAAAATGAAAGCTAAACACTGCTTCCTTCCAGCTATGTGAAAAAGTTCGAAATAAAAAATTTCCTTTTCTAATTGGAACAATAAATAAAAATTGTCTCTTCTGATGCAGAAAACAATTAAAACCCAAACACTCCTCCCTTCCAACTCTGTAAAAATATTAAAAATAAAAAATCCCCTTTTCCAACTGGAAAAAGATTAATAAAAATTCCCCCTTTCAATTCCCAAACAGAAATAAAATCCAAAAGTTCCTTTCTTCAAACTGAATCGAAATGTTAAAAATAAAAATACTCTCTTCCAATTAAAAAAAAAATAAATAACAAAAAATTCCTCCTTTCCAACTGAATAAAAATGTAAAGAGCCTTCTTTCGCACCAATTAGAATCCGCTTTAGCTTTCTATTAGCTAACTCGTTTATCATGATTGTGGATCCTAGATTGGCGATCTACAATATTTATTGCGAGTAAAATAAAGATTGTTATAACACGTGCAAGCCCATGCGTGGTCTCAACTTCGTAACTGTAAATAAGGAAATAAATTTGATGATATCTACCAACAAGAGGCGGTGTACTATCCGAGTCGAGCGACATTGATTTAGTAAGTCGTTGGCGAAAAAGATTTTGAAAAAAAATTATAACAGATGAGTGAGAATTTAGAAAATTGAATTATTCAGGTTCAACTGAGAATGGAAAAGTGGGAATGCGTAAAACGGACATACGAGTTTATTTTATATACTCATACTGATTCGAAAAAAAAATTATTTTAGAAACCAAAGAGATGAATTAAACCATAGAAATGAATTTTCAACCAAAGAAATGATTTTTGAACTAAAATGATGAATCTGCAACGAAAAAAATGAATTTTTAACAGAGTAGTTAAACTTTTTATCATGTAGTTGAATTTTCAATCAAAAATGTTTGGTATACCAACTAAAATAGATTTTTATTTGTTTTAAAACGGCTCCAATCTTCAAAAAACATGAATTTTCAAAAAAAGTAGAATGTTTTTTAAACAAATTTTTTTCCCACAAATAGTTTAATTTTCTACCAAAATTGTTGGATTTTGAACACGAAGATACGAAGTTTCAACAGAATATCTACATTTCAGTCAAGTAGTTAAATTTTCAATAAAAAAATATGTATTTTTAACGAAAATTGTAATATATTAGAACCTCGATTATCCGGCCTTCGATTATCCGAGGCTCCGCGTTATCCGAGGTAACCTGACTCATCCAAGCACTTCGCATTAACCGAGGTATATGCTCGGATAATACGGAGAATTATTAATAAAACAGATGCAGCTGCTACGCCCAATTCTGAATGCGCGCATTAGTTTGCAATTATGAATAAATTAATAAATTAATAATAATAAATCCACATTCGTAAGATGTTTATTTTTATTTTCTTAATGTTTATATTTATTTTTCCATTAAAAATATATCAAAAATAGCTAAGGCTTCCGAATATTGTACTTCTTCCGAATTATCCGAGTTTTCGCTTATCCGAGGTATCTCCTCGCCATATTACTTCGGATAATTGAGGTTGTACTGTAGTTGGATTTTTAATCCTAAAATATAATTTTTAATCCTAAAATATGATTTTTCATTAGAAATGGTAATTTTACAAAAAAGTTGTGAATTTTCATTCAAGAAAATTATTTTTCTACCGAAGAGATGAACTTTGAATTGAAACGATGAATAAAAAAAATGAATTTTTAACAAAATACTTCAACTGTTAACCAAGTAGTTGACGTTTCAGCAAAAAATGTAATAGTTGATATACCAACCAAAAAAGATTTCAATTTCAAATAAAAACGGTTGCATTCATTCCAAAAAGACGAATTTATAAAAAAGCTCAATTTTCCACCAAATAGTTTAACTTTCTGCCAAATTAATGGATTTTCATTAAAAAAATTATTTTTTATTTAAAACTATGCATTTTTGTTTAAAAAGGTTATTTTTATATAAAAAAAGGCGAATTTTAAAACAAAGAGATAAATTTTCAACTAAAATTATGCTTTTCAAAAAAAAAAGAATTTTTAACAAAATAGTTTCCCTCGTAACCAAGTAGAAGTTTGAATTTTTGACAAAAATTTAATAGCTAATATACCAATCAAAAAAGATTTAAATTTTCAACCAAAAACATGAATTTTCATGCAAGAAGATTAATTTTCTACCAAAAAATGCCAATTTTCATCCAAACAGATAAATCTTCAACCAAAAAAAATTAATTTTGAACAAAACAGTTCAACATTTAATCAAGTCTTTGAGTTTTTAATAACAAATGTTAGAGTCGATGTACCAACAAAAAAAAAGATTTTAATTTGAAATAAAAAATGCTTTCATCCATTCAAAAAAGACGAATTTAAAAAAAAAAAAGTTAATTTTAGTTGAATTTTCAACCCGAAAATATGATTTTTTAATATTAAAAGAGTTAATTTTCATCTGAAACATGAATTTTCATTCAAGAAGATTAATTTTTTTACCAAAAAAGACGAATTTTCAATCAAATTTCCAAACAAAAAGATGAATTTTTAATAAATATATAATAGTTTATATTTCGGCTAAAAGGGCTTTAAATTTTCAACTTAAAATTCCGATTGTTGAATTGAAAATTCGTCTTTTTTCAATTCATCTCCTTTAGTAAAAATTTCATATTTCTTTTGGTTGAAATATAAACTATTATATTTTTGGTTGAAAATGTATTTTTAAATCTGAAAAATTTAACTATTTTCTTGAAAATGTCTTTCTTTTTGGTTTAAAATTAATTCTTTAACTTTGTAGAAAACTAATCTTCTTGTTCCAAATTTTTTTTGTTTTGTTAAAAAGGCAACGGTTCGGTTGATAATAAACTTTTTTTTAAAAATATTTTGGATTAAAAATTCTCCTTGTTGTTGAAAATTCAACTGTTTAAAAAAATTCAATTATTTTGTTAAAAGTTCGACGGATTTTGCTTGAAGTTTAATCTGTTTTGTTGCAAAATTCATTTTTGCGATTGAGAATTCAACAGTTCGTTGAACATTCTTCTTTTTTATATGAAAAATTCATCCTGCTGTCATTATTTTATTGAAAATGTAATTCTTTTGTTAAGAATTCGTGCTTGATGTTATAAATTTGTTGAAAATGCGACGGTTCTTGGTTGAAGTTTAATCCGTTTTGTTTGAAAATGCATTTTGTTGGTAGAGAATTTAACAATATATTTGAAAATTCAATTAATTTGTTGAAAATTTAATCACTTTTTTTTAAAAGTCGTATTTTTTTTTGTCGGAAATTCTACTAATTTTATAAAATTCCACAATTTATTTGAAAATTTCTATCTTGACCATACATATTTACAACCATATATTTACAAATTTATGTATTTTCTTAAAAAAATCGGCTTTATGGGTAGAAAATTAAATCATCTTCGTCTAAAATTATACTATTTGATAAAAATATGATCTATTTTGTGGAGAATTGGTCTTTTTTTTGGTGGAAAATTAATCTTCTTGCTCAAACGATTGTTTAATAACCATCGTGGATTGTGCTCTAGGGTACGATCCATTTGCTTATCGACCTGAGGGATCGAACCCCGAAGCCCAATGGCTCATTACAGCCTGTAATGTGCTTCGCATTGCTGGCAAGGACGATCAAGTAATGATACGCAACATCGAAGGCGCTCGTTCCGTAAACTTGATTCGACTAGAAGTTGTTTGTTGCCTTTTCTACAAAAGATGCGGAAAAATCTAAATTTCCTCAATTTAAATTATTCGAATTTAACTTCTCTGTTTTCAGACACTTTACAGAAAAAAAGGTGTTTAGTTAGTTGTGCTCAAGACGCGCGACAATTTTAGAAAATAATCGCAATTAACGTGCCCGCCGAACCGGTATGTCCTTCCCTTCTTCGTGTTTTACTCTTTCCTCTTGCAATTATTTCTTTTTGTTCTTATCTCCATCTAAAAATAATCCTTCTATAAATAAGATGGCATGTTCGAGATTACGTATACGCAACAATTTTGTTCCTGTTGATAAGAGGCGACTATTTTTAGTTCAACGGGAACATTTCTAGTGATTAGACAAGTCATTTTATTTGCTACAACTGGCAATTTTTATTGAATAGTATGAAAAATATGAGCAATTCAAAAATCCGTAATAATACATTTGTAAATATTAAGTATTTTACTATTTTTTGACACGATGTCAATAATTTAATGAATTATTATACAGGGTGGCTGTAGGACAGGGAAAGAATGAAAATCAGAAGAAAAAAAACCAGGGATCTACCATTTATCAAAGATTCTATGATAAAAATGTAAAAAAATTGAGATATTTAGACGCGGTATGTTTAGGCGCGAGATGTTTTTAGACCGTGGGCTCACAACGTAAATGGGAGCGTGATACGGATAAGGCCAATTTTCACATGAGATGTTCGTCTGATGATGAGGAACGTAAAAATGGGTGCCTG
>NC_046657.1:73476595-73491832 GCF_010883055.1 Belonocnema kinseyi | reverse complement strand
TGGTCCACTCCCAGAGATGCATATTTTCATTGGTATATAACTTTTTGATAAAATTGATATATTTGGAGAAAACATCGATTAAAGAAATACCATAACAATAAACAGCCCTTTTTATTGACAAGTGATTTTTTTCGAAAATTATTAAGAGACAAAAGGTACTCTATTACAGGTATACTCCAAGATGAATAAGAATTATTATTCAAAATGTTAATATTTACCAAGTTATTCGCATTTTTCCTTCTTTTTCCCATTTTTTTAATCACCTGCTGTATCTTTAGCAATATTTAAAAGAAGGTGTGCTCAAAATTAGTACACGAATAAAGTAAGTCTTGTGCAATGAATTGGCGTCAGCCACTTTCAATTAAAACAATAACTTATTCTGCTATAAATAATCATAATCAGTGTCACGTTCTCAGCTTCTCATTATCGTAGAAAGTTGTAATAAAGATGAATATGATTATAAAAATTAAACAACAAAATCGCTTTACTTTAAAATACCCATTCTTTATTATTGTTAAAGTTTATGTTTTGTCGCAGAGATACGTTCGATCTTTATTACCGTGACGAATGTCAAGTTTCCCAGACCCAGCGCGGGTCATTGGCGTAGGCATTGCAAATTCTTCGTGCTGCATTTTTAATGCCTGGCAATGCGCAGGTTCTATTTCTAATGTCAGCCCCTACATGTACACCAATTTTCAACCTTATTCGAGTCACGTAAGTTAACTGCCAAAAATTCGCACCTTTGACAGGTCGCCACAAGTGAACGCATCCGCTCACACCTGCCAGGCACCAATTTTTACGTTCCTCATCATCAGACGAACATCTCATGTGAAAATTGGTCTTATCCGTATCACGCTCCCATTTACGTTGTGAGCCCACGGTCTATTAGGAGGAAGGAGATTTAGCCGCCAGGTAATTTAGGCGACAGCTGTTTAGGTGCGGCCGTTTAGGTGCTAGGAATTTAGACGCGGGGTATTTATACGCAGAATACTTAGGCGCCAGGTCCTTTAACTACCAGGTCACTTAGGCGCTGGAAATTTAGACGCAGGGCGATGGGGCGTAGGGTGTTTAGGCGCGGGATGTTTTTTTAACTATGACATTTAGCCGCCAGGTCGTTTAGGCTTCGCCGTTTAGGCGCTGGGATTGTAGAGGCGGGGCGTAGGATGTTTTGGCGCGGGATGTTTTGGCACCATAATATTTAGCCGTCAGGTCGTTTAGGCGTCGTCGTTTAAGCGCTGGAAATTTAGACGCGGGGCGTTTAGGCGTGGGGTGCTTAGGCGCGGGATGTTTTGGCACCGTGGCATTTAGCTGCCAGGTCATTCAGGCGCGCAGTCGTTCAGTTGTCGGTAGTTTTAGGCGCCGAACTATTTAATTTGATTTGCGGATTGATTACGAATGTAGGGGAAACTGGAGCAAGTTTTTTTTTTAAAACCTTAAAAGCAACTAAATAATGAATTTTTTAAAACCTTTTTGAAAAGAAATAGTTAAATGAATAGTGGGATCTTCCCATACCTATGTAAAAATCCACAATAACAAAAAGTACTGTTTTGCAATTTTTTGTAATGATTTCAATAATTCAATATATTATCATGCAGAGTGGCTGTTAAACAGGATAAACATGGACATTAGGAAAACGTTAGGGATTTTAAACAAAATCTTTCAAAGACTTTGGATACTAATGGTCAGAGAAACTGAAAAAATTGGTCAGGGGGAAATTAGGGAGGGAAGTGGGTGCTTAGACGCACCCGGTTTCGGTTTCGCGGTGCCGTTTAGGCGCTGGACGTTTAGATGCGGAACATTAGGCGTGGGTTGTTTTGGCGCTGGATGTTTTGGCGCCAGGAAATTTAATTAATCTGAAATTGTTTTCTGACGCTTATAAAACGAAGATTCTATGTTAAAAATCTTACAAGATTTAAATTCTGGTCTTTGAATTTTAATGGCCAGAGAAAATGAAAAATTGGTCAGAAAAAAATTATGAGCGAGCAGAAGATTTAGACGCGGCCGTTTTAATGCTGCCGATAAGATGCTGGATATTTTAAATCCCACTTTAGGTAAAAAATACCGTTAAAAAAATGAGGATTTTTCTGAAAATGAAGTTTTGCGGCTTTGTTTGCATTTTTTGCACTGTTCCTTCCTCCTGATGGTTATATTTTCAGTTCAAAATTTTATTATTTGGTTGCAATTTTCCCAATTTTTTTTTTCGAAAATTAACCTAAAATAATTTTTGTTTTATTCAACTTTTTTTGTGTTTTTAGGTTGAAAACTCGTTTTTTGGTTGAAAATTAACTTTTTAACTGAAAATTAATATTTGGAAATGAAAATGTAACTACCCCAGTTAAAAATTCATCTAGTTGGTTGCTTCTTATATTTTTTCGTAGAAAATTCGTTTCTCGGCTTTAAGTTGAAGATTCATAATTTTAGTATAAAATTAAACTTTTTCGATCAAATTTAACTGTTTTGTAGAAAATTAGTTTTTTTTTTAAATTTTTTGGAGAAAATTTGAACTACTTCGTTGGAAATTAATTTGGTTGAAAATTAGTTTTTTTTTTGTTGAAAATATAACTATATGTTTGAAAATTCATCTTTTTTGATAGAAAGTTTAACCAATTTGCTGACAGCTTTTTTTAGTGCAAAATTAAAAATTTAAACCAAAAATGTAAACTCTTCCGTTTTAGCTGGGAAATCGATTTTTTTTATTAAATTGAAAATTAAACTACTTTAGCCAACGTTGAGCTCCTTTGTTAATTTTTTTTGTTTGAAGTTTCATCTCTTTGATTAAAAATGGACCTGCTTTAAAAAATTTTTTTTTTTTAAATTAAAAATGAAGTTTTTCCAGTTTTGGTTGAAATTTATTTTCTTTATTAGGAAATTTGTCTTTTGGCTTGTAAATTTAACAATTTGGATTACATTTTTTTCTTTCTTATTTGAAAAATCTTTATTTGCTATAAATTTGTCTTTTTGGTTGAAAAAAGAAATTTCGGGTTTTAATATTCAGATAAATGAACTGTTTTATAGATAATTAATTTTGTTTGTTTGTTGAAAACTAGTTTTTTACTGGAAATTGAACTTTTCCGTGTTTTTTTTTTGTTGAAAATATATCTTTTCTAGTGAAAATTTCAACTATTTTCTTGAAAATTCTTTCTTTGTTGTTGTTGAAAATTCGTTTTTTTTCATCTTCTTGGTTTCAGAATCGTGCTTTTGGTTGATAATTCATCTTTGTAGTTTGAAAAATTAACTCTTTGTTTAAAGATTTAACTATTTTGTTGGAAATTCATTTAAATACTAAAATACTAGTTTTCAAATATCTTTATTTATAATTGTCCGATCTAAACTTTTTTAAGTTTTGATACATTTTCCTCAAATATATCTCAAATTTTTCAATTCAAAAATGCCTTGAAATTTAAAAAAATGCGGAAACAAGTTGAAAACATTTTAGAGTTGGGATCTACATTTGGGCATTTAAAGCTGTACTTTTTAATTTAAATTATACAACTTTTGTAGATGAACTTCGTTTGAAATTGAAGTATTCTTAAATGAGTATTTTGAAATTAAGTCTCAAGATAATAAAATCTTAAGATTAGGTATTTAGTAAAGAATTAATTTCATATTTTGCATCAATCTTTTTAAAATTCACTTGTTTTTAAAAGTAAAGTAAAAAATATAAAATCAATAACTTGAAAATCAATGATAAAGTATTTCCATGCAAGGAGAACACGTTCATGTTGAAGAGAATTTACCCAGCAAGGTAATAACACTAGTTAGGAATAATAGAAAATTATTTGTATAAGGAAAAATGAGCTACTATGCCGAGGAAAAAAAATCGAGAAAAATATCAACTTAGTCGCCACGCTATCGCGATCATCGTCGCGACGTGGTGTCGAGCCCTTCTCTTCTTGGTGATATTTTTGCCCTCTTTGAGAAAGGAAAAAGAAAAATCTGCGAACGAGTTTGCAAGATGCTTCCTTTGGTAGACAAGGCAAATCTTTTCAAGGTCGCAGCATCAATGTAAAAATGTGAATATGCATTCACTGCTCTTTCTATTCCTTTCTTTCTCTTTTACATCTTCCGATTCCTATCTTCTTTCATCTTTGGTTCGTGTTTTCTCGATGTCTTATAACGGATGTCCTGTATTTTTCTCCGAGCACGTCTCTTAGACACAAAAGATAATCTAGCAACTCTAAAAATGCATATAATTGGTCATCCGCCCTCTTCCTTCTGTCCCCTTTCTTCGCGAACACGATCTTGTCGAGGACCCAAAATAAAAACAATTAGTTTATTTAACCCACTCCTAAATTAAAGACTACGCTTTCAAGATTTGGTTGTGAACATTTTAACACCTGAGATTCTTTTACTTTTTTCACTAGCTAATAAGAATATGGCCCCAGGTTCAGGTGTATATACCGTGGGAATCTACTGCGCATGCCTGAGTCACACACACCCACTGCGCATTCCTAATTACAATTGATACCTACTGCGCATACTTAACGACCTCTAGTGTCTACTGCGCATGTCACGGTGCCCTAAGTGCCTACTACACATGCGCTGTGACCTTCGGTATCTACTGCGCAGCTGTTAGTACTTTTGGTACATAAACTAAATTTTTTTAGCTTTAAAAGCGGAAAATATTTAACAATTAGTCGAATGTAGAGTTTTTAATATTTATTTTCGAAATCGTTGCATTTTGGCGGCATTTAACAGTTGTATAATTTATTCCCCGTCATTAAAGAAATTAAATTCCAGCCTTGAGAAGTCGTCAAATGTGTAGAATGTCAATTTATTAGCCTAAAAAATTAAATAAGAATTTCAACCTAAATAATTAGATAAACTCCAAATAAGAATCATTTAAAGTTATATATTTTTTAATTAAAGAAATATATTTAAAACAATAAAACCTGACGAATTTTTTATTTGATACCGTCAAAATGTAAAAAGTTTTGAAATAGTAAAAATAATAAGTTTTTTTCATTGTAAAGTTCAGCTATAAAACCTTCACAAATTTGAGTATCAATGGTACTAATACCTGCGCAGTGGACACCCAAGATTAAAATTTTAACGAAAAGATGGAAACGATTAAGAAAGTAAACTAAAAAAACGTATAATTAAATAATTAAATAAATTGAATTTGAATGAAAATATATTTAATTTTAATTAAATTAATAAATGGGCGTCTTTTAATTCTTAATGTTCCGCCTTAGCGCCAATTGTACTGATACATGCGCAGCATATACTCGAGGTAATTTGTCATGCGCAGTGGGTGTCCGAAGTGAATATACTTGCGCAGTAATGCCTTAAGATACTAAAACATTCGCAGAACACTTCCACGATGCTTATAGATGCGCAGTAGTTACTGTATGTACTTAGACTTGCGCAGTAGACATCACCGGTGTATCTTGATGCGTAGTAGAGGATAGGGGCATCTTTATATGCGCAGTAGGCACATATCATACTTATGGCTGCGCACTATATACCAAAAGTACTTGAAGCTACACAATGCAAACTTAAACTTCTTAGACCTCTAGAATTGATGCCAAATGTACTTTAAAAAGTACATTACACGAAACTTTCCCACCTAGGCGATATTCTGACCTAGTCTTTATCATTCTGCAGTTTGGCGAGGCTCATTATCTTGTGACTTGATTCTTACTATACTGGTCAAGAGCAACCTACGCAATTCTTGTGTCAGTCCGTGATCTATGGAACGCAAATACCCCGTTATACGCTAAAGTGCAAACTTGTTAGTCATAGACATAGTCGCGATAGACTCGAGTCCGAGCTGCTGGTCGTAGCATGTCCTAGCTCGCTAACGAAAGCTCTCTCTATTTCTCTCCATAACTTTTTTGTCTTCATCCCCTCTTCTCTATCCTTGTCCAATCTCGAATTTTTCTCGAGTTTAGCACACGTGATGTCCATGAGTCGTACCGATGCCGTTATGCCCTAAAGTGCTCTAGTCTCTCTCTCTTTCTCTCTCTCTCTCTCTCTCTTTCTCTCTCTCTTCCCTAGTGGGCTGTGTCTAATACCTTCGTGAGATACCTTCTGTTGATCCTGGCTCTATGCATAGTGCATATGCATGTAAATCTCGTCTCGAATAGTAAAACGATCAGAAAGGCGGTCAACTCCCGATCGCTGGTCAACTTCATGGTCTAACACTTTCGAGTTAGGTTTCATTTGAATCCACATGAGAGATTTCATGCTTGGATTATTCGCGGAGGAGCCTTCACACTCTTTCCCCTATTTCCCTCTTTTCTTCCATTTTTGAAAAATATTTGACCTTTTTCCCTGTTTCCTCTTGTTTGGTTAAAAATGAACTTTTTTGTTTAAAATTTGCGTCTACTGTATGAACTTCTTCTTTTGGCTTGAATGTTCGACGATTTGGAAGACTTTTTTTTTCATTCTTGACTGAAAAATCGTCATTTGTTGAAAACTCATCCTTTCGTTTGAAAAATTTATCTTTTTGGTTGAAAATTTCATCATTTTAGTTAAAATCTCATGTCTTTGTTTGAAAATTGAACTATTTTGTTATAAAATTCGATTTTTATTGTTAAAAATAAATTTTTTTAAATTGAAAATTAAAAAGTAATCTTTTTTGGTATAAAATGCAACTACTTTGTCGAACGTTGAATTATTTTGCAATAAATTCTTAATTTTTTGGTTGAAGATTCATCTTTTAGTTAGAAATCTTTTTAATAAAATGTTTTCAACTGTTTCGCTCAAAATTACCTTTTTTTGGTTGAAAATTCAACTGATTTTGGTTGCAGTTTAATTTTTTGGTTTGAAAATTCCATCATTTGGTTCAAAATCAATTTTTACAGTTTAAAAATTCAACTGTTTGGTAGAAAATTTCATTATGTTACTGAAAATTAAATTATTTTGTTGAAAATTTCATAAATTTATTGAAAATTAAATTAATTCCTTAAAATTAAACTATTTTATTAAAAAGTCATCCTTTTGGTTGAAAATCGAACTTTTTTTTTGTTGAAAATTCGTCTTCTTGGTTTAAAAAATCATCTATTTTAGTAAAAAATGTAATCGTTTTGAGATAAAAGTGCAACTGTTTGGTGGAAAATTGATGTTCTTCAGTTGAGGATTCAACTATGAAATTATTCGTATAAAAAGTTATCTTTTTTATTTGAAAATTCGTCTTTTTATTGTTGAATATTATTTTTTTACACTCAAAATGTAACTATATAACTTCCATTTTTGGTTGAAAGTTGATTTTTTGTTATTTGAAAATTTATCTTGTTAGTTTAAAAATGCATTCATTTAAGTAGAAATTTTATCTCTATGGTTGAAAATTATTATTTTTTTTTTAATTGAATATTACTACTTTTTATTGAAAATTAAATTTTTCCATTTTTCATTGAAAATTTAACTAATTGTTTGAAAATTCATGTATTTCGTTTAAAATTTCGCTTTTTTAGTAGAAAATTAATCTTCGCGGATGAAAATATATCTTTTTTAAATTAATTTCTTTGAGTAGAAATTTAATTTGTGTTTGGTTCAAATATCAACTATTACATTTTTTTTTAGAACTCATCGTTTTAGGTTGAAAATTCAATTATTTGTTTAAAAATTCCACTAGTTTGTTAAAAATTGAACTGTCTCAAAAAAATTAGTCTTTTTTATTTAAAAATGTTTGAAAATGCAACTGTATTTAATTAAATATCATCTTTTTTTTTTGGTAAAAATTGAATTATTTCGGTAAAAGTTCAACTATTTTGTTGGAAATTCGTATTTTTTGTTTTAAAGCTTAATGATCTGATTGTGAATTCAACCGTTTAGTTAAAAATGAATTTTTATGTGAAACATTTAACTATTTGGGTGAAAATTCACCTTTCTCGATTTAAAACCAAGTAGTCAAAAATTGAAGTATGTGGTTGAAAATCTAATTATTTTGTTAAAAATTCATCTTTTTACGAAAGCTTCTATGTTATAAATTTTACAAGATTAATATGCTGGTCTTTGAAAATTAATGGCCCGGGAAAAATAGTTGAAACAATTGATGAATAATCAACAAGTTGCCCAGTCCTGCATGTCAGACGGCCCAAATAATCTAAACAGTGTCAGCTCACCAAGATTTCCCCCGAAATCCTGATTAAATATCAGAAAACTCGAAGGATCTTCCAGAACACACAATGCTACTCCGCTGATAATTATACTCGTAAGCTTCAATATTCTTCCCTTTTTTTCCCTTCCTCACCAAGAGATCAAGTACTATGAGACTCGAGAGGAAGGAAATAGGAGGTTCAGAGGGAGAAAAATGGTAAGGGTTTTGCATCAGCATCAGGAAGCTGAGAGTAAACACTGACTCGGGATCGACGGTTCAGCTATCATCGAATTAGGATATCGTGTACCTGTCAATCTGGACTTTAATAACACTTGTACACTGTTGAGGCGAAATCGTTGGGGTTGGGAGGAAGGTAGGTTTGCACGCAACGTGGATTGTGGGAACATGATAGCACGAAAACGAGATGGTCCTTATTATACCTTCATCTTCATCTTGTAATACTTCCCGAAGAGCTGCAAAATTCCAGCGGTAAATTGATGGTCAGGTTGGCCACTCTTTTGACGATAAATAACCGCAAATGTCATCCATGTCTCTCTTGACTTGAAAGACGTACATATATATATATGTATAAACTGAAGATATTAACGTCGAGGGACATAACTGGATATG
The DNA here is from genome assembly GCF_010883055.1 of Belonocnema kinseyi. NCBI lineage: Eukaryota > Metazoa > Arthropoda > Insecta > Hymenoptera > Cynipidae > Belonocnema > Belonocnema kinseyi. The sequence goes on along the minus strand of NC_046657.1, from coordinate 73,483,158 downwards.
ACGTATGTATCTCTTTGTGAAATACTTTCAAACTACAAAATGTGTAAACACCTCCATTTGAAGAGTTTGCAATGAGCAAGTCTGGCTTGCTAGCTTTAGCTTGCATTTCCTCGTTTATTAAATTTGATGCGGCGTGAAGGCAAGCACTTTAACCTGCACCGGCGGCTAAGCTAGTAAAGTGTAGAGTGTGGTTTCAGTAGCCATTTTTAGTCGTCATAAAGTCGGTTAGATAACAACTACGTATTCAGCATCATTGCTGGAGTTTCTGGGTCTGATAACGGCCGCTAATGTGCGCTATTTAAGGCCACAAGGCGTTTTGTCGCCAGGTGTGTTTAGGAAATTATCGTTCTATTGATATAGATGTCAGATTTGTAGGAGGTCAATTCAAATCGTGACCAACTAGTTCAACTGCTACTTTTTAAATCAGCAAAAAAGGTTCTTCTGGCATGGTGGTATTGGATCAAGAAATAAGTCTTGAGTGATAATCAAGATGCATCAGAGAATAGCAAAAATAGAATATTGCAGGTAGTCTGAAACGATTTATGCCACCCTAGTTCGCTTCCAGTGGACCGATCTATAACTCTTCAAGCTCAAGGTTGTAATTAGGATAACGGGAAATGGCCGCTAATATCGTCCTATAGATTATAGAGGTAGAGAGAGAGAGAGAGAGAGAGAGGAGCGCAGGTTCTTATTAATGCAATCTTGCATCTTACTCGGCTCAGTTCTTATAGTATAACTATATCTTTGAGTACCCACACGAGCAGGAGTGGACATTACTGAGGACCTACTGAGTAAACGAGTTACAGCAAGTGTATAGATAATGCGCTGAGCATTACTGCTAAAGAGCTATTCGAATACCGTTTCACTCATGAGAGTACGACATTATTTTTATTTCAATTATAATCTATCAGTTATATTCTTATATTATCTCACTTTATATTATAATAATGTCTTGTCGGCGCTGTTTGAAGAATTCACTTTTACCCCTTAATTTCGGAAAAACCTCTTTACAACTCCTGTTCCTTAAACCTTGCAAACTTCCTTAAAAACCATGTCCCTTGGCCTATACAACCTTCTTACAAACGCAGAGCCTTAACCTCTGCAAGCCTCCTTATAATCGATGAGCCTTAACCTATGCAGCCTTCCTTATAACCCATGTCCCTTAACTTATGCCACCCTCCTTTCAACCTTGGGGACTTAAACTCTGCAACCCTCTTTATACTCCATGTCCCTTCAGCTATGCAACTCTCTTTACAAACCCACAGCCTTAACATGTGTAATCATCCTTATATCCTTTGTTCCTTGACACAAGCAAACCCTCTTTACAACCCCAGAGCCTTAACCTCCGCAACCCTCCTTATAATCCATGTACTTTAAGCTGTGCATCCTTTCTCATAATCTCCCATAACTTATGCAACCCTCCTTATAATGCATGTCCCTTAAGCTATAAGGGTGGCGATTTTAACGGGAAATTTATATACAATCGCAGATTTTTTAGATTATCTGGGTTTAATCGAATTAAAAGGAATCCGTATCATCATCAGAGATAGTTACCATTAGGTAGTTTAGATATTATCCAACAATATCTGAAAATAGAAATCAACACTATCGATCAAGTTAACTTTTCAATTAGCAGAAAATACTTAATTTCAGACTGGATGGAAAATAAATTGTTGTTTATTTTTAAAGTTAAATTTTTTTTTGAAAAAAGTTCCACTCTCTTCGCTCCCCTGGGAAACGAACCACAGAACTTCTGGATGCTTTTCCGTTAAATTATTCGAGAGATCGAAAGAAGAATCTTTGTTCAGAAATACACGCTATCTCAAGCCAGGTATTACATTTATGATACGAGTAATTTAAAGGAATCTGTATTGTCATCAGAGGTAGTGGAGCTAAGAGAGTAGATTTTTATCCAGAAAAAATTTAATTTTTATTTATTGTTTATTTTAATTACTTAAAAATTAAAGTAGTTTATCGAAATGTATGTTCTTTGCGATAAATTTGCCTTTTTTTAGAAAATTCATCAGTTTGGTTGAAAATTAACCTTTTCTTGTTCAAATTTCAACAATTTGGATAAAAATGGGTCTTGTTTAATCTAAAATTTATCTGTTATGTTGAAAATCCACATATTTGGTTAAAAATTGGATTTTTTCTTCGCAGAAAATTATCTTTTTCTTTGCAGGTTAATATTGTTTAAAAATGCTTCTTTGCGGTTAAAAATGCAAATTTTCCAGTTAAATGTTTGTCATTTTAGTTGAAAATTCGTCTTTTAGGTTGGAAATAAAATTACTTGCTCCAAAGTTAAACTCTTAGTTTGAAATGAATTTTTTTGATTGAAAATGCATCAGCTTAATCAAAAATTCATTTCTTGGTTGAAATATGAGCTATTTGATTGAAACTTGTTTTCTTTTGATCATAAGGATTTTTTTGTCAATAATTTAACTTTTTTGTTGAAAATTGGTTTATTTTTTAATCAAAAATTATTTTGTTTTTTTAAACCGAAAATGTAACTATTATTTCAGTTGAATATTCCATAATATTAGACAAAAATTAATCTCTGTGGTTAAATATTAATTTTTTATTAAAAATTTAAATTGTTCAATTTTTAGTTGAAAAATGATTTTTCTTTTATTTGAAAATTTGTATTTTTTGGTAGAAATTAATCTTCTTGGTTGAAAAGTAATCTTTTTGGTCAAAAATTCAATTATTCTATTTGTAGATTCAAAATTTCAGTTAAAAATGCACCTTTCTGGTTAAAAATTAAATTATTCTTTTTGAAGATTCAGAATTTCAGTTAAAAATTCACCTTGTTGGTTAAAAATTCAACTAATCCAGTTCAAAATTTACAACTTTATTTAAGAACTCATCACTTTGTTTGAAAATGTAACTATTTTTTTTAAGCTTTGTTTTTTGTAGAAAGTAATTTCTTAGCTGAATATTTAAATGAAACCAATTGGAAATGCCATAGTTATAGTTGAAAATTCATCCTTTTGTTAAACATAAATTTTTTCAAGTAAAAATTTAATTATTTAAATTTTGGTTGAAAATTGGTCTATTTTAGTCAAAATAAATTTGTTGTTTAAAAATTCTACTATTTTGTAAAAAAATTGTATTTTTATGCAGAAAATTAATCTTTTTATATGAAAATTAATCTTCTTGTTTCAAAATTCATCTTTTTGGTTGAAAATGCAAGTGTTCCAGTTAAATATTTATCATTTTTCTTCAAAATTCATTTTTTGGGATCAATATTTAACTATTCCAGTTGAAGATTCATAATTTTATTGAATAATTCATCAGTTTGGTTGAATTGAAATATTTGGTTGAAAATCCGTTTTATTGTGGCTGCCAATTAATTTCTTCAACTGAAAGTCTAACAATTCTATTTTATGTAAAAATTTTGTATTTTTTAGTTGAATATTTATGCATTGGATCCAAACTATGAATATGTTACGCTTACTTGACCGGGAAAATGAAAAAACTTGATCGGGAAAACCAGAGAAATGACCGGAAATTTGAAATCCTTCGCCAAATTGCGACCCTGCCTAGGCAAGCCTCCTTATAACCCATGTCCCTCAACCTATGCGAATTTCTGTACAAAACTTAACCTCTGAAATCCTCCTTATAAATCTTTTCAAACACCTAATATTTAACAAAAAAATTACTATAGAATTTTCAATTGTTTATGTTTTTAGTATTGGAAAATACAAATCCAGAGATGTGAACGCAAGCATTTACTGCTAGTTTCGATTTAAATCTCGTCAAATAAATTTGCAATGTTATGAAATGCTAGGAACTAGGAATATGTTCTGGGATTGAAGACCAGAGATTCTGATTCGCTGATGAATAATTCTTGTTAGGTGGAAGCAAATGATATGAAGGTTAGCCTGACTAATGTTGAAGCGCACAAAGTACGCCAGTACGGGATGAATTCTTGAACATGCACAAATAACAAGATCTCAGCCACTATCTTCCCACAGCCTCTCTCCTGCCGCTGAGTGCCGACGCACGGTGGCAAATTTACAGTACGTAACGTCTCACTCGATCCCCCACCGTTGTAATCTAGGGAATTCGTGACGTAACCCCCGACCGAACGGTGCACAGAAGGCCTCTAGTTAAATCCTCAATGCCGATTGCCGACCCGACCAAAGCAATGGATAAGAAGGAAGCAGTGGCGTAGCCAAGGGGGAGGGGGTTCGGTTGTGTGGACCCCCCCCCCCCCTAATCATCGCCCCTTAAACCCTGCAAATCTTCTTACAATCCCTACCCCTTAAGGCCTTAAACTTTCTCGCAACCCCTGCCGCTTAAGGTCTGCAACCCGTTTTACAAAATGTGTTTCTTGAGACCGGCAAAACTCCTTGCAACCCCGACCCCTCAATTCCAGCAACCCTCCGTTCCAGGCCCAATAAGAAATCCACAACGGGCTGATATCGTTCAGGAAATTTAAAGCTGAGGTCAAAGAAAGTGAGGGAATAAGGTTAAAAAAAAAATAGTCAACTCTAGCGGACTGCGTAAAAGAAAGAGTAACGGAATTGTGCAATTCCGCTAGGGAATATTTTCATCCTTTTCAGATTGATTCCAGGTGCGGAAACCATCTTTACAATATGTGTCCTTTGACCCCGGAAAACCTCCTTACAACTCCAACCCCTTAATCTTAACAACCCTCCCTTTCAGGGTTGCTATAGGTCAGGGAATTTAAAACTAGTTAGGGAAAGTAAGGGGGTGAGGTTCCGAAAATAGAGATAACCCTAGCAGTCTGCGTGAACGTAACGCTCACACAATTGCGCAATTCCGCTAGGGAATAATTTCGTTCTTTTTCACATTGATTCACAATTTTACATAGAACACAACAAAACTTGTTATTTTTTCACTTTATATTTATATATTTGTATTCATTCATGTGGTAAAAAGGTATAAGTATTAAAAGTTGTGTGCGGCAACCTGACTCATAATATTGTAAGTCAGGCTGCCGCACACAACTTTTAATTTTTAATTCCTGAAGACATGAATAAATACAAATATATAAATATAAATTTGTAAAAAGATTAAAAAAAAAATTGAGTCCTATGTTAAATCTGGAATAAATGTGAAAATAGATGAAAATATTCCCTAGCGTAACCATTACGTTCACGTGATCCGCTAGGGAAAACTATAAAATATTCGTGTTTTTTTCGTTTATTTGATTAAATAACGAAAATTAAAAAAAGCTTGAAATAAAAGTTCTAGATATTTCAAAAATACACATTTTTTCTTAAAAACCCTTTCTACAGCGGGTACAAAAATTTGATTATTTTTTAGAAAATTCAGCTATTTGATTAAAAATGTGTGTATCTTATTGAGAGTAAAACTTTTTGGGTAATGAAAATTCTTTTTAAAAAATCATCGTTTTAGTTGATAATTGCACTATTTGTTTGAATGGTGAACTTTTTTTGTTGAAGCTTCGTCCATTTTAGTTCAAGATTAATTCGTTTTTATTGCGGATTTAATTATTTTGTTGAAAATTCATATATTTTAATTTTAATTTAACCGCTTTTTATGTTTAATTGACATATTTTTTAGTTGGAATATCTACCATTGCATTATTGTTTGAGAATCTATATTTTTTGATTGATAATTAAACTACTTGGTTGAAGGTTAAACCACTTAAAAAAAAAAATTATTTTTCTAAGTTTCATTTTGGCTGAAAATTCTTTTTTTAATTATTATTTTTAAATGATAATTTAACTGATCCACTTGAAAATGTATTCTATGTATATTCTATGTAAAATGTATTCTAAAATAAAAGTCATCTATTTCGTTGAATTTTTAACAATTTTTTTATTTCAATTTAAAATTAAATAATAATGATTCCTTGTTTGCAAAAACAGCTTTATATAACTACATTTAACTCATTTATTGAAAATTCGTTGTTTTTTTCGTTTAAAATTCATTTTGTTAACTGCAAATTTAATTATGTCAGTTGAATATCTTAATATTTTAGTTAAAAGTTAATCTCTGGTTGAACTTTAATTCTTTTAATTTAAAATATTACATTTTTGATTAAAAAGTTATCTTTTGAAGTTGAAAATTCATCTTTTTGCTTAAAATTCAAATATTCCAGTTAAGGATTTGCAATTTTAGTTAAAAATACATAAATTTGTTTGAAATTGTAACTATCTTTTCTAACTGAAAATGTAACTGTTCCAATTGAACATTCCAACATTTTCGTTGAAAAATCATTTCTTTCGTTTAACATTAATTTTTCAACTAATAGCTTAATTATTCAGTTTTTGGTTGCAAATTGTATTTTTCAGTTGAAAATTCATTTTTTAATAGAAATTTGATCTTCTTTTTTTGAAATTCGTTTTTATAGATAAAAATGCAGCTATTTTAATAAAAATTCCATTATTTCGTTACAAGTTTAATTATCTTTTTTAAAATTAAACTCTTTTTTAAAATTTATATTTTTTAGATGAAAATTCGTTCTTTTCTATTAAAAATTTATCTTTTATGGAAGAAAAGTAATCTTTCCTGAATAAAAATTAACGTTTTTATTGATAATTTGAGTGTCTGGGGGGGGGGGGGGG
>NC_046657.1:73459791-73476554 GCF_010883055.1 Belonocnema kinseyi | reverse complement strand
GAAACCCTGTATCCTGTTTTCGGGCCATGCCCGAAAACAGGAAAATGTTGATTGAAAACAACAAGTTCTAAAATATTACAACACAGAATTAATAAATTTTAATCCAAACAAAATGCCTTCCATAAACCACGTAGCACCCAACGAGGGGGAAGGGGTCGACGAAAATGCCACATGGGGAGAGGGAGGGTTCAAAAAGTGACCAAAATTGGGCCTCGTGGTTTATGAAAGCCCCCCTAATTAGTATCGTACTTTCTGCTCAGCCTTTGAAACCCGGGCCCTTTATCAAATCCTGGCTACGCCACTGGAAGGCAGTATGTAGTAGGTTTCGCAGTAGGTGGTGGTGGTTGGCGGAGGCCCAAGAAGAAGAAGAATAAGAAGAATTAAGAGGAGATGGAGGAGGAGGAGGTGCTGTTGTTGTTTTGGTCCCTTGCTAGTGGTTCTAGCTAGGATGTGTCGGCGGAGTACCGTTAGCGATGGAGGTCGTGCTTAGGGACTTTTCATCAGAACCGGACGACCGACCGCTCTCCATGGTATCTATCTCCAACTGGTGGGAACTGCATCTCGAACTCCCCAGATTCCGATCGTAGACATTTATTTGCCTCCTCCTCCTCGAAGGTCCTTTCAATCTTGGCAAATAAGTAATCCATGAATCTGATGATAAGAGTCACTTGTCTTCAGTTCGAGATGATATCTAGAATCAAGTTTTCATAGATTTCGAGAGAACTTTCAATTTGAAGGACAGGCCTGGAACTTGCGCTGCTGTTGACACTTTTTTTTAGGATTCAGCTATTTTGCTAGAGGGTCTCTAGTGTGCTCGAAAAGCGGGAATTATACGGAAAATTGATTGGTTGCGGGAAATGTATAAATTAAATTTTTGAAATTTTTTTTCCTGTATAACATTCTCACGAGTTTTTCAACCGCAAAGTACTTTATTTGTTTGAATTCTTTCAAATCCCTTGAAATGCTCTGAGCAACTGGAATTCTTCGAATTATCTGAATTCTTCAGATTCCTCTGAATTAATTAAATTCCCATGACTTCGGCTAAATTTCTTGATTGTATTCCCTGAATTGTCTGTATTCTCTGAATTATTTAAATTCCTTGAATTATCTGAACTCTCAGAATTATCTCAACTGTCTTAATTCTTTTAATTATCTTAATTCTCAGAATTATTTTAATTATCTTAATTCCTTGAATGATCTTAGATGTCTAAATGATCAAAATTCCTTGAATTCCCTGAATTATTTGAGTTCCTCGTATTATCTGAATGACCTGAATTATTTGAATTCCTTGAATTATCTGAATTTCTTGAATTATCGGAATTTCTTGAATTATCTGAATTCCTTGACTCAATCTAAACTCTTTGAATTTCTCTGAATTACTAGAATTATTTTTATTCCTTGGAAATACATGAATTTATCAAATTCGTCTAATTTCATTGAATTATCTAAATTCCTGGAATAATCAGAATTATTTCAAATCTTCTAAATTTCCTGAATTGTGTAAATTCCTGGATTTATCTGAATTCCTTGAATTCTTCTAAAGTTCCTGAATTCCTTAAATTCCATTCAACTCCCTGAATGATCTTGAATTCCTTAAATTCTTCTAATTTACTTGAATACCTTTGAATTCCTAGTATTTCTTGAATTCTTATAAACTCTTTTTAATTCCTTGAATTTCTTGAGATCTTCTAAAATGGGAATTTCTGGAATTCTTCTGAATTTCTTGAATTCTTATAAATTCGTTGAATTTCTGAAATTCTTCTGAATTCCTATAAATTATGTAAATTCTCTTAAATTTCTAGAATTTTTCTAATTCTCCTAAGTTCCGTTGAATTCCTTGAATTTTTTAGAGTTCTTCTGAATTTCTTCAGTTTTCCTGAATTCCGATAGTTTTCCTGAATTATCCGAAAACCTTAAATTTCTCCGAATTCCTCGATTTATCTCAATTTCCTAGATTATACTAATTCCTTAAATTTCTCTGAATTCCTTTATTTACTTAAGTTTATTTAATTACTGAAATTGATCTAAAATCCTTGAATTTCTTGTGTTGCTCTAATTTTCTAAAATTTTACTGAATTCCGTTAAATTTCCTGAATTATCTAAATTCCGTAAATTCCTCAAGTTAGCAGAATTGCTTAAATTCTTCTGAAATTCTTGAATTCCTTCAAATTCCTTGAATTACTCTAAATTCTTTGATTTCCTCTGAATTCCTTGAATTTTATAAATTTCTTGAATAAATAGATTTTTCTAAATTTCTTGAGTTCTTCTGAATCCCTTGCATTTTCCTAAAGTCCTTGAATTCATCAGTTTTTTTTAATTCCCGGAATGATCTGAATTCATTGATTTCTTCTCATTTCCCCGAATTCCTGGAATTTATTGAGTTTTTCTGAATTCCTCTGTATTTCTTGAATTGTTTTAAATCTTTTAAAATCCTATGATTTTTTTGGAATTCCTTTTCATTTGTTAAATTTTCCTGAATTCCTCTAAATTCAATGTACTTCTTGAATTATTCTGAATCCCTTGAATTTCTCTGAATTTCTTGATTGTCTCTGAATTTCATGAATTCATTTATATTCCCAAAAAATGATCTGAATTCCTCTAATTCTTTTAATTTTCCGGAATTCCTCTGAGTTTCTTTAATTTCTCAAATTTTTCTGAATTCCTTGAATTTCTGAAATTCCTCCAAAATCTTCTAAATTCCCTGAATTTCTTAAATTCCTCGAAATTCCTTTAATTTCTTCAATTCTGCTGAATTCTTTGAATTTTAAATAGCAAAGATTTCCAGGGATTTTAAGTGGCTTGATCAAATTTGATGGAATTTTAACGCCAATTCAACATTATTTATGGGTTTCAACCAATTTCGTAGTTTTTCAGCGAATTTCAAAAGATTTAAAAAATTTGTCCATGATACCAATCAAATTGAAAATATTTTAGGGGCGTCTAAAGGTTCCTATAGAACTTTAAGGACTAAATTTTAAAAGATTCCAAAATATTTACTGCAATTTTATGTAAAATCTTTATTGTGTACCTGATTTCTCCAGAAAAGTTATCCCCTCGATTTAATATTTAAAAATCATTCTTTATTCTCTTTCGGTATACCTTGCCGGATTTTAGGTTTCAGATATCACCCTTTTATTTTATATTCCATAATATTTTGCCGGCGATAAATGATTGAACTTGTTGGCATCGACCTTAAATTCTCTGAAATTCATCATGTTACTACTACTGTTACTACTATTTTACTACGATTTTTCAAAATCTATGCTACTATTAATATTATTTTGAATTTTTCAAATAAGGCCAAGGTCTTGAAAAAGCTAATTTTTCTTTCTTCCCTCTATTTTTCAGAATGGAAACTTTTCAAGAAGCGGGGATTCAAATGCTGCGCGAATTTCGAGCTCTGCTGCAACACTCGCCTCTTCCACTTCCGGGAACTAGACTTCTTCAGTTGCTTGCATTGAATATGTTCGCGATCGAAACCACGCAGCTCAAGGGTGAGTAAAATTCTTGAATTTCTTGAAGAAGGGATTATTTTTAGCAATTGTTATTTTCCATTCTCCTGGATCGGTTGATATTGACCTTCAACGATAAAGGTATAATTCAGGAAGGAACGGATAGAGGCACGCTAGAGAGATGAACGGCTGAGATCGAATGTAAGCATATACTTAACTTAAGGAAACATGTAACGATTTCCTGGAAACAATTTGCACTTTGCACCAACCCCGAGTCAATACTTAGTCGATCAGAGCTAATTAAATTCTCGGACGAAATGATCTACGAGAATCCTTCTGGAACCAAGAATGTTCTGAGGATTTGGGCGTGAATAGTAGTTAGATAGGGATGCTTCTGGATCAATTTTTTCTCTGTGAACAGTGAATTTGCGGCTGGAACGTAGAAGGCTGTTACTTTAGTGTCGCTCCGTGTGGTGACTCACGATACAGAGCATGACAATCTTGATATTATGTTTTCATCAAACATGGGGTTATATTACAAACATTTTTAAATAATACAAACGTGATTTTTTACTAGAATCATAATTTTCACCACAAAAATATGATGTTTGACAACAAAAATGATCATGTGCTAATATATTTTCGTATTACTACAAACCTGATCTTTCATCACAAAACATACTTTATTTACAAACATAAAATTTTATTACAAACATCATTACTTACTGCAAACATTATTTTTCCCTTCAAAAGTAATTTGTTAAGAATATATTTTAGTATTAGCTTCAGGATTGAACATAAATTGCAATTCTAATATTTTGGATATTTAATATAAACTTGAAACTTTAAATTTACCGTCATTAACATTACTATCATGATTTTTTTCTACAAACATTGTATTATACTATAAACATGATGTTTTATTTATATTGTGAAGTTTTATATATGAAATTCATTTGTTTAATGTAAAAAATGTATAAAACAAATGAATATTATATATCATATACTTCACACTATATATAAACTATATATAATATTTCTGCGTGGGTACGAAACATGATTTTTTACTAAAATTATAATTTTTACTACAAAAATATGATGTTTGACTACAAAAATTTTGAAAAAATTAATTTTTTAAAAACTTTTTGGCGGATTCAGACTGTACAGCCAGGAAAAGAAACACGTCAAACATTGACATCATTTTAGCAGTTTTATTTTTCATAAATATCGAAAAAATCAAGGAAAAATATAAAATTATGTACAGGGGAGTAGAGGGAGATTAGGGAAAGGGATATTGGTGGTAGTAGGGAGGGGAGAGATAGCAGGCAAAAAGTGAAGAGGGGGTGGTCTATGAGAGGGGAACAAGAGTAGGGAGGTGATAGAAAGTAGGAGAAGGAAGGTTAGCAGATATAGGGTTGGAATAGGAGAAGAGTTATAAGAGGAAGTAGGATAAAGGATAGAAAGTAGGTGTCGTAAAATAGGGGAGAGTGAGGAGCTGTGAAATAGAGTGGAAGTAGGGGGGACAGGTCAAGAGTGGGTAGGGTGGAGAAAGGGGGGGGTAGGAAAGTGACAAGAAGTGTCGGAGGAATGTTCAAACGATATAGAGATGGGATATGAGAAGGGTTATGTGGGAAAGTAGCAGAAGGGAGGGAAATGAGGTGCCGTGAAGTAGGGGAGAATGAGTGAAGATGAAGCAGGGAGTGGGGTGGGCAGTATAGGAGACGGATATGAGGGAAAGTAGGAGAAGGGAGTGGAATCGGGTGCCGTGAAGTAGGAGCGAGAGCAAAGGTAAAGTAGGAAGTGATAATAAATTGGGGAGAGGATGTGAGGAGATATAGGGTTGGGATAGGAGAGGAGACATAAGGAAAAGTAGACGAAGAGATGATCAGTGGGTGCCATGAAGTAGGAGAGAGTAAAGGGAGGTAAAGTGGGGAATGGTGGTACACTAGGAGGGGAAGTATGAAATAAGTGAAGAGGGAATGATGACTATGAAAATTGAAGTAGGGATGGGATAGAGGAGATAAGGTGAAGGTGGAAATGGTAGTAAAGTGGGGAGGGGAATGAGGGCTATGATATCGAAAGTAGGTATCTGATAAGAAGTAGTTATGTGATGTAAAGTAGGGGAGAGGAGATATACGGGTGGGATAGGAGAGGGAACATAAGAGGAAAGTAGGAGAAGAGACTAGAAGTGGGTGCCTTCAAGTAGTGTAGAGTGATGCACGGTTAAATAGGGAGTTTTAGTAAGAAGGGGAAATAGATGATGAGTAGGGAGGGTGGAAGAAATAGGTGGGGGAAGCAGGGATGTGATAATAAAGTAGGGAAGGGTTAAGAGGAGAAATAGGAGAGGGGACGGTAAGTAAAAGTTTTAGTGGGAACCTCATAAACTTCAGTTTGGAGCCCCATTGGATTGGCGTGAACCACTGGGAGTTTCTAACTGCTGTGAAGCTTCTGCGCGACGCGTTGAGGTGGAAAGGGCGCGCCCTAGAGGTTGGAGACGCAAATCCGTAAATTATGTATTTCGAATCACTTAGCCGTCCACGAGGTGCATATCAAGCGTCGGTGATGGCTGATGGAGCGAACCAACCTCAGGCACCGGGGAATCATAACGCTGAGGCTAATGTCCCTAATGTCTATAATCTCGGATCATCTGCATCTCGAGTTGCCTTCCACGCTCCGCACCTTGAAGTACGTGCGCACGTATTTCTCTACTCACTACGTGACGTACACTCTAGACAGACTGGTACTCCTGCAAACAAAAAATGGAGTTTCCCTTACGGAAGATAACTTTGGATGAGAGAATTTTAGTCTCCAATAGAAGAAGTCAGGAGGCAGGGTGTCGTGTCTGACCGGGAAAACCGGGAATTTGGTGTATTATGCACCGAGGGGGAAAAGTGGGAATTTTTTGACGAGTTTATGTTTTTACAAGGGAAGACCACCAATGCTAAATTTTAGTTGGGGTTTATAATTTTTTGTATGAAATACTGAAATATTCTTCTTAAGTTATATAGAGTTGGTTGAAAAATAATTCACATCTAACACTTCTTCTTCGTGGCTGAAAGGTTGCGCGTTGAATTCTTGCTGTCTGCACTGCGTGAAATTTACTAAAGACACTTAGGTATAAATTAAATGTTTACTCAGCAATCGTTAATTATTAATTCTGGTTTTGTTTGAAAAGAGAAAATATTCTTTATTTCAAGAAAGATTAGAATATCTGATTATTAATTTTTCAAAATAATATTTGCTAACAGTGACTAGTTAAAAAAAATTTACTTTTATAGAAATTTTTTTTTATAGATTGGTGTATTGATTAATTTAATAAATTTCCACTTTTTCTACTTGCAGCTATTGAATTATAAATTGTTAAAAATAAATTATGCATTTTCTTCGCATTTTTAACAATTGAAAATTCAATCCAAAAAATAGAAGAAAACTGAAAATTCAATTGTTGAAAATTTAACTAAATTAAAAATTGAATTTTCATCCGTTGAAAATGTAAGAAAATAGAGCTTTTAACTGTTGAAAATGGGCGAAAATTGAATTTTACATTGCTGAAAATCGATGCTTAAATTTCAAACTTTAAAAAGTTTATCATTGAATTTTTATCAGTAGAAATGTAGTCTCTCAAAAAGGCCATTGTTAAAAATTGATGAATATTCCAAATTTAATTTTCTACCATTAAAAGTGGGATAATAGAAAAAGCAATCCATGGAAAATTGAAGAAAATTTCATTTGCAACTATTGAGACTTGCAGAAAATTGATAATTGAATTTTTAACTGCAGAAAATTCAACTGTTAACAATGAATAAAAATTGGATTTTCAATAGAAGAAAACTCAATTGATGAAAATGGTAGAAAATTGAAATTTCAACTATTAAAAAATGGAGATAATTGAATTTTATAAACTGTTGAGAATTGAATATAATTGATAATTGTATTTTCACGGTTACATATTAAAGAAAGTGGATATTTTAATTTTCAACAGTTCAAAATGCAATTCATCAAAGGTGAAGAAAATTAAAAATGAAATAAATTTGAAAATTGAAGAAAATTGAAAATAAAATAAATTTGTAAATTGAAGACAATTGAAAATTAATTTTTTAATTAAACTGTTTAATTCAACATGCGGATTTAATAAATAAACATTTCAATCTATGAAACAAAAATTTGGATAAAAGTCTTTTTTCAAAAACTGGCTGCTACTGGAAAATAATGTTTTGGCAAAGTAATGTTCATCCAATAGACTCTCAGCCATTGAAAAATCATTTAAAATGATTTAAAAATACAATATTTCTCATAAGAAAACGTTCTTTCTTTATGCAAACTCCTGATTAAAAAACAAGAATCCAACGACCAAATTTGGACCACAAAGAACAAACAAAAACAAAAAATTCTATTGTAATCTAGAAAAATAAAAAAAAAAAAATAAATAAAATTTCGGACAAAAATAAAAAAGAGGAAAGAAAAATGAGAAGGCAGCCAACCACATCCCCTTCCTTATCTTTTTCTTTCATTCGTCTTTTTTATTTTTATAATCATCAAATTACAATAAAATAACATTCAAAGAAAAAGAGAATGAAGGGGATGTGGTTGGCTGCCTCCTCATTTTTCTTACCTCTTTTTTTATTTTTGTCCGAATTTTTTTTCCAGATTACAATAGAATTTTTTGTTTGTTCGTTGTGGTCAAAATTTGGTCGTTGGATTCTTGTTTTTTTTTTAAAAGGAGTTTGCATCAATTTGACTATTGGACGCTAAATAGGATTTTTAATTTGGATTTTAATCTGATTTAAATTTCTTAAATTTTGATGTTCTTTCTTCCTTTCACAATTGAAAAATTAGTGTTCAATCTTTCCTCTATTTTTCTCCTCTTACGTAAAAGAAATACTCCATTTCCCCTTTTTAGGGCTTCGTTCGTCCGTTTTACTTTTTCTAAGGAGGCGAATTGAGGGGAAATATTGAGAATGAAAGTTGGAGAAATGAGATTATGATGAGTGAAGGTAAAGGAGGTTGGCAAAGTATGAAAATAGAGTTTGGGAAATGAGGGGAGAGGAAATAGGGAAAATGAGGTTAAATTAGGCGAGAGTAAGTAGGGGAAATAAGGATAAGAGAGTAGGGACTCTGAGGAAAAATATGGGCAGGACAATTAGGGGAAGGGGTTGGGGGCCAATGATGGGAGTGGAAATAGTAGAAGTGATGAGACATGAGGGGAGGGGTAGGGGATATGAGAGGAAACGAAGAGTGAGGAAGTAATGGGAAGTAGGTGAAATTAGGGGAGGCGACGTGACAAGAAGTGGGGAAATGAGGGTAGAGAGTAGGAGAAGTGATAGAAAATAAGGGGAGTTAAAGTAGAGAAGATCGCTGAGGGTACGTAAGGGAAGAGAGTCGCGGGGAAATGCGGAGAGACAAGTAGGGGAGTGGTGAGATACGATAGGAATTGATGGTGAATAGGAAATGTGAGATGAGTGCTGTGAAAGAGAAGTAGTGCAAGAAAAGATGGAAGAAATGGAAGAGATAAAAGAAAGAAGAGATAGAGAAAAAAGAGACAGAAGGAAAAGAAGAGATAGAGAGATAGAAAATAGTAAAGAGAGATAAAAAATATATAGAATAGATAGAGATGGAAAATAGAGAAGAGAGAGGGGAAGGAGAGATAGAAAGATAAAGGAAAGAGTGATACAGGAGAAAAAATAAATAAAGGAAAGGCAGAATAGATAGAAGAGATAGAAGAGATAGAGAGATAGGAAAGAGAGAGAGAGAAGAGATGGAGGAGAGATAGAGAGGTAACGGAAAGAGAACAGATAGAAGGGATAGAGGAAAGAGAGATAGAAGAGATGGAAGGGTCGAGAAGAGAGATAGAAGAGATATAAAAGATTGAATAAAGGGAGATAAAAGAGATAGATAGAAAAGACAGAGTGAAGAGATGGAGGAAAGAGCGATAGAGAGGGAACGGAAAAAGAAAAGATAGAAGGGATAGAGGAAAGAGAGAAAGAAGAGATAGAAGGGTCGAAAAGTGAGATAGAAGAGATATAGAGATAGAGAAAAGAGGCAGAGCAGGGTGAACAGAAAGACCAGCAATAGATAGATGAGCTCGAGAGATTGAAAAGAATGCATTCAGAGGGAAAGTGGGTAAAAGAGATGGAAGAGATAGAAGAGATATAAGAGATAGAGGGAAGAGAGATAGGAGAGATGGAGAAAAGAGTGAGAGTTGGAAAAGGTAAAAGAGATTAAGTAAATTTAGATAGAACAGATATAAGACATTGAGAGATAAAAGAAAGGGATAGGAGAGACAGAGGGAAAAGATCCAGATTATTTTATAAATAGGGTAAAATTTATAAATAGGTTGGATCTTTGAATCTTATTGCAAATGCGGCACGCCAGGTACTAGTTTTAGCAACACGCGAACACGTCACCTCGGGCAAAATGTTATTAAATTATTTCAGTATTTTATCATTACTGGCCAAGCTTGCAGGTAATTATTACACTTGATATAACCGCGTGTAGGCTACTCGAACACGAAGGGGAATCACGAATGGAATGGAAAATGCAAGAGAGGCACAGAGAGAAGGTGCAATTTAGATCCCATAGTTTGCTTTTGCATTTCAGCTTCTTATGGGTGGCTAGTGGCCACTCAAGACTAGGGAAAAAATTCTCTATCATTTCCTGGGCTTTAAAAATCCCCGCTAATTTTCTGCTTTTCCGGGTCGAGTCTATAGACGGCGCCACTTTCGTATGAATTTTAAATTCGATTATAACCAAGGTTGCTGTATGTTAGAGCAAACCTGTGTATCAAGGAAAAGGCAGGGAATTTTATTGGTCAAGGAAAACTTAACGATTTGGAGAAAAGTTTTGAAAAAGTCAGGCAATTTTTATAAAGAGCAATTTAAATATTTGTAATTGCTAATAAAAGGGAAATTTTTTTTTATTTTAATTTGAAACTGTTGCTTCTTCCTGACGATTATATTTTTAATCAAAAATCGTATTATTTGATTGGCAATTTAACAATTTCTTTAAAAAGCCATCTTTCTTGATTGAATTGAACTGTTTTTTATTAAAAATTATTTTTGGTTGGAATATTTACTATTACATGATATGTTGACAGTTTAACTTTTTAATAAAAATGAACCTTCTTGATTGTAAATTCAATTATTCTAGTCAAAGATTCATAATTTAAGTTGAAAGTTATTTTTTTATTTATTTATTTATTTTTTTTTTAAATAACTTATTATTGAAATGTCATATTTTTGGGTTGAAAATTCAACTTCTAGGTTTAAAGTGAAATTACTTTTTAAAAAAATTTTTTGGTTGAAGATTAATTATTCTGCCTGAAAATTCGTCTCTGGTGGAAAATGAATTTATTCTATTGGGAATTCAACTGTTTCATAGAAAATTTTTATTTTAAGTGGGGTTTTCGCACCAAAAATTTGACTTGCATTTTTTATTGATAATCGATTTTTCGTTAAAAATTCAACTGTTTCACCATTTTTCAGTTTGAAAAAAATTCGTCATTTTGGTAGGAAATAAATATTTTCTGTTTGAAAATTACACTTTTTTGTTGAAATTTATTTATTTTTTTAAATTAAAAATTTCATAATCTGGTTGAAACATTATCCTTTGTTCTGCTTATTAAACTTTTGTTAAAAAATCGACTTGATCGTTAGAATAATAAGCTTCTTAGTTGAAAATTCATGTTTTTGGTTAAAAATCCAACTATTTATTTTATTAACATCTTTTGCGGCAAATTGAACTATTCCATTTTTAATTGTAAAGCTACCTTTTTTAGTTGAAAATTCATGTAGTTTGTTGAAAATTTGTTTCTTTAATTGAAAATAAATTTTTTTAACCGAACATTTTAAAATTCTAATTTTCATTGTAAATTTATCTTTTTTATTTGGAAATTCAACTATTTGAATCGTATGAATAAATACAATTTCGATTTCTTTCCTGAAAAATCAATTTGATTGATTCAAAATTCCTGTTTTTCTTAGTAAATTAAACTTTTTGATTGAAAATTCCACTGTTTTATTGAGAATTTAATTTTTTGGTTTAAAACTTAACTTTTATTTTGTTTCTGTTTAAATTTTGTTGAAAATTCGTCTTTTCTGTAGAAAAAAAGCTTTTTGGTGGAAAGTTCGTGTTTTTGGATAATAATTTAACTGATTGAAAATTGTAAAATGATTTGATGAAACAAATCAATCCTTTCTTCGACCGTTGATATTTATTGATTTCAAATCGTAGATTTCAAATTATTTATGTTTTACGCTCCAATCGTAAATCGAAAAAATAAATATGAGTCAAAAAAACATGTTCTTCTTTTGAAAAATGTACGCATGTGTACTGAAACGTCAGGAAGTTTTGAAAGGAGTTTTTTTTATTAAATAAATATCTGAGTTTCGAAGAACATGTTTTTTTGACTCAAATTTATTTTTTCGATTTACGATTAGACCGTAAGACATAAATAATTTGAAATCTACGATTTAAAATCAATGATTGAAAATTAATCGTCTTTGTCTAAAGTTCATTTTTTTCGCTGGGAATTCAATTTTTTGGTTGAAACTTAACCTGCTTTGTTCAAAATTAATAATTTTTTAAAACGTCCTCTTTTTTTTTTGTAGAAATTTAATTTTCTTGCTTAACTAAAAATTAAACTATTCCAATTTTTTAATGAAAGTTCGACTATTTGGTTGGAAATTGAATTAATTTGTTCAAAATTTAATTATTTGCTTTCAAATTTAACTTCTGTTTGTTTTTTTTACATTTTTTTTTTAAATTCTTCTTTTCGATATAAAATTAAGCTTCTTGATTGACAATTAATTTTTTTCTTTCGAAATTCATCTGTTTGGTTGAAAATTCCACTATTTTGTTGGAAATTGGAATATTTATTTGAAAATTTAACTTTTGTTTAGTGGTTGTTGAAAATTAGTTTGGTTTCGGTATACAATTGTTTCTTGGTTAAAAACGTTTTTTTTTAATGAAAATTTGACTATTAGTTTTGATATTTAACTATTTTGTTGAAAATTTAATTGTTTGTTAAAAAATTTAACTATCATTTTTTTTTTAAACTTCCTTAAAAATTCATCTTTGGGCAGAAAATGAAACTTATTCTGGGGATAAAATTGGTGTTTTTGGTTAAAAATGCAATTACATGTTGAAAATGTATTTATCTATTTTTTTTTCACTTGCTTTTGATAGAAATTCAATTGTTTGGTTTGAACTTAATCTACTTTGTTGAAAATTAATATTTTGTTAAAAATTAATCTCTTTCGTCAAAAATTTAATTGTTTTGTTGAAAATCCATTCTGTTGGAATAAAATTTCGTTTTTTATGGTAAAAAGTGTTTTTTTTTGTTGTTTTTAAACCGATCTTAAGAAAAAAGGTTCGGTAATGGGGTGTAGAACGTACTTCACCTAATTGCCAATCTGATGTTATTTTTCGTAATAAAAGGTGTGTAAACATAACAAGTATGTTTAACCGAGGAGACTTCTAAATGTTATAAACGACACGGAGATATAGGAAGAAATAGAGAAAGGAAAGGAAGTGAGTAGGAGAAAAACGATCCTAAGATAAAGTATTTATAGGAAACAGGTTGTATAACTTGTAAATCTACATTGGTTATTTAAGAATCTCCATTTAGCTTTTATTTTAATGAACTGGTGCTTTCTTTAAATTCGATCGTTGTCGATCTTTTTCTCAAGACTATAAAACCAGACTGGAAATAACAATTAATCGGGCTTTTGTATATTAAAAAATATATTTTTTTCCTATTGAAATTAAAAGATCACTAAAAATTAAACCTGATTACTTGATAAGCGTCGGACGTGCAATTGATAAAAATGACCTCCCTATGAAATATTTTGTTTCCTGTTTGATACTTATTATTAAAAAATATTTTTTTTTGTTAGTTGATTAATCCTTTTTAAATAAAAATTAGGCTTTCGTGGTTCAAAATTTAACTAGTTTGTTAAAGATTCCTTTTTTTGTGGCAGATTCATAATTCTAGTGGAAAAGTTCTCTAAAAAAAAAAGAAAAAAACTTTCAAGATCGGCATAACCAACCGCAAAGTTCCGCGGTTTGAGAATGACTTATGGTACCACTCAAGATTAACCGCAGACTAGAATCTCTTATTTACAATTTACTTATGCTGCTTATTCATGTTATTCGTATTAATACGTACTAATGTCATTTTTAAAACTTTTGCATATTGAATTTTCACACTTTACACTTTTTCACTTTCAACTTTTGCACTTTGAACTCTCACAATTTGAACTTTTGCACTTTGAACATTCTCACTTTGGATTCTCGTATTTTCAACTCTCGCACTTTGAACTTTCTCTCTTTGAAGTCTCTCATTTTAAACATTCGCCGTTTGCACTCTCTCCCTTTGTACTTTCACACTTTGAACTCTCGCACTTTGAACTTTCGTACCTTAAAATATTCGAGTTTTAACTATCGCACCTGCAAATATCGCACTTTTAACTCTCGCGCTTTGAACTATTTCAGTTTGAACTTTCTCAATTAATTTAATTAATTAAATTTCGCTTCGAACTCTCGGACTTTGAACTTTCGCACTTTGAACATTCTCACTTTGGATTCTCTCATATCGAATTATCGTACTTTGAATTTTCTCTCTTTGAACTCTCTCATTTTAAACTTCCACCTTTTGCACTATCTCCATTTGTACTTTCACACTTTGAACTCTCGTACTTTAAACTTTCGCACCTTGAACTATTTCAGTCTGAACTCTCGAACCTTATTTCTTTGAATTCTCGCACTTTAAACTATTCAAGTTTTAACTATCGCACCTTGAAATATCCCACTTTAAACGCTTGCGCTTTGAACTATTCCAGTTTGAACTTTTGCAATTTGAACTCTCGGACTTTGAACTTTCGCACTTTGAACATTCTCACTTTGGATTCTCTTATATCGAACTATCGTACTTTGAATTTTCTCTCTTTGAACTCTCTCACTTTAAACTTTCACCGTTTGCACTATCTCCATTTGTACTTTCACACTTTGAACTCTCGCACTTTGAACTCTCGCACTTTGAACTTTCGCACTTTGAACTTTCGCACCTTGAACTATTTGAGTGTGAACTCTCGAACCTTATTTCTTTGAATTCTCGCACTTTAAACTATTCAAGTTTTAACTATCGCACTTTAAAATGTTGCACTTTGAACTCTCGCGCTTTGAATTAATTGATTTTGAACTTTTTCATGCTAAACTTTGGCACATTGAACTATCAAATTGTAAACTATCGCACTTTGAACTCTCGCACTTTGAACATTCGCACATTAAAGTGCTGCATTTTGATATCTCGAACTTCGACCTTTCGCACTTTGAACTTTCGCACTTTAAACTCTCTCACTTTAAACTTTCTTTTAACTCTCGTACTTTGAACTTTCGGTCTTTAAACTCTCGCACTTTGAAATATCCTAGTTTGAATTATCATACCATGAACTTACGGACAAGAAATTAAATAATTTCTTTACTGAATAAATAAATGCACTCTCTTTTCTGAGTATATTAAAATTTTAAGGTATATTTCCTACGAAATATTTTCAAAATTTTTTTCTAAACAATAGTAAAATTTACCCAGCGATCTGAGAGAAATTTCCAATTGTTAGGGTATCTTTCCCATACGTTGGGGATTTTTTCCCGAAATATTTTGGGAAATGTTTCCTTATAATAGGCAAATTTTACCCAACTATCTGGTTGAAAATCCCAAATTTATGGTATATGTTCTGCGACATATTTTGGGTAATATTTCTAAAAAACTGGGGGAAATCATAAGACAATCTGGAAGAAATTCCCAATTTTTTGGGTAATATTTCCGCAAAAGTTGGGGATCTTTCCCTAAAGTATTTTGGGAAATATCTTCTAGGAATTGGGATAATTTACGCAGTTTTCTAATTGAAATTCCACATTTTTAGGATATACATCCTACGATATATTTTGGAAAATATTTCTTAAAAATTGGGGAAATTCATCCAACTATCTAGGAGAAATTCTTAATTTTTTGTCTTTATTTCCTACGACATATTATGAGGAATTTTGCCTAAAAATTGAGAAAGTTTATGAAAATATCCGAATGAAATTCCCAATTTTTTGTTTATATTTAAAAAAAGTTGGGGATCGTTCGTCGACATATTTTGAGAAACATTTCCTAATAACTGGGAAAATTTACCCAACTATATAGTTTAAATTCCCAATTTTAAAGTTATATTTCCTCAGACGTATTTTGAGTATTATTTATTAAATTTGGGAGAATTCCCGAAAATATCTGTGTGATATTCCCAATTTTTAGGACAAATTTCAAACAAGTTGAGAATCATTCCTCGGCATATTTTAAGAAATATTTCCAAAAAATTAGGAAAAGTTACTCAAATATTTAGGAAAAATTCCCAATTTTTAGGGAATATGTCCTGCAAGTTGTCAATCTTCCCCAGAGATATTTTGGGAAGCGTTTTGTAAGAATTGGGAAAATTTACCCAACTATCAAGTGAAAGTATCCAATTTTTAGGATATAGTTTCCTAAGACATATTGTGAGAAATATTTCCTAAAAACTAGGAATATTTATACAGCTATCTAGGAGAATTTTCCTATTCTTAGGGTATATTTCCTAAAGTTTACTCGCAGCTTTCTAGTCGAAATTTCGAACGTTAAGGGCATGTGACACAGCTAAATACCTATATTACCGACCACAGTTTTTCAGTTCACTGAATGTTTTTTTGAACCTGAGAACTTTTTTTGTAAATAAAATATCGAGCTGAAACTTTGGGAAATGTATTAGAGTGCAATAAAGTACGTTTAGGTACTTCATTTTGGTAGAAACTTCACTGAAAATTATTTCATCTTTTTTCTGAACCTCAACATTTTTTGAACGTTCGAACTTTTTTTATGCATAAAATATCGGTCTCAAACTTTGAGAAATGCAAGAGCCGAAAGAAAACTACGTTTAAGTACAAAGCTTAATAATGAAAGATGTAAAAAAAAAATATTTCAACAATCATATATATATATATATATATAAGTCTTTGGTGACGGTCTGAGAAGACGGCCAGATACTAACTTCCATATATCACAACGCTGCTGAAAGCTCGTGACCTTCTCAGCATAAAAACAAAAACACAAACCCAAGACGACTCTCTCGGTTCCAGTTCTACTTCCAATCAATTCCAACGGCATCAGTCGGTAACGTTGCACACGAAAATACGAAAGCCGTTGGAATTGATTGTTAAAATATATTTTTTTACATCTTTTATTGTTAAGCTTTGTACTTAAACGTAGTTTTCTTTCGGCTCTTGCATTTCTCAAAGTTT
>NC_046657.1:73443098-73459691 GCF_010883055.1 Belonocnema kinseyi | reverse complement strand
TTTACTTACAAAAAAAGTTCTTAGGTTCAAAAAAACATTCAGTGAACTGAAAAACTGTGGTCGGTAATATAGGTATTTAGCTGTGTCACATGCCCTTAAGGGTATATTTCCTACGACATATTTTAGGAAATATTTCCTAAAGATTGGGGAAATATGCTCCACTATTTTAAGGAACTTTCCAATTGTAGGGTCTATTTTTCACAAGTTGCGAATCTTTCTCCGATATATTTTGGGAAATATTTCCTAAATTTTGGAAAAAATTACCCAACCATATTGAAAAAATTCCCAATTTTTCGCTTCTATCATGTTGTTTTTCTAGTCGATCCGAGGCGGCGGCAATTAGCGTGCGGCGCCTGTCTCGAATGCTCAATGACTTGCGTAATCGATGTTTGTGCGTTCCTAGTTGCAGAGGATAGCAGCTAGTTGCCTTTTGCTTTTAGTAGCATCTTCTCGCAACTCCTTCGGAAGCTCAGGGCGCCGCATTGATTTATAAACTACGGGTAATCGAAGCCTCAGCTTCCTCGATCGACTCACGATTACGCACTAAGCTAGCTGAAACGACGCGAGAAAAATTCCTCCACAGCGTTGTCTTCATTAAGTTTCGAAAATTTTATTGCATATTTCCTCTCTTGACCGAGAGAAGATTCATTCTCGAGTTAAGCCGTTATCTCCTTGAGCGCAGAGGACATACGCTGATCAATTGAAAAATCTAAGAACATTATTTTATTAGGCTTCAGAATCTGATTCTATTTTCTCTAAAAGCAAAATCGTAAAATATACCCTGGAAATGGAAAACTTCCCCTAAATAGTTGGGTAAATATTTTCAAGGTTAAGGAGATATTTCCTAAAATGTGTCGGGGAAATATCCCCAACTTTATGAAATATACCCTAAAAATGGAAAATGTGCCCTAAATAGTTGGATAAATATTCTTAAGCTTTTCCCAATGGTTAGGAAAAATTTCCCAAAATATGTCTTAGGAAATATGTCCTAAAATGGTGAATTTCAAGCAGATAGTTGAGCCCATTTTGCTGACTTGTTAGGAAATATTTTTGAAAATATATCCGCGAAAGATCCGCAAGTTTTGAGAAAAATCTTTTAAAAACTAGAAATTTCCCACTGATAGTTGCGTAAATTTTTCCAATATTTCGGAACTGTTTACCAAAATATAATATAGTTGGTTAATTTTCCCAATTTTTAGGAAATATTTCATAAAATATGTTGGGGAAAGCTCCTTTATTTATGGGATATCCTAAAAATTTGAAATTTTTCCCAAATAGTTAAGTAAATTTTCCAAATTTTTATATCATAATTCCCAAAATATGTCATAGGAAATATAACCTAAAAATTGGGAATTTCAACTACCCTAAACTTCTCAATTTTTAGAAAATATTTCCCAAAATATCTTGGGAAAGATTCCCAAGTTGCAGGAAATATATTAGAAAAATTGGGAATTTTTCCCAGATAGTTCGGTAAATTTTCCTAATTTGGACCTAATATTTTCTAAAGTTTCTCAGGGAAAGTTTTCTAACTAGTACAAAATTTACCCTAAAAATATGGAATTTCTCCTGATGGGTAAATTTTCCCAATATTTCCAACAATATCTCGGAAAATATCCCCCATTTGTAGGAAATATATCTTAAAAAATGAGTAATTTTCCCGAGATAGTTGGGTAAGTTTTCCCAATTTGTAGGACATATTCTCTCAAAATCGGGGATTTTCTTCAGATAGTTGGGTAAATTTTCTTAGTTTTTAGAAAATAATTCTTACAATATCTCGGGACGGATCCCCAACTTGTAGGAAGTATACCGAAAAAATTTAGAAATTCTCCAAGATAGTTAGGGAAATTGGACTATATTATAGGAAATGTTCCTCAAATTATACCGGAGAAAGATCGGCAACTTGTAGGAAATATACGCTAAAACTTGGAAATTTCTTTGATATAGTTGGGTAAATTTCTCCAATTTGAAAATGTACCTAAAAACTTAAACAATTTCTTCTATATAGTTGGGTAACTTTTGAAAAATAATTCTCCAAATATTTTAGGGACAGATCGCCAACTCGCAAGAAACGTATCCTAAATATTTAGGGTTTCTCCTGATGGGTAAATTTCCTGCATTTTTAGGAAATACTTACCAAAATATGTCAAAGAAGAAATTTGCCGAATATAGTTGGGTCAATTTTTACCATTTTTAGGAAGTATTTTTCAAAATATACCCTAAAATTTGAAAATTTCCCCCGATATTTGGATAAATTTTCACTACATATTTCCCAAAACATGAAATACTTTCTAAAATGGAGATTTTCTCCTGGATAGTTGGTTAAATTTTCGCTAACTTGGGAATTTTAACTAAAATTCCTAACATACCTCTGGGAAAGATCCCCAGCTTGTAGGACATTCATCGTAAAAATTCGGAATTTCCCCTGTGCGATAAATTTTCCCAATTTTTAGGAAATATTTCCCAAAATATGTCGTAGGAAATAAACTCTAAAAATTAGGAATTTCATGAAGATAATTTGGTAAATTTTCCCAGTATTTGGAAAATATTTTCCAAAATATATCATAAAATTTGTGAATTTTCCCCGACATGTGGAAACATTTTCCCAATTTCGTGTGGATATTTCCTAAAATTCGTCGAGAAAATATCCACATCTAGTGACAAATATGTTTATTTTTTTAATTGGAAATATTTCACAAAATATGTCGTGGAAAATATTTCCTAAAAATTTGGAATTTCAACTAAATAGTTGGGTAATTTTTCAGAATGTTTAGAAGATATGTCCTAAAATATCTCTTAGAAAGATCCCCAAATTGCAGGAAATTTATCTGAAAAATTCAGTTCTTTCTCTGTAAGGTAAATGTTTCCAATTCTTAGGAAATATTTTCCAAAATATGTCGGGAAAGAACTTGTAGGAAAGACAACCTAAAAATTGGGAATTTTCTTAAATATTTCGGTAAAAGTTTCAATATTTTCATGGTTTTTAATGTAGGGCCATCTTAAGAAACTGGGTTCCTAAGGGCCATTCAACATTTTTTTTTCAACATCCATTTTTCAAAAATTTTACAAAAGGAATAAGAAAAATTAAGGGTTTCAAATGGTTTTATTTCTGAGATTGCTCGAAATCGAGAATTTTTATGAAATGTGAAGAGAATCCCGTCTTAGGCACCCTCTTTCCAATATTTAGTTGAAGACAACAGTATTTTATGACAATGGATTTGCAGGATTATGTTGTTGCCAGAAACAAAAGCAATTTAGAAAGAAAAAGTACGAATGTTTCTGGCTTTCCAAGCTATTAATTCCGAAATTTCCGAAGAAAAAGGACTTCTGGCAAGCGACTCGAGTTTCGTAGCCAGAGAAAAAGAAAGAAATTGGTTTCAATGAGGTGATAAGACTGAAAGTTAAGAGAGCTAAGTAAAGTTGGAAGAATCATGTCTGATGATCAGGTGGAAATTTGAATTTTCTGCTACTTGTGTAGAAAGCTTCTTTAGAATTTGCTTTTTCGTTTCGTTGCGACGTTTTTGGGTTTCCTATGAGCGGCAGAGATTTTTTTGTTTATTTTTTATTTCAGGGTCAGTTAAAAATTTAAATTTTTAAACAAAGGCTTTCAAAATTAATCAATTTATAATTTGCTATTCAAAAAAGAAACTTTAAAAATTAGTCATAGCGCCTACAAGAAAGGTCTTGTCTCGAATCTTGCCTTGAGTCTTGTCTCAAACCTCGTCTCGAATCTTGTCTTGCATCTCGTCTCGAATCTTGGATTTAATCTTGTCTCGCATCTCGATTTTCGTCTCGAGTCATGTAAAAATAGTGTGAAGGACTAAAAAAAAAACTAGAACCGAAACTGAAAGGATTTCTAAGAGCTTCGAAATCCTAAAAATGATCAATCTAATGCGAAACATCTCTAAATTTTACGTTTTAGCATTAAAACATTTAAAATCTTATGATTTTAAACTTAATCGTTTAATATTGCTTAAATAATTGAATATGACTCACAATATATCATCTGCAAGTCTTAAAATTGTTAAATTTACAAGATTGGGCATTAAAAAATTAAAAGTATCTCTTACTATAAATTTTTAATTTAAAATAATTGAATTTGGAAAGTTTTTGAGTTAAATATGCAAAAGTTGAATATGCAAAAGTTAAATCTTTAAATTTGAAAGTCTACAGTTTGATCAATTTAAAGATTAAAGCGAACAATAATTCTTGAGTTAATAATATTCAACATTAAACAGGTATAGATAAATCGAAACATAATAATCAGATAATTTCAATTGAAAAAATGTAATGTTTGAAATTCCAAAATTTGTAGTTAAATCTGCCCAGATTAAAAAGAGTGTATTTCAAAGTGGGCTTTTACAGTTATTTAAATTAAAAGCCTTATTTTTTCTACTATTTTGGGTTTGTCCATATAGATGAATTTGAAATTGTAATTTTTTTCAATGTTTAGAAAATGTTTTCTAAAATTATTCAAAAAATTAGGAATTCTCCTACAATAGTTGGATAAATTTTCCAAATTTTTAGAAAATATTGTTCAAAATACGTCGAAGAAAGTTACCCAACTTGTGCAGGAATATACCCTAAAAATTGGGAATTTCTCCCAGATAGAAAATATTTCGGGGGAAATATACCCTAAAAATGGGTAATTTCTCCTAGATAACTGTGTAAATTTTCACAATTTTTATTAAATATTTCCCAAATTATTTCAAGGAAATATTCCCCAATTGTAGGAAATGTACCTTAAAATGGGGAATTTGTCCCAGATATTTGAATAAATTTTCCTAATGTTTAGGAAAGCTTTCACAAAATATGTTTGGAAATATAGCACACAAATTGGGAATTTCCACTAGATAGTTGGGTCAATTTGTGCAATGTTTAGGAAATATTTCCCAAATTATTTCGGGGAAAGATTCCCAAATTGAAGCAAATGTACCTTAAAATGTAAGAATATATTCTATATAGTTAAGTAATTTTTTCCAACTTTTAGAAAATATTTTCCAAAAAATCTCGGGAAAGATTGAAGAAAGTTGAAGAAAAAATATTTTAAAAATTGGGAATTTCTCCTTGATAGGTAACTTTTCCTAATTTAGACCTAATATTTCCTATACAGTATGTCAGGGAAAAATTTCTAACTTGTATAAAATTTACCTTAAAAATATGGAGTTTCTCCGGATGGGTAAATTTTCTCAATTTTTAGAAAATATTTTCAAAAATATCTCGGGGAAAGAACCCCACCTTGTAGGAAGTATATCTTAAAAAATAAGGAATATCCACATAATAGTTAAGTTATTTTTAGCAATTTGTAGTAAATATTCCCTAATAATTGGGACTTTTCCTCAGATAGTTGAGTAAATTTTCCAAATTTCTAGAAAATAATTCTTAAAACATCTCGGGAAAGATCCCCAACTTGTAGGAACTAATATCTAGTAATTGGGAATTTCTCCTGATAGTTTGATAATTTTTGCATTTTTTAGAAAATATGTATCAATATATTTTGGGGGAAGTGTCCAACTTGTAGGAAATATAACCTAAAAATTGCGATTCATAGGCAATATAAGCCAAAAATGAGGAATTTTTTATAGATTGTTTATTAAATTTTCCCAATGTCGAGGAAATATTTTCCAAAATATGTCAGCAAAATATCCCAAACTTGTAGAAAATGTTCCTTAAAAATGTGGATTTTTTTTCTTGATTAGTAAATTTTCTCAATTTTTCGGAAATATTTTTTAAAGTATGTCGAGGAAAGATTCCGTAAAAATTGGCAATGTCTCCTAGATATTTGGGTAATTTTTCTCAACTTTTAGATTATATTTCCGAAAATATGTCGCAAGCAATATGCCGTATGAAATGTACCCAAATGGTAGGAATTGTACCTAAAAATTTGGGATTTTTTTCAGATAGTTGGTTAAATTTGTCCAAATATTAGAAAATATTTCCCAAAATATTTTAAGAGATTTTTTCCTAAAAAAACAAATTTCTCTGAGATAGGTTTTTCTAGCATAGGTTTGAATTCAAATTGTTCAATAATGTACAATGAAAACGATCGTTCATTCATACTTATACTTTCATGAATTTAGGACATTCAATATAGAATATTTTAAGATTAAAATTTCGAACATTGGAGATTGATTGTAAATTCTTCAATTACAAAAAATTTCAACACGACTCTAATCAGTTCCAGTTTATGTACCTAATTTTTCTAGAATGAGCCCCTTCCTGGAAAAAATCTGGAACTAATTTTCAATAATTTTTTCCTCTTGACTTTTTCTACCATCGTAAATAGTTTATGGCTGCGCTACTATTACTGTTTTATTAACTATTCCATAGAAAAATCATTAGTTGATTTAGCGAGGGTACTTCTCAAAACAGGTCTTACAGCATTGACTCTAAAATATTTACGGCATCATAACCAACTCACTTTTTTTATCAATCACGAAGACCTCGAGAATGACTATTTTACAGTATAACGAGAGCTATATTTAATCGAAGTTCCCAATTGAGTCAGACTGAAAATAATTGGCTGTCCAATAAATTTTGTATGTGATATTTATTGATTGAAACCAATTTATTGATTGGAACAAATTTATCTACAGATCAGATTTATCGTTCTATTTTATAATTAAAGTGAAAAATTCCAAACTAAAACAATTTTTAGATCGAAAAAATCAACATTCCTTAGTTTGAATTGCACGTTTTACATTTAAAAGCTTTAATAGTTAAATAAATAAATTGAAAATCTTCAAACTAAAATTTTTTTTAGAATGGAAAACGTAACATGTTTTTGTTCAAATTAAAATTTTTTCAGATAGTCAATTTTTAAAATAAAAATCTTTTGAAATCTTGCAGGGTATTTAAAAAGACTTAAAAAATTTTCTAATAGATTTTAATAATTTGAAGGGATTATAAATGGATTTAAAAGATTTTAGGGTATTTTAAAAAATTTCAATAAATTTGCGAAAGCTTTGAAACGTTTCTAGGTGATTCAAAAGATTTAAAAGAATGGTTAATATTTGAGAGTATTTTCGAAAATTCCATGGAATTGTGAGAGCTTTGATTTTCTTTAAAATATTTGGAAGAATAAGAAATATTGTACGGCGTTTTAAAATATTCCAATGCATTTTCTAGAGCTTTAAAAATTTCAAGGGACTTCAAAAGATTTAAAAGGATATAAAATATTTTATAAGATTCCATGGAATTTTCAATTTTTTGAGTAATTTAATAGTATTTCAAAAGATTTGAAATGTTTTAGGGTATTTTAAAAGATTCCAAGCAATTTGCAAGAGCTTTAAAAAGTTTCTTAGGATACCAAAATATGTCAAACGGCTTGAAATATTTTTGGTAACTTTTCGACATTCCAAAGAATTTTGAATTGATTTTATTAATTTCAAGGAATTTCAAAGATTTTTAAATTATTTTGTGGTGATATTTTTTTTACATTCCAAGGACGTTTCAAGAGCTTTGAAAAATAAAAAAAGGATTTCAAATGATGTCAAACGATTTATGAAATGTCAGAGGATTTAAAAGATTCCAAGGAATTTTTCATTTCCTTCAGTAATTGGAAGTAATTTAAAAAAAGTTGATATATTTTAGGATATTTTTTTGTATAAAGCCCTATGAATCTTTGAAAATTTGTAAAAATGTCAAAGGTTCCAAAAGATTTTGAAGGATTTGAAATATTTTAAAAGATTCAAACGAATTTTTAAATTGATTCTAATAATTCATAAGAATTTCGTAGGATTTAAAATTTTTAAAAGATTCAAAGGAATTTTTAAGAGCCTAAAATAATGTTAAGGGATTTCAAAATTCTTCAAAGATTTCGAAGTTTTTCGAGGAATTTTTAAACACCCTGGAATTTTTTATTCATTTAAAAAATTTGAAGAAATTTCAATAGATTGGAAATATTTTAGGGTATTTTAATAGATTGCAAGGAATTTTCAAGAGCTTTAAAATTTGTTTAAAGGATTTTTCAATATTTTAGGGTACTTAAATAATTCCTAAGGTAATTTTAAGTGCTTTAAATAATTTGAAGCA
Source organism: Belonocnema kinseyi (assembly GCF_010883055.1). NCBI lineage: Eukaryota > Metazoa > Arthropoda > Insecta > Hymenoptera > Cynipidae > Belonocnema > Belonocnema kinseyi. The sequence goes on along the minus strand of NC_046657.1, from coordinate 73,451,660 downwards.
ATTTTCAAGGATTTGAAATATTTTAGGATATTATAAAAGATTCCACAGGATTTTTTATTGATTTTAATAACTTGAAAAAATTGAGTAAAATGTGGAATATTTCAGGATATTTTTAAAAATCCCAAAGGATTTCAAAAGGTTTTAATTGTTTTGAAATATTTTAAATGATTCCAAGGAATTTTAAACAGCTTAAACAAATTTTAACGGATTTCAAAAGTTGTCAACAAACTTAAGTATTTTGAAGAAATTTTAAGTATCAAAATATTTTAAATCAATTTCAAAAATTTGAAAGAACTTAAAAGTATTCGAAATATTGGAGGGTATTTTCTGGAATCCCAAAGATTAAGGGATTTCAAAAGATTTGAAGGATTTGAAATGTTTTGGGGATATTTTAAAAAGATTCCAAGTAATTTCCAAGAGTTTAAACAAATTTCAAAGGATTTAAAAATATTGAAAAAGAAATAGATAATTTAAAAAGATTCCAAAGAATTTAAGATGATTTTGTTAAAAAAATCTTAGAACTTTTAATATTAAAAAATTTGTTAGGAATTTTTAAATAATTTTTTAATATTGTAAAATAAAAATTTTCATATAGAGAATTAAGTTTATAACCTAAAAGTTGCATAGTTTAAGAAAATATTTTACTGTTAAACTGATATTGGTGAACTCAATAAAAATACTTAATTTTCAATCAAAAAAGATGAATTTTCAATCAAACAGTGAAATTTTTAATTTTTTTTGTTTAAAAAATTACTTTAAAAAAAATGTACAAACAAAAAAGAAGAATTTTTAACAACATACTTAAATCCTAAACCAAAAAGATGGACTTGCAACAAAAACTAATTTTCTACTGAAAAATACGAACTTTCAACAAAATACATAAATTTTAAGTTAGATAGTTTAATTTCTATATTTCAATGAATACATTTTCAACAAAAACTGTAATACTTAAATTTTCAGATAAAAAAAATTTGTTTCAAACAAAACAAAAAAATATTTTAACCAAAGTAGTTACATTTTCAACATAAATATTTGATAAATCATTTAACATTATTTAAAACCCATAAATTTGCATATCAAAAAATGTTTCTTTTCTAAATGTTTAATCTTTTCTCTATCTGTCCCCTTCTCTCTGAAAAAAGTTACGCTATTTCCCCTTCTTCGAGCTCTTTTTTCGCTCTGATGTCTGAAATTGAGTCAGGCGGAAAATAATTGGCTCTTCAATAAATTTCATACGATGTATTTATTGATTGAAACAAATTTATTGATTGGAACGAATTTATCGACAGGTAAGATTTATCGTCCAATTAATTTATTTATTAGGTGCTCGAACTGAATATTGAATTTTTTTCATTCTGCAAATTCGTCAGTCGATATTCGCCTTAAGAATTATTCGAGGAGATATCAACCTTGGCAAGGCCAATATAAAAAGTATCTTCACGGTTTCTTACACGAATTCTTCCGTCCCGACGAGCTTTGAAATTGTTGAGGGATCGTATCGCCCAGCCAAGACCGGTGATTCGTCCAAGTTTTTGCACTTTCCGCTTCTTTCAGATTTTTTCCAGCGAAGTGTGACGTTGCAGTTTTAAGATTATATATGAGAGAGCCTAAAATGTCCTGATTCTGAAGTTTGCCATGAATATCGATTTCAAAATGCTGTAATTAATTATAAATGAACAAAGCGTCCGATCGAAAAACAATGTTTTTTAGAACATCAAAAACTAATGTGTTTGCGTAAAAAATGGCTGAAAACAAAAAAGGCACACCTAGATATTTTTGAAACGAATCCAAATGTGTTTTTAGTTTTTTTATAGGACGCTTGGTTTGTTTATAATCATGGAGCGGATAAGATCCGCTGTAATGTTAACTGATGAACGCAACTCGTAAGAACCTCGAAAGGACCCTTGGCAAGCTGCGCCTCTACGCCGCGCCGCGCCGGGCACGCAGCGTTGCTACGCATCCCCCTCCCTGCCGGCCCGACGGTTCTCAGCACGTGGAAGCCGAACTGCGTTCGTCAGCTAACTTGACAATGGTTGTAATCCGCTTCTTGTTTATAATTAATGACAAAAATGTAAATTCCTAGCTATAAAGTTCAAATTATTAACAAACGACTTAATTGTTTAGAAAATGATTTTAAGAAAAGATATTTCGGTTATTTCGGTTACTTGATACAGTTTTTGTAAATTCAGTTTTTTAATTTAAACTTTAACCCTTAAATTTATGTTTGAAAATTGATATTTTCATTTGATAATTCAAGTGTTTGGTTGAAAACTTTTTATTTTTTGTAGAAAATGAATCTTATTGGTTAAAAATTTATCGTTTTAATTAATAATTCTAGTTTGGTTGCATTTTTTTTCGTTCTACTGACTGAAAAATCTTTCTTAGTAGAGAGTTTGTATTTTCTGTTGAATTTAATTTTCTTTTATTTAAAAAAGTCTTGTTAAAAATTAGTTTTTTTGATCAAAATGTGACTATTCCTGTTAAAGAGTCATCAAATTAGTTGAAAATTGTTTTTTTATTGATTGATAATTAATCTTTTGAACTGAAAATTTTACTAATATTATTTTTGGTTTGAATTGTATCTTTTTCAGTTATAAATTCGTCTTTTTTTGGTAGGAATCAATATTCTTCGTTTTAAAAAAATTCTTCCTTAGCTTAAAATTGAAACATTCAATTTTCGGTTAAAAACTGACACTTTTAGTTGAAAACTGAAATAGTTTTTTTAGAACATTAATCACTGTATGTTGAAAATTCAATTCTTTTAAACAAAATTTAACGATTTCGTTAAAAGTTTAGTTATTTTGTTGAAATTGCAACTTTTCTGTTAAAAATTCTCTTTTCTTTGTTGAAAATTATTTTGTTTTAGCTTTAAATTTAAACATTCCATGTTTGGTTTAAAACTTACAGTTTTTAGTTGAAAATTGAACTATTCTATTGAAAATTCATTGTTGTATGTTGAAAATTAAGTTCTTTTGTTAAAAATTTAACGATTTTCTAAAATGTTAAATTATTTTGTCGAAAGTGCAACTTTATTGTAAAAATTCCTTTTTTTTGCGGAAAATTTATGTTTTTTAAAACTTGGAATTGAAACCTTCCATTTTGGTTTAAATTTTTTAGTTAAAAATTGAACTATTTGGTTGAAAATTCATAATTCTATGTTGAAAATTCAATTATTTTCTCAAAAATTTAAAGGTTTTCTTGAAAGTTTAGTTACTTTTTCCAAATTGCAACTTTTTGTGAAAAATAGGTTATTTTTTTTGGTTGAATATTAATTTTTTCAACTTAAAATTTAAACATTCCATTTTTGGTTGAAAACTTACATTTTTAGTTAAAAATTGAACTATTCTATTGAAAATTCATCGTTGTATATTGAAAATTCAATTATCTTCTTAAAAATTGAACGATTTTTTAAAAAAAGTTAATTATTTTGTTGAAAATGCAACTTTTCTGTTAAAAGATTTTTTTCTTTGTCGAAATGATTTTTTTTAGCTTAAAATTTAATCATTCCTTTTTTGGTTGAAAACTTGAATTTTTTAGTTTAAAATTGAACTATTTTATTTGAAATTCATCGTTTTATGTTGAAAATGAAGTTCCTTTGTTAAAAGTTTAACAATTTTCTTAAATGTTTAATTATTTTGTCGAAAATGAAACTTTTTCTAAAAATTCCTTTCTTTGTCGAAAATTAATTTTTTTAACTATGTATTTAAAGATTTCAATTATGGTTGAAAACTTACATTTTTTAGTTGGCAATTGAACTAAAGGGTCGAAAAGTCATCATTCTACGTAGAAAATTCAATTATTTTGTTAAAAATTGAAAGATTTTAAAAAAAGTTTAATTATTTTGTCGAAAGTGCATAAATCTGGTTGAAAATTCGTTTTTTAAAAATTAATTTTATTTTTAACTTAAAATTCAAGCATTTCGTTTTTGGTTGAAAACTTACATTTTTTAGTTAATAATGGAACTATTTTTCGAAAACTCATCTTTGTATTTTGAAAATTCAAATACTTTTGTTAAAAAGTAGCGAGTTTGTCAAAAATTCAATTATTTTGTTGAAAATTCAATTTTTTTGTTAAAAATTCATTTGTCTTTGTTGAACAATAATTTTTCTTAGCTTACAATTTAAAAATTCTATTTTTGGTTGAAAACTTTGGTTGAAAATTAATCTTTTGTGGTAGAAAAGTAATCTTTTTTGATATAGAATTAACATTTCTGTTGAAAATTAATCTTCTTTGTTGAAATTCGTATTTTTGTACAAAAATAATCTTCTTGGTTGAAAATGAAATTGTTTTATTACAATTTTAACGATGTTTTTAAAAGTATAATTATTTGTTTAACAATTTTAAAATAACAAAATTAAATCAAAATTTTGTTAAAAGTTTCATTATTTTGTTGAAAATACAACTGCTTAATTAAAAAATCGTCTTTTTTGGTTTAAAACTCTTTTCTTTGCATTAAAAATAAATTGTTTAAACCTAAAATTGAAAGATTGCATTTTTGTTTGAAAAATTGTATTTTTCAGTTGATCTTTCAAGAATTTGGTTGAAAATTGGTCTGTTTTGCTCGACCTTTCGGTCTGAAATTTTGGCCCAAAATGATAAGGTTCAACTGCAATGTACGAATTGACTCATTTCTATAATAGAGAGATTTCGGGTTTCAAAAGAATGATTGCTACAAAGTGGCTGTTTGGAAGCAAACCATAAACCCCAGGAAGCCACTTGACATAATTGGTTGCCTGAGGAATTTTTATTTTATTTATTTTTTCATCCCAGACCCTAAATACTCTCGGTCCCGTAAAGGAATCATTTTGACCAATTGGAAAGAGCCCTCGAAAAAAATAACCGCCCTGAAAAAAAAAGAAAAAAATGTTTTGAGATACATTAACCATGTGTTTACACAGGGTTGAAATTATACCCCAGAGACTGGTTGGCAAGTACCGTTACGGTGTAAAAACATGCAATAAGTGTAAGGAATGAGAAATGAGAGGAGCTTAAATTGTTTAACGGTAAATGCCATAGTTTGTCGAAGTATTTTTCGCCGTGATTAACATAATTTGAAAATGCAATTTTAGTTATCAGGGTTTAAAAAATAATACTTAAAGTAAATTAGCGTATGGAGTAATTGCTGCTAAGTTAAAGGTTCTATCGATTCTTCTATGACTTGGGTAAATTATAGAGTGTAGTGCATTATTTACATATGAGTGGTTTAATTTTTAGATAAACAAAATTATTTTCCACAAAATAAACAACAAATTTTCAAACAAATTAATTTTCATCTAAAATTATAAATCTTCAACTGTAATAGATTGATTTTAAACCAAAAATATTTCCAAACGAGATGATTTACAGTTAAATTTGCATTTAAAAAAAAAGTAATTTTAACCAAACTGATGAATTTGCAAATAGAACGAGGAATTATTAACTGGAGTAGTTCATTTTTTAACCAAAAATCTTATTTTGAACCAAGAAGATTTATTTTTACAAAAAAGGACGAACTTTTAAAGAAATCGTTGAATTTTCAACAAAATAATAAAACTTTGAACAGAAGTTTTGAATTGTTAGCAAAATAGTTTAATTTTTAAGATAAAATATCAACGTTCTATCAAAATACGAATTTAAAAAAAATTAAATGGATTTTCAACCAAGAAAGATCAATTTTCAATCGAAGAGGACGAGTTTTTACTCAAATGTTTTCTATTTTCAACAAAATAATTGTACTTTCCAAAAAATAATTAAACTTTTGACAAAATTATTAAATTTTTAACAATATAATTACATTTTTAACATGAAAACATGAATTTTCAACCAAATAAGATTAATTGTCTACAAAATAAAAATTTTCAAACAAATAGTTAAATTTTCAATTGAAAAATATCAGTTTTCAACCAAAAACATGGGATAATTTCAGAGTGTCGAGTGCATTCTTCACATCTGCTTCTGAATTTAATCGGTGTATTCTCCTCTCATCATTGCAGATGTTATTTTGCATAGAAAAAGTTCAATTTTCGACTAAGAAAGATCAGTTCTCAACAAAAAAAGGAATAGTTTCATTTTTAGATAAAAAAAAAGATTTTCTACAAAGCAAACAACAAATTTTCAATCAAAAAATTAATTTTCATATCAAGTGATGAATCATCAACTGTAATAGATTAAATTTAAATTAAAAAGATGAATTTTCCAAGGAGATTATTAAATTTTCTACTAAGAAGACGATTTTTCAACAAAATACATGAATTTTAAACAAAATAATTGAACTTTCCACTAAAATATACAAATTTTCAACCCAAAATGAAACAGTTAAATTTACATTTAAAAAACTTAATTTTTAACCAAACTGATTGATTTTCAACTAGAAAGATGGATCATTAAATGAAATAGTTGAGTTTTCAACCAAAAATCTTATTTTGAACCAAGAAGATTCATTTATACCTTTAAAAAAGACGAAATTTTAAAGAAATAATTAAATTCTTAACAAAATAATAATTTTTTAACAAACCTGTTAAATTTTTAACAAAATACTTTAATTTTTAACATAGAAAGAATCATTTTTTATCAAAATACTAATTTTAGAAGAATATATGAACTTTTAACCATGAAAAAAAAATTTCGATACAAGAGGACGAGTTTTTAATAAAATTATTCTATTTTCAATCAAATAATGCATTTTTTAAGGAAATAGTTAAATTTCCAACAAAATAATTAATTTTTTAAACTAAAAGGTCGAAAGTTGAAAAAAAAACGTTAAAATGAAAACCCGTAATGATGTATTTTTAGCAAAAAGGTTTGTTTTCGGTAAAAAAAAAAAAAATTCATCCAATAATTGGATTAAAAAAAAAAGAAAAAAAGACGAGATGTTCACAAAACAGTTTTTTGTCTAACAAAATAATCAAACTTTGAAAAAAATCGGTGAATTTTTAATCAAATACTTGCATTTTTAACATACAATGATAAATTTACAACGAAGAAAGATGACTTTTCTACCATAAGAGATGAATTTTTAATCTAAGAGGATGAGTTTTAAGTGAATGATTCTATTTTTAATAAAATAATTGTATAAAAAAATTAAACTTTTCAGAAGATCTTTAAATTTTTAAACAAAATAATTGAATTTTCAACATACAAAGATCAATTTTCTAACAAAGTACGAATCAAATAAAAGCGTAAGCTTTTAACCAAGAAATACGACTTTTTTTACCACAAAAGACCAATTTTCAATCCAAGAGCACGAATTTTTATGGTTCTATTTTCAACACAATAAATAAACCTTTAACAAAATCGTTAAACTTTTAATCAAATAATTGAATTTGTAACATACAAAGATGGATTTTAAACCTAGACGGAATTTCCACATAAATAGTTGAATTTTGCAGTAAGAAAGATAAATTTTCAAATAATTTCTTGACTTTTCTAACTAAGAAAGATGGAAATCTTTTAATCCATAATAGAACAGTTAAACTTACATTTGGAAAAAAATTAATATTCAACCAAAATGATGCATTTTCAACGAAAGCCATGAATGTTCAACAGAAATATTTAAATTTTAAACCAAGAAGATAAATTTTCAGCTAAAATTATAAATCTTTAATTGAAATAATTGAATTTTAAACTAAGAAGATTAATTTTCAACACAAATTTTGAATTTTTATCTGAAATAATGGAATTTCCAATTAAAATTATGATATGAATGAATTGGAATATGAATTTTTTAACCGAAAAAGGTGCCTTTTTTACAATAAGAAGTGAATTTCTAATCTAAAAAGAAGCGTTTTTAATAAAATAGTTATTTTTTAAATAGAATAATTAAATGAAAAGAAAGGTCTTTTAACCAAATAATTGAATTTTCCATCAAGAAGATTAATTTTCTATCAAAATGGTCGAATTTTCAATCAAATCTATGATTTTTCAACCAGATAGGTGAATTTTTAACAAAGAAGTAGAATTTTCAATAAAATGCATGAATTTTTAACCAGATAGTTGAATTTTCAACAAAGAATATTAGTTTTCTACCAAAAATGACGAATTTTCAACAACAAAAAATAAAAATTTTAAAGTAGAAAAGACGAATAATTTAGAAAAAATTCAGAAAGTTTTATACAGACCAAATACATAATCATAAAAGAGAAAATGGTATTTGGGGAAGTGTTGAGAGGGAGAGAAAGGAGGGATGGAAAGTTGGGGAAGGAAGAGTATGGTAAATTCTTAAATAGCATAGGTGGGGGGGGGGGGGGGGGGGGGGGGGGTGCGATGCAGGGTAGGTGAGGGTCTTATATCAGATAAGGTGGGAGATCAGAAGTTGGTGAAGGATTCGGAGTGGAGAGGGAGAGGGTGAGGGGAAGTAAGGAATAGAGGCCGAGTAGGATTGGATGGGTAAGTAAGCGGAGGTATATTATGTAGGGAAAGGGAGAAGATGGGAAATAAAGAAGGTGTTATGGTTAGGTATGGCGCCGGGGAGGGTGGGAAGTAGAGGTAGATTTTGAGGGAGTAGTTGGGAGGTTAGTATGTGTTGGGGAGTGAGAGGGTGGGAACTAAATTAGGTGGCATAGGAAGTATTGGTAGTAGGGAAGG